>NC_054469.1:95488825-95790934 GCF_017639515.1 Carcharodon carcharias
TCTCTCTGTCGATCTCTTGCTCTGTCGCTTGCCCTCTATCTCTGTCGCTTGTGCTCTCTCTCTGTTGCTTGATCTCCCTGTCGCTCACTCTCCCTGTCCCTGCGCTCTCTCTGTCGCTGCGCTCTCTCTGTCGCTCTCTCTCCCTCTGTAACCCGCTCTCTCCCTCTGTCGCTCTCTCTCTCCCTGTGGTTCTCTCTCTCTCTCTGTCACTCCCTATTGCTCTCGCCCTCTCTGTCTCTGCCGGTTTCTCTGTCTGTTGCTTTGTCTCCCTCTCTCTCTCTGTTTCTCCCTCACTCTCTCTGCCACTCGCTCTCCCTGTCGCTCGCTCTCCCTGTCACTCGCTCTCCCTATTGCTCGCTCTCCCTGTCGCTCGCTCTCCCTGTCGCACGCTCTCCCTGTCGCACGTTCTCCATGTCGCTCGCTCTCCCTGTCGCTCGCTCTCCCTGTCGCACGCTCTCCCTGTCGCACGTTCTCCATGTCGCTCGCTCTCCCTGTCGCTCGCTCTCTCTGTCGCTCTCTCTCTTGCTCTTTCTGTCACTTGTGCTCTCTCTCTGTCGCTTGCTCTCCCTGTTACTCGCCCTTCCTGTCGCTTGCTTGCTCTCTCTGTCGACCTGCCTGTCACTGTTGCTCTCTTGCTCCGTCGCTTGCCCTCTATCTCTGTCGCTTGTGCTCTCTCTCTGTCGCTTGATCACCCTGTCGCTCACTCTCCCTGTCCCTGCGCTCTCTCTGTCGCTGCGCTCTCTCTGTCGCTTGATCTCCCTCTGTCGCCCGCTCTCTCCCTCTGTCGCTCTCTCTCTCCCTGTGGTTCTCTCTCTCTCTCTGTCACTCCGTATTGCTCTCGCTCTCTCTGTCTCTGTCAGTTTCTCTGTCTGTTGCTTTGTCTCCCTCTCTCCCTCTCTCTCTGTTTCTCCCTCACTCTCTCTGCCACTCGCTCTCCCTGTCGCTCGCTCTCCCTGTCGCTCGCTCTCCCTGTCGCACGCTCTCCCTGTCGCACGCTCTCCATGTCGCTCGCTCTCCCTGTCGCTCGCTCTGTCTGTCGCTCGCTCTGTTTGTCACTCGCTCTGTCTGTCGCACGCTCTGTCTGTCGCACACTCTGTCTGTCGCTCGCTCTGTCTGTCGCTCGCTCTGTCTGTCGCTTGCGCTCTCTGTCGCTCGTGCCCTCTTCACTTGCTCTCTCTTCGCTCGCTCTCTCTATCGCTTACTGTCTCTGTCGCTCGCACTCTCTCTCTCGCTCACTCTCTCTGTCGCTGTCTATCTCCCTGTCATTGTCGCTCTTTCGATCTGTCGCTCGCCCTCTCTCTCTGTCACTCGTGCTCTCTCCCTGTCGCTCACTCTCCCTGTCGCTCGCTCCCCCTGTCTCTCTCCCTGTCGCTCGCACTCCCTGTCGTACGCTCTCTCTTCACTCGCTCTCTCTATCGCTCGCTCTCTCTGTCGCTGTCGATCTCCCTGTCACTGTCGCTCTTTCGATCTGTCGCTCGCCCTCTATCTCTGTCACTTGTGCTCTCTCCCTGCCGCTCACTCTCCCTGTCGCTCACTCTCCCTGTCGCCGTGCTCTCTCCATCGCTCGCTCCGACAGTCGCTCACTCTCTCTGTCACTCGCTCCCTCTTTGCTCACTCTCTCTTCGCTTGCGCTCCCTCTTCGCTCACGTTCTCTCTTCACACGCGCTCTCTCTGTTGCTTGCCCACTCTCTCTGTCGCTCGCCCACTCTCTCTGTCGCTCGCCCACTCTCTCTGTTGCTCACCCTCTCTTTCTGTCGCTCGTCCTCTCTCTCTGTCGCTCTCATGCTCTCTCCCTGTCGCTCAGTCCCCCATCGCTCGCTCTCCCTGCCGCTCGCTCTCCCTGTCGCACGCTCTCCCTGTCGCTTGCTCTCCCTGTTGCTTGATCTCCCTGTCACTCGGTCCCGCTGTCGCTCGATCTCCCTGTCACTCGCTCTGTCGCTCTTGCTCTCTCTCTGTCGCTCATCATCTCTGTCTGTCACTTGCCTTCTCTCTTTGTCGCGCACCCTCTCTCTCTGTCACTCTCATGCTCTCTCCCTGTCACTCAGTCCCCCTGTCGCTCGGTCTCCCTGTCACTCGCTCTCTCTGTCGCTCGCTCTCCCTGCCGCTCACTCTCCCTGTCGCACGCACTCCCTGTCGCTCGCTCTCCCTGTCGCTCGATCTCCCTGTCGCTCGGTCTCCCTGTCGCTCGATCTCCCTGTACCTCGGTCCCCATGTCGCTCGATCTCCCTGTCGCTCGATCTCCATGTCGCTCACTCTCTCTGAACATCGTTCTCCCTGTCACTCACTCTCCCTGTCACTCTGTCTGTCGCTCTCGCTCTCTGTCTGTCGCTCACCCTCTCTGTCTGTCGCTTGCCCTCTCTCTCTGTCGCTCTCCCATTCTCCCTGTCGCTCGCATTCTCTCTCTCTGTTGCTCTCGCCCTCTCTCTCTCCCTCTCTCTGTCACTCGCCCTCTCTCTGTGTTGTTCGCCTTCTCTCTCTGTCGTAGGCCTTCTCTCTCTGCCGCCCACCCTCGCTCTCTGTTGCTTGCCCTCTCCCTCTGTCGCCCACCCTCTCTCTCTGTCGCTCGCCCTCTCTCTGCCCCTCTACCTGTCGCACTCTCTCTGTTGCTCGCTTTCTCTCTCTGTCACTCTCTCTCTTGCTTGCTCTCTCTCTCTATCTCTTGCTTGATCTTTCTTCGATCGCTCTCTAACATACGTGATTTCTCTCTCTCGCTCACTCTCTCTGTTGCTTTCTCTCTCGATCTTTCTCTGCTGCTCGCTCTTTCTCTCTCTGTCACTTGTGCTCTCTCCCTGTCGCTCGTTCTCCCTGTCGCTCGCTCTCCCTGTCGCTCGCTCTCCCTGTCGCTCACTCTCTCTGTCGCTCGCTCTCTCTGTCTGTCTCTCGTCTGCTCTGTCTGTCGCTTGCTCTGTCTGTCGCTCGCTCTGCCTGTTGCTCACTCTCTCTCTCGCTCGCTCCCTCTCTCGCTCACTTGATCTCGCTGTCCATCTCCTTGTTGATGTCGCTCTCTCGCTCTGTCCTTCGCCCTCTATCTCTGTCGCTTGTGCTCTCTCTCTGTTGCCATCTCTCCCTGTCGCTCGTTCTCCCTGTCACTCACTTTCTCTGTCACACGCTCTCTCTATCGCTTGCTCTCTCTGTCGCTCGCCCTCTCTTCGCTCGCCCTCTCTATCTGTTGCTCGCTCTGGGTCGTTCGCTTTCTCTGTCGCTCGCTTTCTCTGTCGCTCACTCTCTATTCGCTGGCTCTCTCTTCTCTCGCTCTCTCTTCTCTTGCTCTCTCTGTCGCTCGCTCTCGCTGTCGATCTCCCTGTCACTGTTGCTTTCTCGCTCTGTCACTCTTCGTCTCTCTCTGTCGCTCTTCGTCTCTCCCTGTCGCGTGCCCGCTCTCCCTGTCGCTCGACCTCTCTCCCTGTCACCCTCTCTCTCTCTCTGTCACTTGCAATCTTTCTCTGTCGATCTTGCGCTCTCTCCCTGTCGCTTGCTCTCCCTGTCGCTCGCTCTCCCTGTTGCTCGCTCTCCCTGTCACTCGCTCTCCCTGTCGCTTGCCCTCTCTGTCGCTCTCTCTCCCTGTCACTCGATCTCCCTGTCACTTGCTCTCTCTGTCGCTCGCTCTCTCTGTCACTCTCTCTCTGTTGCTCTCGCTCTATCTCTCTGTTGCTCACCCTCTCTCTCTGTCGCTTGCCTTCTCTCTCTGTCACTTGCCCCCTTTCTCTATCACTCATGCTTTCTCTCTGCCGTTCGCTCTCTCTCTCTGCTGTTCGCTCTCTTGGTCGCTCTCGCCCTCTCTCTCTCTCGCACTGTCGTTCTTGTATTCTGTCGCTGTTGCTCTCGCACTCTGTTGCTCTCGCTCTCCCTGTCACTCTCGCTCTCCCTGTCGCTCTCGCTCTCCCTGTCACTCTTGCTCTACCTGTCGCTCTCGCTCTCCCTATCGCTCTCAATCTCTCTGTTGTTCTTGCTCTCTCTGTCACTCTTGCTCTCTCTGTTGCTCTCACACCCCCTCTCGCTTTCTCTCTGTTGCCTGTCCTCTCTCTCTGTCACTTGCCCCCTCTTTGTTGCTCTCTCTCTCACTCTTTCTCTGTTACTCGCTTTCTCTCTCTGTCGCTCTCTCTCTGTTGCTCGTGCACTCTGTCGCTTGCTCTCTATTTGCTCGCTCTCTCTGCCATTCGCTGTCTCTCTCTCTCTCTCTCGCTCGCTCTCTCGTTCGCTCTCTCTCTTGCTCGCTCGCTCTCACTGTCAATCTCCCTGTCGCTGTCGCTCTCTCGCTCTGTCGCTCACACTATATCTCTGTCGCTTGTGCTTTCTCTCTGTTTCTCGCTCTCCCTGTCACTCACTCTCTCTGTCACTCACTCACCCTGTTGCTCACTCTCCCTGTCACTCACTCTCTCTTTCGCTCGCTCCCTCTGTTGATCTCCCTGTTGCTGTCGCTCTCTCGCTCTGTCACTCACCCTCTCTTTCTGACACTCTCTCTCTCTGTCGCTCTCTCTCTGTCCCTCTCCCTCTCTCTCTGTCGCTCGCCCACTCTCCCTGTCGCTGGCATTCTCTCTCTGTCGCTCATGGTCTCTCCCTGCCGCTCGCTTCTCTCTCTGCAGCTCACTCTCGGTTGCTCTCTCTCTCTCTGTCGCTCTCGCCCTCTCTCCCTCTCTCTGTCGCTCGCCTTCTCTCTCTGTCACTCGCTTTCTCTCTCTGTCGCTCTCTCTCTCACTTGCTCTCGCTCTCTATCTCTTGGTTGCTCTTTCTTCGCTCGCTCTCTTATACACGCGATTTCTCTCTCTCGCTCATTTTCTCTGTCGCTTTCTCTCTCGCTCTTTCTCTGCCGCTCGCTCTTTCTCTCTCTGTCACTTGTGCTCTCTCCCTGTCGCTCGCTCTCCCTGTCGCTCGCTCTCCCTGTCGCTCGCTCTCCCTGTCGCTCGCTCTCTCTGTCGCTCTCTCTCTGTTGCTCTCGCTCTATCTCTCTGTTGCTCACCCTCTCTCTCTGTCGTCGCCTTCTCTCTCTGTCTGTCGCCCTCTCTCTCTGTCGCTCATGCTCTCTCTCTGTCGCTCATGCTCTCTCTCTGCCGCTAGCTCTCTCTGCTGTTCGCTCTCTCGGTCGCTCTCGCCCTCTCTCTCTCTCGCACTCTGTCGTTCTTGCATTCTGTCGCTGTTGCTCTCGCACTCTGTCGCTCTCGCTCTCCCTGTTGCTCTCACACCCCCTCTCTCTTTCTCTCTGTTGCTCTCCCTCTCTCTCCATCGCTCACCCTCTCTCTCTGTCGCTCGCCCTCTCTCCCTGCCGCTAGCCCTCTCTCCCTGCCACTCGCCCTCTCTCCCTGCCGCTCACCCTCTCTCCCTGCTGCTTGCCCTCTCTCCCTGCTACTCACCCTCTCTCACTGTCGCTCGCCCTCTCTCTCGGTCACTCGCTTTCTCTCTCTCTTGTGAACTCTGTCGATCTCTCTGTCGCTGTCGATCTCACTGTCACTCGCTCTCTGTCGCTTTCTCTTGCTCTGCCGCTCTCTCTCTCGCTTTCTCTCTGTCGCTCGCTCTCTCCCTCTGTCTCTCGCTCTCACCCTCTGTCGCTCTCTCTCTCTCCCTGTCTTTCTCTCTCTCTCCCTGTCTTTCTCTCTCTCTCCCTGTCATTCTCTCTCTCTCCCTGTCACTCTCCCTGTCACTCTCTGTCGCTCTCTGTCGCTCTCTGTCGCTCTCTCTCGCTCCCTATCGCTCTCGCTCTCTCTGTCTCTGTCGCTTTCTCTGTCTGTTGCTTTGTCTCCCTCTCTCTCTCTCTCTCTGTTTCTCCATCTCTCTCTCTCTGTCCCTCTGTCACTCTCTCTCTGTCACTCACCCTCTCTGTCACTCGCTCTCTCTGCCACTCGCTCTCCCTGCCGCTCGCTCTCCCTGCCACTCGCTCTGTCTGTTGCACGCTCTGTCTGCCGCTCGCTCTGTCGGTCGTTCGCTCTACCTGTCGCTCGCTCTCCCTGTCGCTCGCTCTCCCTGTTGCTCGATCTCCCTGTTGCTTGCGCTGTCTGTCGCTCATGCTGTCTGTCCCTCGCGTTGTCTGTCGCTCGCGCTGTCTGTCGCTCGCGCTCGCTTCGCTCACTCTCTCTGTCGCTCGCTCCCTCTGTCGCTCACACATTCTCGCTATCAAATTCCCTGTCGATATCGCTCTGTCGCTCGCCCTCCAACTCTGTCCTTTGTGCTCTCTCTCTGTTGCTCGCTCTCCCTGTTGATCATTCTCACTCTCGCTCACTTTCCCTGTTGCTTACTTTCCCTGTCGCTCGCTCTCTCTGTTGCTCACCCTCTCTCTCTGTTGCCTGCCCTCTCTCTCTTTCGTTTGCCCTCTCTCTGCCGCTCTCTATCCCGCTCTTTCTCTGTTACTCGCTTTCTCTCTCTGTCACTCTCTCCCTCTTGCTTGCTTTTTCTTCACTCGCTCTCTCACACACGCGATTTCTCTCTCTCGCTCTTTCTCTGTTGCTCGCTCTTTGTCTCTCTGTCGCTCGCTCTCTCTGTCAATCTCCCTGTGGCTGTTGCTCTCTCTCTCTGTCACTCTCTCTCTCTGTCGCTTTTTCTCTCTCTTGCTTGCTCTTTCTTTGCTCACTCTCTCACACACGTGATTTCTCCCTCTTGTTCGCTCTCTCTCCTGCTCTTTCTCTCTGTCACTTGTGCTCACTCTCTGTTGCTTGCTCACCCTGTTGCTCGCCCTCCCTGTCGCTTGCTTGCTCTCTCTGTTGCTCTCTCTCTCTGTCACTCGCCCGCTCTCTCTGTCAATCTCCCTGTCGCTGTCGCTCTCTTGCTCTGTCGCTTGCCCTCTATCTCTGTTGCTTGTGCTCTCTCTCTGTCGCTTGCTCTCCCCGTCGCTCTCTCTGTCGCTGCGCTCTCTCTGTCGCTCGCTCTCTCTGTTGCTGCACTCTATCTGTCACTCACTCTCTCCGTCGCACTCTTGCTCTCCCTCTCTCTCTGTCACTCGCCCTCTCTCTCTGTCGCTCACTCTCTCTCCCTGCCACTCACGCTTTCTCCCTGCTACTCACCCTCTCTCCCTGCTGCTCGCCCTCTCTCCCTGCTACTCACCCTCTCTCCCTGTCGCTCGCCCTGTCTCTTGGTCACTCGCATTCTCTCTCTCTCACTGTCTCCATCGATCTCTGTCGCTGTTGCTTTCTCTGTCGCTCGATCTCTGTTGCTCTCTCTCCCTCTGTCGCTCGCTCTCTCCCTCTGTCGCTAGCTCTCTCCCTCTGTCTCTCGCTCTCTCCCTGTCACTTTCTGTCGCACTCTCTCGCTCTCTCTCGCTCTCCCTGTCTCTGTCGCTTTCTCTGTCTGTTGCTTTGTCTCCTTCTCTCACTCTCTCTCTGTTTCTCCCTCACTCTCTCTGCCACTCGCTCTCCCTGTCGCTCGCTCTCCCTGTCACTCGCTCTGTCTGTCGCTCGCTCTGTCTGTCGCTCGCTCTGTCTGTCGCTCGCTCTGTCTGTCGCTCGCTCTCTCTTCGCTCGTTCTCTCTGTCGCTGTCGATCTCCCTGTCACTGTTGCTCTTTCGATCTGTCGCTCGCCCTCTATCTCTGTCACTCGTGCTCTTTCCCTGTCGCTCACTCTCCCTGTCGCTCACTCTCCCTGTCACTCATTCTCCCTGTCGCTGCGCTCTCTCCATCGCTTGCTCTCACCGTCGCTCACTCTCTCTGTCACTCGCTCCCTCTTTGCTCACTCTCTCTTCGCTCATGCTCCCTCTTCGCCCGCGCTCTCTCTTCACTCGCTGTCTCTCTGTCGCTCGCTCTCTCTGTCGCTCGCCCACTCTCTCTGTCGCTTGCCCACTCTCTCTGTCGCTCGCCCACTCTCTCTGTCGTTCACCCACTCTCTCTGTCGCTCGCTCTCTCTTTCTGTCGCTCGTCCTCTCTCTCTGTCGCTCTCATGCTCTCTCCCTGTCGCTCGATCTCCCTGTCGCTCGCTTTCTCTGTCGCTTGCTCTCTCTGTCGTTCGCTCTCGCTCTGTCGCTCTCCCTCTCTCTCTGTCGCTCGCCCTCTCTCTCTGTCGTTCGCCCTCTCTATCTGTCGCTCGCTCTCTCTGACGCTCGCTCTCTCTGTCGCTCGCTCTCTCTGTCGTTCGCTCTTGCTCTGCTGCTCGCCCTCTCTCCCTGCCACTCGCCCTCTCTCCCTGTCGCTTGCCCTCTCTCCCTGCCGCTCACCCTCTCTCTCTCTCTGTTGCTCATCCTCTCTCTCTCTGATGCTCGCCCTCTCTCCCTGCCTCTCACCCTCTCTCCCTGCTGCTCACCCTCTCTCCCTGCTACTCACCCTCTCTCCCTGTCGCTCGCCCTCTCTCTCAGTCACTCGCCTTCTCTCTCTCTTGCCAAATCCGTCGATCTCTCTGTCACTCGCTCTCTGCCGCTCGTTCTCTCTCCCTATGGTTCTCTCTCTCACCCTGTCACTGTCTCTTGCTCTCTGTCGCTCTCTGACGCTTTCTCTCGCTCTCTCTCGCTCCCTATAGCTCCCTATTGCTCTCGCTCGCTCTGTCTCTGTCTCTGTCACTTTCTCTGTCTGTTGTTTTGTCTCCCTCTCTCGCTCTCTCTCTCTGTTTCTCCCTCTCTCTCTCTGTCCCTTTGTCACTCTCTCTCTGTCGCTCGCCCTCTCTGTCACTCGCTCTCTCTGCCGCTCGCTCTCCCTGCCGCTCGCTCTCCTTGCCGCTCACTCTCCCTGCGCCTCACTCTGTCTGCCGCTCGCTCTCCCTGTCGTTCGATCTCCCTGTCGTTCGCTCTCCCTGTCGCTCTCTCCCCCTGTCGCTCGCTCTATCTGTCGCTTGCTCTGTCTGTCATTCGCTTTCCCTGTCGCTCGCTCTGTCTGCCGCTCGCTCGGTCTGTCGCTCGCTCAGTCTGTCTCTCGCTCACTCTGTCGCTCGCTCTGTCTGTTGCTCGCTCACTCTGTCGCTCGCTCACTCTGTCGCTCGCTCACTCTGCTGCTCGCTCTCTCTGTTGCTCGCTCTCTGTCGCTCTCTCTCGCACTGCCACTTTCTCTCTCGCTTTCTCTCAGTTGCTCGCTCTCTCCCTCTGTCACTCGCTCTCTCCCTCTGTTGCTCGCTCTCTAGCTCGCACTCTCCCTCTGCTGGTCGCTCTCTCCCTCTTTCGCTCGCTCTCTCCCTCTTTCACTCGCTCTCCCCCTCTGTCGCTCGCTCTCTCTCCCTGTCATTCACTCTCTCCCTGTCATTCTCTGTCTCTCCCTGTCGCTCTCTCTTGCTCTCTCTCACTCTCTCTCGCTCCCTGTTGCTCTCGCTCTCTGTTTCTCTGTCTCTTTCTCTGTCTGTTGCTTTGTCTCCCTCTCTCGCTCTCTCTCTGTTTCTCCCTCTCTCTCTGTCCCTCAGTCACTCTCTCTCTGTCGCTCGCCCTCTCCGTCACTTGCATTTTGTCACTTGCTCTCTCTGCCACTCGCTCTCCCTGCCGCTCGCTCTCCCTGTCACTCGCTCTCCCTGTCGCTCGCACTCCCTGCCGCTCGATCTCCCTGCCGCTCGATCTCCCTGTCGTTCGATCTCCCTGTCGCTCGATCTCCCTGTCGCTCGATCTCCCTGTCACTCACGCTGTCTGTTGCTCGCGCTCTCTGTCGCTCGCTCCCTCTCTCGCTCACTCATTCTCGCTGTCGAATTCCCTGTCGATATCGCTCGCTCGCTCTGTCGCTCGCCCTCCAAATCTGTCGCTTGTACTCTCCCTCTCTTGCTCGTTCTCCCTGTTGCTCGTTCTCCCTCTCGCTCACTTTCCCTGTCGCTCACTTTCCGTGTCGCTCGCTCTCTCTGTCGCTCACCCTCTCTCTCTGTTGCTCGCCTTCTCTCTCTGTCGCTCGCCTTCTCTCTCTGTCGCTCATGCTCTCTCTCTGTCTCTCATGCTCTCACTCTGCCGCTCGCTCTCTCTCTCTGCTTCTTGCTCTCTCGGTCGCTCTGTCGCACTCTCTCTGTCGCTCTCGCCCGCTCTCCATCTCACACTGTGTCGTTCTCACGCTATGTCACTGTCGCTCTCGCACTCTGTCGGTCTCGCTCTCCCTGTCGCTCTCGCTCTCCCTGTCGCTCTCGATCTTCCTGTCGCTCTCGCTCTCCCTGTCGCTCTCGATATCTCTATTGCTCTTGCTCTCGCTGTCACTCATGCTCTCTCTGTTGCTCTCACACACCCTCTCTCTTTCTCTCTGTTGCCCGCCCTCTCTCTCTGTCGTTCGCCCTCTCTCTGCCGCTCTCTCTCTCTCGCTCTTTCTTTGTTACTCGCTTTCTCTGTAGCTTTCTCTCTCTCTCGCTTGCTCTTTCTTCACTCGCTCTCTCACACATGCGATTTCTCCCTCTCGCTCGCTCTCTCTGTCGGTCTCCCTCCTGCTCTTTCTCTCTGTCACTTGTGCTCACTCTCTGTCGCTTGCTCGCCCTGTTGCTCGCCCTTCCTGTTGATTGATCACTCTGTCACTCGCTCTCTCTGTTGCTTGCTCTCTCTGTCGATCTCCCTGTCGCTGTCGCTCTCTTGCTCTGTTGCTTGCCCTCTATCTCTGTCGCTTGTGCTCCCTCTCTGTCGCTTGCTCTCGCTGCCGCTCTCTCTGTCACTGCACTGTCTCTGTCGCTGCGCTCTCTCAGTTGCTCGCTCTCTCTGTCGTCACACTCACTGTCGCTGCACTCTCCCTGTTGCTCGCTCTCTCTGTGTCGCACTCTCGCTCTCCCTCTCTCTCTGTCGCTCGCCCTCTCTGTCGCTTGCCCGCTCTCTCTGTTGCTCACCCTCTCTCTCTGTTGCTCGCCTCTCTCTCTGTCGCTCGCCCTCTCTCTCTGTCACTCACCCTCTCTCTCTGTTGCTTGCACTCTCTCTCTGTCGCTCGCCCTCTCTCCCTGCCACTCGCCCTCTCTCCCTGTTACTCATCCTCTCTCCCTGTCGCTCGCCCTCTCTCTCGGTCACTCGCCTTCTCTCTCTCTCGCTGTCTCCGTCGATCTCTGTTGCTGTTGTTCTCTCTGTTGCTTGATCTCTGTTGCTCTCTCTCCCTCTGTCGCTTGCTCTCTCCCTCTGTTGCTCGCTCTCTCCCTCTGTCGCTCTCTCTCTCTCCCTGTTGCTCTCTCTCTCTCCCTGTCTTTCTCTCTCCCTCCCTGTCATTCTCTCTCTCTCCCTGTCGTTCTCTCTCTCCCCCTGTCACTCTCTGTCGCTCTCTGTCACTCTCTGTCGCACTCTCTCGCTCTCTCTGGCTCCCTGTCACTCTCGCTCTCTCTGTCTCTTTCGCGTTCTCTGTCTGTTGCTTTGTGTCCCTCTCTCACTCTCTCTCTGTTTCTCCCTCACTCTCTCTGCCGCTCGCTCTCCCTGCCGCTCGCTCACCCTGTCGCTCGCTCTCCCTGTCGCATGCTCTCCCTGTTGCACACTCTCCCTGTCGCTCGCTCTCCCTGTCGCTCACTCTCCCTGTCACTCGGTCTCCCTGTCGCTCGCTCTGTCTGTCGCTCATGCTCTCTGTCGCCCGTGCTCTCTGTCGCTTGCTCTCTCTTCGCTCACTCTCTCTATCACTCGCTCCCTCTTTTCTCACTCTCTCCTCGCTCGCGCTCCCTCTTCGCTCGCGATCTCTCTTCACTTGCTGTCTCTCTGTCGCTCGCTCTCTCTGTTGCTCTCCCACTCTCTCGATCGCTCGCCCATTCTCTCTGTTGCTCGCCCTCTCTTTCTGTCGCTCGTCCTCTCTCTCTGTCGCTCTCATGCTCTCTCCCTGTCGCTCGGTCTCCCTGTCGCTCGGTCTCCCTGTTGCTCGGTCCCCCTGTCGCTCGGACCCCCTGTCGCTTGGTCCCCCTGTCGCTCGAGCTCCCTGTCGCTGCACTCTCTCTGTCGTTTGCTCTCTCTGTCGTTCGCTCTCGCTCTGTCGCTCTCCCTGTCTCTCTGTCGCTCGCCCTCTCTGCCGCTCGTCCTCTCTCCCTGCCACTCGCCCTCTCTCCCTGCTGCTCGCCCTCTCTCCCTGCCGCTCGCCCTCTCTCTCTCTCTGTCACTCGCCCTCACTCCCTGCCTCTTACCCTCTCTCCCTGCTGCTCGTCCTCTCTGCCTGCTACTCACCCTCTCTCCCTGTCGCTTGCCCTCTCTCTCGGTCACTCGCCTTCTCTCTCTCTCTCTCTCCGTCGATCTCTGTCACTGTTGATCTCTCTGTCACTCGATCTCTGTTGCTCTCTCTCCCTCTGTCGCTCGCTCTCTCCCTCTGTCACTCGCTCTCTCCCTCTGTCACTCTCTTTCTCTCCATGTCTTTCTCTCTCTCTCCCTGTCATTCTCTCTCTCTCCCAGTCACTCTCTGTCGCTCTCTGCCACACTCTCTCGCTCTCTCTCACTCTCTCTCGCTCCCTGTCACTCTCGCTCTCTCTGTATCAGTCGCTTTCTCTGTCTGTTGCTTTGTCTCCCTCTCTCACTCTCTCTCTCTGTTTCTCCCTCACTCTCCCTGTCGCTCGCTCTCCCTGTCAAACGCTCTCCCTGTCGCACGCTTTCTCTGTCGCTCGGTCTCCCTGTCGCTCGGTCCCCCCGTCACTCGGTCTCCCTGTCGCTCGGTCTACCTGTCGCTTAATCTCCATGTCACTCACTCTCTCTGAACATTGATCTCCCTGTCACTCATTCTCCCTGTCGCTCACTCTGTTGCTCTCGCTCTCTCTCTGTCGCTCACCCTCTCTGTCTGTAGCTTGCCTTCTCTCTCTGTCGCTTGCCCTCTCTCTCTGTCGCTCGCCCTCTCTCTCTGTCGCTCGCCCTCTCTCTCTGTCGCTCTCTCTCTCTGTCGCCCCCCCATTCTCCCTGTCACTCGCATTCTCTCTCTGTCGCTCATGCTCTCTCTCTGCCGCTCGCTCTCTCTCTCTGCTGCTCACTCTCGGTCGCTCTCTCTCTCTCTGTCGCTCTCGCCCTCTCTCTCTCCCTCTCTCTGTTGCTCACCTTCTCTCTCTGTCACTCACCCTCTCTCTCTGTTGTTTGCCTTCTCTCTCTGTCGTTCACCTTCTCTCCCTGCCACTCGCCCTCTCTCTGCCATTCTACCTGTCGCTCTCTCTCTGTTACTCGCTTTCTCTCTCTGTCGCTCTCTCTCTCGCTTGCTCTCTCTCTCTATCTCTTGCTTGCTCTTTCTTCGCTCGCTCTCTCACACACGCGATTTCTCTCTCTAGCTCATTCTCTCTGTCACTTTCTCTCTCGCTCTTTCTCTGCCGCTCGCTCTTTCTCTCTCTGTCACTTGTGCTCTCTCTCTGTTGCTCGCTCTCCCTGTCGCTCGTTCTCCCTGTTGCTCGCTCTCCTTGTCGCTTGCTTTCCTTGTCGCTCGCTGTCCCTGTCGCTCGCTCTCCCTGTCGCCGTGCTCTCTCCATCACTCGCTCCCTCTTTGCTCACTCTCTCTTTGCTCGTGCTCCCTCTTTGCTCGCGCTCTCGCTTCACTCGCTGTCTCTCTGTCGCTCGCCCACTCTCTCTGTCGCTCGCCCACTCTCTCTGTCGCTCGCCCACTCTCTCTGTCGCTCGCCCTCTCTCCCTGCCGCTCGCCCTCTCTCCCTGCTGCTCGCCCTCTCTCCCTGCCACTAGCCCTCTCTCCCTGCCGCTCACCCTCTCTCTCTGTGTTGCTCGCCCTCTCTCTCTCTCTGTCGCTCACCCTCTCTCCCTGCCTCTCACCCTCTCTCCCTGTCGCTCGCACTCTCTCTCACTCGCTGTCTCCGTCGATCTCTGTCGCTATTGATTTCTCTGTCGCTCGCTCTCTGTTGCTCTCTCTCTCTCTCTGTCGCTCCCTCTCTCCCTCTGTCGCTCCCTCTCTCCTTCTGTCGCTTGCTCTCTCCCTCTGTTGCTCTCTCTCTCTCCATGTCTTTCTCTCTCCCTGTCGTTCTCTCTCTCTCCCTGTCACTCTCTGTCGCTCTCTGTCGCTCTCTGTCGCTCTCTGTCGCTCTCTGTCGCACTCTCTCGCTCTCTCTCACTCTCTGTCGCTCCCTGTCGCTCTCACTCTCTCTGTCTCTGTCGCTTTCTCTGTCTGTCTCCCTCTCTCAGTCTCTCTCTCTATTTCTCCCTCACTCTCTCTGCCGCTCAGTCTCCCTGTCGCACGCTCTCCCTGTCGCTCGGTCTCCCTGACGCTCGATCTCCCTGTCGCTCGATCTCCATCTCACTCACTCTCTCTGAACATTGTTCTTCCTGTCACCCATTCTACCTGTCGCTCGCTCTGTCGCTCTCGCTCTCTCTCTGTCACTCACCCTCTCTGTCTGTAGCTCGCCTTCTATCTCTGTCGTTCGCCCTCTCTCTCTGTCGCTCGGCCTCTCTCTCTGTCGCTCTCTCTCTCTGTCGCTCCCCCTTTCTCCCTGTTGCTAGCATTCTCTCTCTGTCGCTCATGCTCTCTCTCTGCCGCTCGCTCTCTCTCTCTGCTGCTCACTCTCGGTCGCTCTCTCTCTCTCTGTCGCTCTCGCCCTCTCTCTCTCCCTCTCTCTGAAGCTCGCCTTCTCTCTCTGTCACTCGCCCTCTCTCTCTGTCGTTCGCCTTCTCTCAATCGCTCGCCATCTCTCTCTGTCACTCTCTCTGTTACTTGCTTTCTCTCTCTGTTGCTCTCTCTCTCGCTTGCTCTATCTCTTTATCTCTTGCTTGTTTTTTCTTTGCTCACTCTCTCACACACGCGATTTCTCTCTCTCGCTTACTGTCTCTGTTGCTTTCTCTCTCGCTCTTTCTCTGCCGCTCGCTCTTTCTCTCTCTGTCACTTGTGCTCTCTCCCTGTCGCTCGCTTCCTGTCGCTCGCTCTACCTGTCACTCACTCTCCCTGCCGCTCGCTCTCCCTGCCACTCGCTCTGTCTGTCGCTCGCTTTCCCTGTCGCTCGCTCTCTCTGTCGCTCGCTCTCTCTGTCGCTCGCCCTCTCTTCGCTCGCCCTCTCTTCGCTTGGCCTCTCTTTGCTTGCTCTCTCTTCACTCGCTCTCTCTTCGCTTGCTCTCTCTTCGCTCACCCACTCTATCTGTCGCTTGCTCTCTCTGTCGCTCACTCTCTCTTCGCTCGCTCTCTCTTTGCTCGCTCTCTCTTCGCTCGCTCTCTCTTCACTCGATCTCTCTGTCGCTCGGTCTCGCTGTCGATCTCCCTGTCGCTGTTGCTCTCTCGCTCTGTCACTCTTCCTCTCTCCCTGTCGCTCGCCCAGTCTCTCTGTCGCTCGCCCTCTCTTGCTATCACCCTCTCTCTCTCTCTGTCACTTGCAATCTTTCTCTGTCAATCTTGTGCTCTCTCCCTGTCGTTCGCTCTCCCTGTCGTTCGCTCTCCCTGTCGTTCGCTCTCCCTGTCGCTCGCTCTTCCTGTCGCTTGCTCTCCCTGTCATTTGCTCTCCCTGTCACGCGCTCTCCCTGTTGCTCGCCCTCTCTGTGGCTCTCTCTCTGTTGCTCTCACTCTATCTCTCTTTCGCTCACCCTCTCTCTCTGTCACTCGCCCTCTCTCTCTGTCGCTTGCCCTCTCTCTCTGTTGCTCATGCTCTCTCTCTCTCTCGCACTCTGTCATTCTTGCGTTCTGTCGCTGTTGCTCTCGCACTCTGTCGCTCTCGCTCTCCCTGTCGCTCTCGCTCTCCCTGTCGCTCTTGCTCTCCCTGTTGCTCTCCCTGTCACTCTCGCTCTCCCTGTCGCTCTTGCTCTCCCTGTTGCTCTCCCTGTCACTCTCGCTCTCCCCGTCGTTCGCTCTCCCCGTCGTTCGCTCTCCCCGTCGCTCGATCTCCCCGTCGCTCGATCTCCCCGTCGCTTGATCTCCCCGTCGTTCGATGTCCCCGTCGCTCGCGGTCTCTGTCGCTCTCCCTCTCTCTCTGTTGCTTGCCCGCTCTCTCTGTTGCTTAGCCTCTCTCCCTGCCTCTCACCCTATCTCCCTGCTGCTCGCCCTCTCTACCTGCCGCTCGCCCTCTCTCTCTCTGTCGCTCGCCCTCTCTCCCTGCCTCTCACCTCTCTCCCTGCCGCTTGCCCTCTCTCCCTGCTGCTCACCCTCTCTCCCTGCCGCTCGCCCTCTCTCCCTGCTACTCACCCTCTCTCCCTGCCGCTCGCCCTCTCTCCCTGCTACTCATCCTCCCTCCCTGTTGCTCGCCCTCTCTCTCGGTCACTCACCTTCTCTCTCTCTCGCTGTCTCCATCAATCTCTGTCACTGTTGATTTCTCTGTCGTTCACTCTGTCTGTCGTTCGCGCTCACTGTCGCTCGCTCTTGCTTCACTCGCTCTCTCTGTCGCTCACTCCCTCTCTAGCTCATTCATTCTCGCTGTTGAATTCCCTGTCGATATCGCTCTCTCGCTCGCCCTCCAACTTGTCACTTGTGCTCTCTCTCTGTTGCTCGCTCTCCCTGTCGCTCGTTCTCCCTCTCGCTCACTTTCCCTGTCGCTCACTTTCCCTGTCGCTCGCTCTCTCTGTCGCTCACCCTCTCTCTCTGTCGCTTGCCTTCTCTCTCTGTCGCTCACACTCTCTCTCTGTCACTCATGCTCTCACTCTCCGCTCGCACTCTCTCTCTGCTGCTTGCTCTCTCGGTCGCTCTGTCACTCTCTCTCTGTCACTCTCGCCCTCTCTCTCTCCCACACTGTGTCGTTCTCACACTCTGTCACTGTTGCTCTCGCACTCTGTCGCTCTCGCTCTCCCTGTCTCTCTCGCTCTCTCTGTGGTTCTCACACCCCCTCTCTCTTTCTCTCTGTTGCCTGCCCTCTCTCTCTGTTGCCCGCCCTCTCTCTGCCGCTCTCTCTCTCGCTCTTTCTCTGTTACTCGCTTTCTCTCTCTGTCGCTCTCTCTCTCTTGCTTGCTCTTTCTTCACTCGCTCTCTCACACACGCGATTTCTCTCTCTAGCTCTTTCTCTGTCGCTCGCTCTTTCTCTCTCTGTCGCTCGCTCGCTCTCTCTGTCAATCTCCCTGTGGCGGTCGCTCTCTCCCTCTGTCACTCTCTCTCTCTGTCGCTTTCTCCCTCTCTCTCTTGCTTGCTCTTTCTTTGCTCACTCTCTCACACACGCGATTTCTCCCTCTCGCTCGCTCTCTCTGTCACTCTCTCTCTTGCTCTTTCTCTCTGTCACTTGTGCTCTCTCTCTGTCACTTGCTCGTCCTATTGCTCACTTCCCTGTCGCTTGCTCGCTCTCTCTCTCTCTCGCTCTCTCTGTCGCTTGCTCACCCTGTCGCTCACTCTCCCTGTCGCTCACTCTCCCAGTCGTTGCTCTCTCTCTGTCGCTATGCTTTCTCTGTCGCTGCGCTCTCTCTGTCGCTCACGCTCTCTGTTGCTCGCTCTCACTGTTGCTGCACTCTCTCTGTCGCTCGCTCTCTCTGTCGCTCTTTCGCTCTCCCTCTCTCTCTCTCGCTTGTCCTCTCTCTCTGTCGCTCAGCCTCTCTCTCTGTCGCTCGCCCTCTCTCTCTGTTGCTTGCCCTCTCTTTCTGTCACTCACCCACTCTCTCTGTCGTTCGCCCACTCTCTCTGTTGCTCGCCCTCTCTATCTGTCACTCGCCCACTCTCACTGTCGTTCGCCCACTCTGTCTGTTGCTCGCCCACTCTTTCTGTCGCGCTTATGCTCTCTCTCTGTCGCTCTTATGCTCTCTCCCTGCTGCTCGCTCTCCCTGTCACTCGCTCTCCCTGCCGCTCGCTCTCCCTGCCGCTCACTCTCCCTGCCGCTCGATCTCCCTGCCGCTCGATCTCCCTGCCGCTCGATCTCCCTGCCGCTCGATCTCCCTGTCGCTCGATTTCCCTGTCGCTTGGTGTCCCTGTCACTCAATCTCCCTGTCGCTCGGTCTCCGTGTCGCTCGATCTCCATGTCATCGATCTCCATGTCACTCACTCTCTCTGAACATTGTTCTCCCTGTCTCTCACTCTCCCTGTCACTTGCTCTGACACTCTCACTCCCTCTCTGTCGCTTACCCTCTCTGTCTGTCGCTCGCCTTCTCTCCCTGTCGCTCGCCCTCTCTCTCAGTCGCTCGCCCCCTCTCCCTGTCGCGCTCTCTCTGTCACTCTCATTCTCTGTCTGTCGCTTACCCTCTCTGTCTGTTGCTCGCATTCTCTCTCTGTTGCTCGCCCTCTCTCTCTGTCACTCTCGCTCTCTCTCTGTTGCTCACCCTCTCTGTCTGTCGCTCGCCTTCTCTCTCCGTCGCTCACCTTCTCTGTCCGTCGCTCACCCTCTCTCTCCGTCGCTTGCCTTCTCTCTCTGTCACTCGCCTTCTCTCTCTGTTGCTCACCTTCTGTATCTGTCGCTCATGGTCTCTCTCTGTCACTTGCGCTCTCTCTCTCTCTCTGCCGCTCACTTTCTCTGTCCGTCGCTCACCCTCTCTCTCCGTCGCTCACCTTCTCTCTCTGTCACTCGCCTTCTCTCTTTGTCACTCGCCTTCTGTATCTGTCGCTCATGGTCTCTCTCTGTCACTTGCGCTCTCTCTCTCTCTGCCGCTCACTTTCTCTCTCTGTTGCACTCTCTCTCTGTCGCTCTCTCTCTCCCTATCGCTCTGTCTCTCCCTGTCGCTCTCGCTCTCCCTGTTGCTCTCGCTCTCCCTGTTGCTCTCGTTCTCTCTGTCATCTTGCTCTGTCGCTCTCGCTCTCCCTGTCGCTCTCGCTCTCCCTGTCATTCTCGATCTCCCTGTCGCTCTCGATCTCCCTGTCGCTCTCACTCTCTCTGTCACTCATGCTCTCTCTGTTGCTCTCACACCCCCTCTCTCTTTCTCTCTGTTGCTCACCCTCTCCCTCTGTTGCCCACCCTCTCTCTCTGTCGCTTGCCCTCTCTGTCACTCGCTCTCTCTGCCAGTCGCTCTCTCTGTCACTCGTGCTCTCTGCCGCTCTCTGTCATTCACTCTCTCTGCCACTCGCTTTCCCTTCCCCTCTCTCTCCCTGCCGCTCGCTCTCCCTGCTGCTCGCTCTTGCTGCCGCTCGCTCTCCCTGCCGCTCGCTCTCCCTGCCGTTTGGTCTGTCTGTCGCTTGCTCTGTGTGTCGCTCGCTCTGTCTGTCACTCGCTCTGTCTTTCGCTCGCTCTGTCTGTCGCTCGCTCTCGCTTCGCTCGCTCTCTCTGTCGCTCGCTCCCTCTCTCGCTCACTCATTCTCGCTGTCGAATTCCCTGTTGATATCGCTCTCTTGCTCTGTCGCTCGCCCTCCAACTCTGTTGCTTGTGCTCTCTCTCTGTTGCTCGCTCTCCCTGTCACTCGTTCTCCCTCTCGCTCACTTTCCCTGTCGCTCACTTTCCCTGTCGCTCGCTCTCTCTGTCGCTCGCCTTCTCTCTCTGTCACTCGCCCTCTCTCTCTGTCACTCATGCTCTCTCTCTGTCGCTCATGCACTCACTCTGCCGCTCGCTCTCTCTCTCTGCTGCTTGCTCTCTCGGTCGCTCTGTCACTCTCTCTCTGTCGCTCTCGCCCTCTCTCTCTCTCGCACTGTGTCGTTCTCACACTCTGTCACTGTCGCTCTTGCACTCTGTCGCTCTCGCTCTCCCTGTCGCTCTCGCTCTCCCTGTCGCTCTCGCTCTCCCTGTCACTCTTGCTCTTCCTGTCGCTCTTGCTCTCTCTGTCACTCATGCTCTCTCTGTTGCTCTCACACCCCCTCTCACTTTCTCTCTGTTGCTCTCCCTCTCTCTCTGTTGCCCGCCCTCTCTCTGCCACTCTCTCTCTCGCTCTTTCTCTGTTACTCACTTTCTCTCTCTGTCGCTCTCTCTCCCTTGCTTGCTCTTTCTTTACTCGCTCTCTCACACTCGCAATTTCTCTCTCTCGCTCTTTCTCTGTCGCTCGCTCGCTCTCTCTGTCAATCTCCCAGTGGCTGTCGCTCTCTCTCTCTGTCACTCTCTCTCTCTGTCATTTTCTCTCTCTCTCTTGCTTGTTCTTTCTTTGCTCACTCTCTCACACACGTGATTTCTCCCTCTCGCTCGCTCTCTGTCAAACTCTCTCTTGCTCTTTCTCTCTGTCACTTGTGCTCTCTCTCTGTCGTTTGCTCGCCCTGTTGCTCGCCCTCCCTGTCGCTTGCTCACTCTCTCTCTCGCTCGCTCTCTCTGTCGATTGCTCACCCTGTGCTCACTCTCCCTGTCACTCACTCTCCCTGTCCCTGTGCTCTCTCTGTCAGTGCACTCTCTCTGTCGCTGCGCACTTTCGCTGCGCTCTCTCTGTCGCTCGCTCTCACTGTTGCTGCACTCTCTCTGTCGCTCGCTCTCTGTCGCACTCTCGCTCTCCCTCCCTCTCTGTTGCTCGCCCTCTCTCTCTGTTGCTTAGCCTCTCTCCCTGCCGCTCACCCTCTCTCCCTGCCGCTCGCCCTCTCTCCCTGCCTCTCACCCTCTCTCCCTGTTGCTCGCCCTCTCTCTCTGCTACTCATTCTCTCTCCCTGCCGCTCGCCCTCTCTCCCTGCTACTCACCCTCTCTCCCTGCCGCTCGCCCTCTCTCCCAGCTACTCATCCTCTCTCCCTGTCGCTCGCCCTCTCTCTCGGTCACTCGCCTTCTCTCTCTCTCGCTGTCTCCATCAATCTCTGTCACTGTTGATCTGTCTGTCGCTCGATCTCTGTTGTTCTCTCTCCCTCTGTTGCTCCCTCTCACCCTCTGTCGCTCACTCTCTCCCTCTGTTGCTCTCTCTCTCTCTCCCTGTCATTCTCTCTCTCTCCCCGCCCTCTCTCTGCCACTCTCTCTCTCGCTCTTTCTCTGTTACTCACTTTCTCTCTCTGTCGCTCTCTCTCCCTTGCTTGCTCTTTCTTTACTCGCTCTCTCACACTCGCAATTTCTCTCTCTTGCTCTTTCTCTGTCGCTCACTCGCTCTCTCTGTCAATCTCCCTGCGGCTGTCGCTCTCTCTCTCTGTCACTCTCTCTCTCTGTCGCTTTCTCCCTCTCTCTCTTGCTTGCTCTTTGTTTGCTCACTCTCTCACACACGCGATTTCTCCCTCTCGCTCGCTCTCTGTCACTCTCTCTCTTGCTCTTTCTCTCTGTCACTTGTGCTCTCTCTCTGTCACTTGCTCGCCCTGTTGCTTGCCCTCCCTGTCGCTTGCTTGCTCTCTCTCTCACTCGCTCTCTCTGTCGATTGCTCTCCCTGTCGCTCACTCTCCCTGTCGCTCACTCTCCTTGTCCCTGCGCTCTCTCTGTCAGTGCGCTCCCTCTGTCGCTGCACTCTCTCTGTCGCTGCGCTCTCTCTGTCGCTCTTTCTCACTGTCACTCGCTCTCCCTGTCACTCGCTCTGTCTGTCGTCGCTCTGACTGTCGCTCGCTCTGTCTGTCACTCTCTCTGTCTGTCGCTCACTCTCTCTGTCGCTCGCGCTCTCTGTCGCTTGCTCTCTCTGTCACTCGCTCTCTCTGTCGCTTGCTCCCTCTCTCGCTCACTCATTCTCGCTGTTGAATTCCCTGTCGATATCGCTCTCTCGCTCTGTCGCTCGCCCTCCAACTCTGTCACTTGTGCTCTCTCTCTGTTGCTCACCCTCCCTGTTGCTCATTTCCCTCTCGCTCACTTTCCCTGTCACTCACTTTACCTGTCGCTCTCGCTCTCTCTGTGGCTCTTGCTATCTCTGGCACTCATGCTCTCTCTGTTGCTCTCACACACCCTCTCTCTTTCTCTCTGTTGCCTGCCCTCTCTCTCTGTCGTTCGCCCGCTCTCTGCCGCTCTCTCTTTCGCTCTTTCTCTGTTACTCGCTTTCTTTCTCTGTCGCTCTCTCTCTCTTGCTTGCTCTTTCTTCACTCGCTCTCTCACACACGCGATTTCTCTCTCTCGCACTTTCTCTGTCGCTCGCTCTTTCTCTCTCTGTCGCTCGCTCGCTCTCTCTGTCAATCTCCCTGTGGCTGTCACTCTCTCTCTCTGTCACTCTCTCTCTCTGTCGCTTTCTCTCTCTCTCTCTTGCTTGCTCTTTGTTTGCTCACTCTCTCACATATGCAATTTCTCCCTCTCGCTCGCTCTGTCACTCTCTCTCTTGCTCTTTCTCT
Source organism: Carcharodon carcharias (assembly GCF_017639515.1). Lineage (NCBI taxonomy): Eukaryota > Metazoa > Chordata > Chondrichthyes > Lamniformes > Lamnidae > Carcharodon > Carcharodon carcharias. The sequence goes on from NC_054469.1 coordinate 95,510,552, forward strand.
CTGTCACTTGTGCTCTCTCACTGTCACTTGCTCACCCTGTTGCTCGCCCTCCCTGTCGCTTGCTCGCTCTCTCTCTTGCTCGGTCTCTCTGTCGCTTGCTCCCCCTGTCGCTCACTCTCCCTGTTGCTCACTCTCCCTGTCCTTGCGCTCTCTCTGTCACACTCTCGCTCTCCCTCTCTCTCGCTCGCCCTCTCTCTCTGTCGCTCACCCTCTCTCTCTGTCACTCACCCTCTCTCTCTGTTGCTCGCCCTCTCTCCCTGCTTCTCACCCTCTCTCCCTGTCGCTTGCCCTCTCTCCCTGCCTCTCACCCTCTCTCCCTGTCGCTCGCCCTCTTTCTAGGTCACTCGCCTTCTCTCTCTCTCGCTGTCTCCATCAATCTCTGTCACTGTTGATCTCTCTGTCGCTCGATCTCTGTTGCTCTCTCTCCTTCTGTTGCTCGCTCTCTCCCTCTGTCGCTCGCTCTCTCCCTCTGTCGCTCCCCTCTCTCCCTGTCTTTCTCTCTCTCTCCCTTTCACTCTCTGTCGCTCTCTGTCGCACTTTCTCGCTCTCTGTTGCACTCTCTCGCTCTTTTTCGCTCCCTGTCACTCTCACTCTCTCTCTGTCGCTTACCCTCTCTGTCTGTCGCTCACCTTCTCTCTCTGTCGCTCGCCCTCTCTTTCTGTCACTCGCCCCCTCTCCCTGTCACGCTCTCTGTCACTCTCGCTCTCTCTCTGTCGCTCACCCTCTCTCTCCGTCGCGCACCCTCTCTCTCCATCGCTCGCCTTTTCTCTCTGTCACTCGCCTTCTCTCTCTGTCGCTCGCCTTCTGTATCTGTCGCTCATGGTCTCTCTCTGTCATTTGCGCTCTCTCTCTCTCTGCCGCTCTCTTTCTCTCTCTGCCGCTCGCTCTCTCAGTCACTCTGTTGCTCTCTCTCTCTGTCGCTCTCTCTCTCTGTCACTTTCTCTCTCTCTCACCTGCTTCCTCTTTCTTCGCTTGCTCTCTCACATATGCAATTTCTCCCTCTCGCTCGCTGTCTTGGTTGCTCTCTCTCTCTCGATCTTTCTCGCTTGTGCTCTCTCTCTGTCGCTCGCTCGCCCTGTTGATCACCCTCCCTGTCACTCGCTCGCTCTCTCTCTCTCACTCGCTCTCTCTGTCGCTGCGCTCTCTCTGTTGTTCGTTCTCTCTGTCGCATTCTCGCTCTGTGGCTCTCCCTCTCTGTCGCTCGTCCTCTCTCTCTGACGCTCGTCCTCTCTCTCTCTCTGTCGCTCACCCTCTCTCTCCGTCGCTCGCCCTCTCTCTCCTTCGCTCGCCTTCTCTCTCTGTCGCTCGCCTTCTCTCTCTGTCGCTCGCCCTCTCTCTCTGTCGCTCACCTTCTCTCTCGTCGCTCGCCCTCTCTCTCTGTCGCTCACTCTCTCTCTCTGTCGCTCACTCTCTCTGTCACTCGCTCTCTCCTTCTGTTGCTTGCTCTCACCCTCTGTCGCTCGCTCTCTCCCAGTCGTTCTCTCTCTCTCTCTCTCCCTGTTGTTCTCTCTCTTTCCCTGTCACTCTCTTTCGATCTCTATCGCTCTCTGTCGCTCTCTGTCGCTCTCTGTCGCTCTCTGTCGCTCTCTCTCGCTCCCTGTCGCTCTTGCTCTCGCTCTCTCTGTCTCTGTCGCTTTCTCTGTCTGTTGCTTTGTCTCCCTCTCTCGCTCTCTCTCTCTGTTTCTCCCACTCTCTCTCTGTCCCTCTGTCACTCTCTCTCTGTCAATCGCCCTCTCTGCCGCTCATTCTCCCTGCCACACGCTCTCCCTGCCGCTCGGTCTCCCTGTCGCTCGCTCTCCCTGTCACTCGCGCTATCTTCGCTCGCGCTCTCTTCTCTCGCTCTGTCTTCGCTCGCCCTCTCTTCGCTCGCTCTCTCTTTCGCTCACTCGTTCTTGCTGTCGATCTCCCTGTCGATGGCGCTCTCTCGCTCTGTCACTCGCCCTCTATCTCTGTTGCTAGTGCTCTCTCTCTGTTGCTCACTCTCTCTGTTGCTCACTCTCCCTGTCACTCACTTTCCCTGTCGCTCACTTTCCCTGCACTCACTTTCCCTATCACTCGCTCTCTCTGTCGCTCGCTCTCTCTGTCGCTCGTTCTCTAAGTCGCTCACTCTCTCTTCGCTCGCTCTCCCTGTTGCTAGTTCTCTCTGTCACTCGCTCTCTCTTCACTCGCCCTCTCTATCTGTCGCTCGCTCTCCCTGCCGCTCGGTCTCCCTGTCGCCTGCTCTCCCTGTCGCTCGCTCTCCCTGTCGCTCGCTCTCCCTGTTGCTCGCTCTCCCTGTTGCTCGCTCTCTCTGTCGCTGGCTCTCTCTGTCACTGGCTCTCTCTGTCGCTTGCTTACTCCTCGCTCGCTTTCTCTTCACTCGCTTTCTCTTCGCTCGCTCTCTCTTTGCTCGCTCTTTCTTCGCTCGCTCTCTCTTCACTCTCTCGCTCTGTCGCTCTTCCTCTCTCCCTGTCTCTTGCCCTCTCTCCCTGTCACTCGCTTCCTCTCTCTGTCGCTCTTGCACTCTCTCTCTGTCGATCTTGCGCTCTCACCCTGTCGGTCACTCTCCCTGTCGCTCGGTCTCCCTGTCACTCGTTCTCCCTGTCGCTCGCTCTCCCTGTTGCTCTCTCTCCCTGTCGCTCGCACTCTCTGTCGCTCGCTCTCTCTGTTGCTCACTCCCTCTGTCGCTCGCTCTCTCTTTGCTCACCCTCTCTATCTGTCACTCACTCTCCCTGTCACTTGCTATCTCTGTCGCTTGCTCTCTCTGTCGCTGGCCCTCTCTGTTGCTTGCTTACTCTTCGCTCGCTTACTCTTCGCTCGCTTTCTCTTCGCTCGCTCACTCTTCGCTCGGTCTCTCTTCTCTCGCTCTCTCTGTCACACTCTCTCTCTCGCTCTCACTCTGTCGCTCTCATTCTCTCTTTCTCTCACTTTCTCTCTCTGTTGCATGAACCTTTCTCTGTCACGCTTGCGCTCTCTCTCTGTCGATCTCGCGCTCTCTCTCTGTCGCCCGTGCTCTCTCTCTGTCACCCGTGCTCTCTCTCTGTTGCCTGCTCTGTCGCTCTCGCTCTCCCTGTCGCTCTCGATCTCTGTGTCGCTCTTGCTCTCTCTGTCACTCATGCTCTCTCTGTTGCTCTCACTCCCCCTCACTCTTTCTCTCTGTCATTCACCCTCTCTCTCTGTTGCTCGCCCTGTCTCTCTGTCGTCTGTGCTCTCCCTCTGTTGCCCGTGCTCTCTCTCTGTCACCCGTGCTCTCTCTCTGTCGCCCGTGCTCTCTCTCTGTCACCCGCGCTCTCTCTCTGTTGCCCGCCCTCTCTCTCTGTTGCCCACCCTCTCTCTCTGTTGCTCGCCCTCTCTCTGCCACTTTCTCTCTCGCTCTTTCTCTCTTGCTTGCTCTTTCTTCGCTCATTCTCTTACACACATGATTTCTCTCTCTTGCTCTCTCTCTGTCGCTCTCTCTCTCACTCTTTTTCTGTTGCTCGTTCTCTCTCTCTGCCGCTCGCTCTCTCAGTCACTCTGTCACTCTCTCTCTGTTGCTCTCTCTCACTGTCGCTCTGGCCCTTTCTTTCTCGCCCTCTCTCTCTCGCAGTCTGTCACTCTCACTCTCCCTGTCGCTCTTTTGCCTGCCCTCTCTCTCTGTCGCTCACCCTCTCTCTGCCGCTCTCTCTCTCACTCTTTCTCTGTTACTCACTTTCTCTCTCTGTCGCTCTCTCTATCGCTTGTTCTCTCCCTCTGTCCCTCTCTCTCTCTGTTGCTTTCTCTCTCTCTCTTGCTTGCTCTTTCTTCGCTCTCACACACGCGATTTCTCTCTCTCATTCTTTCTCTGTCACTTGCTCTTTCTCTCTCTGTCGCTCGCTCGCTCTGTCACTCGCTCTCTCTGTTGCTTGCTCTCTCTCTCTCTTGCTTGCTCTTTCTTCGCTCACTCTCTCTCACACGCAATTTCTCTCTCTCGCTCTCTCTCTCTGTCGCTCTCTCTCTCGCTCTTTCGCTGTTGATCGCTCTTTCTCTCTCTGTCGCTTGTGCTCTCACCCTGTCGCTCGCTCTCCCTGTCACTCGCTCTCCCTGTTGCTCCCTCTCCCTGTTGCTCACCCTCCCTGTCGCTCGCCCTCCCTGTCGTTCGCCCTCCCTGTCGCTCGCTCTCCCTGTCGCTCATTCTCCACGTGATCTCCCTGTTGCTCTCTTGCTCTGTCGCTGCGCCCTCTATCTCTGTCGCTTGTGCTCTCTCTCTGTCACTTGCTCTCTCTGTCACTTGCTCTCCCTGTTGCTCACTCTCCCTGTCGCTGAGCTCTCTCTGTCACTGCACTCTCTCTGTTGCTGTGCCCTCTCTGTTGCTCGCTCTATCTGTTGCTCGCTCTCACTATTGCTCGCTATCTCTGTCGCTCGCTCTCTGTGTTGCTCGCTCTCCGTGTCGCTCGCTCTCTCTGTCACTTGCACTCTCTGTCGCTCGCTCTCTCTGTCGCTCGCCCTCTCTGTCGCTCGCCCTCTCTCTCTGTCGCTCGCTCTCTCTGTCACTCACTCTCTCTCTTGCTCGCTCTCCCTGTCGCTCGCCCTCTCTCTCTGTCGCTCGCCCACTCTCTCTGTCGATCTCCCTGTCGCTGTCGCTCTCTTGCTCTGTCGCTCGCCCTCTATCTCTGTCGCTTGTGCTCTCTCTATGTCACTTGCTCTCCCGATGGCTCACTCTCCGTTTCACTCACTCTCCCTGTCACTGTGCTCTCTCTGTCACTCGCTGTCTCTGTCGCTCGCTCTCTGTGTCACTCTCTCGCTCTGTCGCTCTCCCTCTCGCTTTCTCTCTGTAGCTCGCTCTCTCACTCTACCGTTTGCTGTCTCACTCTGTCGCTCGATGTCTCCCTCTTTCGCTCGCTGTCTCCCTCTTTTGCTTGCTCTCTCCCTCTGTCGCTCACTCTCTCCCTCTGTCGCTTGCTCTCTCCTTCTGTCGCTCGCTCTCTCTCCCTGTCGTTCTCTCTCTCCCTGTCATTCTCTCTCTCCCTATCGCTCTCTCTCGCTCTCTCTGTCGCTTTCTCTGTCTGTTGCTTTGTCTCCCTCCCTCTCTCTCTCTAGGTTTCTCCCTCTCTCTCTGTTCCTCTGTCACTCTCTCTCTCTGTTGCACCCTCTCTCTGTTGCTCGCTCTCCCTGCCGCTCGCTCTCCCTGCCGCTCGCTCTCCCTGCCGCTCACTTTCCCTGTCGCTCGCTCTCCCTGTCACTCGCCCTCTCTCTCTGTCGCTTGCCTGCTCTCTCTGTTGATCTCCCTGTCGCTGTCGCTCTCTTGATCTGTCACTCGCCCTCTATCTCTGTCGCTTGTGCTCTGTCTCTGTCACTTGCTCTCCCTGTTGCTCACTCTCCCTGTCGCTCACTCTCCGTGTCGCTGCGCTCTCTCTGTCGCTCACTCTCTCTTTCACTCTCTCGCTCTGTCGCTCTCCCTCTCACTTTCTCTCTGTAGCTCGCTCTCTCCCTCTGCCGCTCACTCTCTCCCTCTGTCGGTTGCTGTCTCCATCTTTCGCTCGCTCTCTCCCTCTGTCGCTCGCTGTCTCCCTCTTTTGCTTGCCCTCTCCTTCTGTCACTCTCTCTCCCTGTCATTCTCTCTCCCTGTCATTCTCTCTCTCCCTGTCGTTCTCTATCTTTCCCTATCGCTCTCTCTCGCCCTCTCTCGCCCTCTCTTGCTCTCTCTCGCTCTCTCTGTCTCTGTCGCTTTCTCTGTCTGTTGCTTTGTCTCCCTCTCTCTCTCTCTAGGTTTCTCCATCTCTCCCTGTTGCACCCTCTCTCTGCCGCTCACTCTCCCTGCCGCTCGTTCTCCCTGCCGCTCGCTCTCTCTGCTTCTCGCTCTCTCTGCCGCTCGCTTTCGCTGCCGCCCACTCTCCCTGTTGCCCGCTCTGTCTGTTGCCTGCTCTGTCTCTTGCCTGCTCTGTCTGTCGCCCACTCTCTCTGTCACTCGCTCTCTCTGTCGCACGCTCTCTCTTCGTTTGCTCTCATTTCGCTCACTTTCTCTTCGCTCGCTCTCTCTTCGCTCGCTCTCTCTTCGCTCGCTCCCTCTGTTGCTCGCTCTCTCTGTTGCTCTCTCGCTCTGTTGCTCTCCCTCTCCCTCTGTCGCTCGCCCTTTCTCTCTGTTGCTCGCTCTCTCCCTCTGTCGCTCGCTCTCTCCTTCTGTCGCTCTCTCTCCCTGTTGTTGTCTCTCTCCCTGTCGTTCTCTCTCTCTCCCTATCGCTCTCTCTCACTCTCTCTCGCTCTCTCTCGCTCTCCCTTACTCTCGCTCTCTCTGTCTCTGTCGCTTTCTCTGTCTGTTGCTTTGTCTCCCTCTCTCTCTCTCTAGGTTTCTCCCTCTCTCTCTGACCCTCTGTCACTCTCTCTCTGTCGCACCCTTTCTCTGTCGCTCGCTCTCTCTGCTGCCCACTCTCCCTGCCGCTTGCTCTCCTTGCCGCTCGCTCTCTCTGTCCCTCGCTCTCTCTGTCACTCACTCTCTCTGTCGCTCTTTCGCTCTGTCGCTTGCCCTCTCCCTCTGTTGCTTGCCCTCTCTCTCTGTCGCTCACCCTCTCTCTCTGTTGCTCACCCTCTCTCTCTGTCGCTCGCCCGCTCTCTCTGTCGATCTCGCTGTTGCTGTCACTCTCTTGCTCTGTCGCTCGCCCTCTATCTCTGTCGCTTGTATTCTCTCCCTGTCACTTGCTCTCCCTGTCGCTCACTGTCCCTGTCACTGCGCTCTCCCTGTCGCTGCGCTCTCCCTGTTGCTGCACTCTCTTTGTCGCTGCGCTTCCTCTTTCGCTGCGCTCTCTCTGTTGCTGCGCTCTATGTGTCGGTGCACTCTCTCTGTCGCTCGCTCTCCCTGTCGCTGGCTCTCCCTGTCGCTCTTTGTTGCTGCGCTCTCTCTGTCACTGCGCTTTCTCTGTCGCTGCGCTCTCTCTGTTGCTGCGCTCTATGTGTTGCTGCACTCTCTCTGTCACTCGCTCTCCCTGTCGCTCGCTCTCCCTGTTGCTCTGTCGCTGTGCTCTCTCTGTCACTGCGCTCTCTCTGTCTCTGTGCCCTCTCTGTCGCTCACTCTCTCTGTCGCTTGCTCTGTCTGACGCTATCTCTCTCTGTCACTCGCTCTCTCTGTTGCTCGCTCTCTCTTTCAGTCGCTCTCTCCCTCTGTCGCTCGCTCTCTCCCTCTGTCACTCGCTCTCTCCCTCTGTTGCTCGCTCTCTCCCTCTGCCGCTTGCTCTCTCCCTCAGCCGGTCGCTCTCTCCCTCTTTCGCTCGCTCTCTCCCTTTTTCGCTTGCTCTCTCCCTCTTTCGCTTGCTCTCTCCCTCTGTCGCTCGCTCTCTCCCTTTGTTGCTTGCTCTCTCACTCTGTCGCTCGCTCTCTCCCTCTGTCACTCGCTCTCTCCCTCAGCCGGTTGCTCTCTCCCTCTGCCGGTTGCTCTCTCCCTCTTTCGCTCGCTCTCTCCCTCTTTCACTCGCTCTCTCCCTCTGTCGCTCGCTCTCTCCCTCTGTAGCTCGCTCTCTCACTCTGTCACTCGCTCTCTCTCCATGTCGTTCGCTCTCTCTCTGTCATTCTCTGTCTCTCCCTGTCGCTCTCTCTTGCTCTTTCATGCTATCTCTTGCTCCCTATCGCTCTCGCTCTCTCTGTCTCTGTCACTTTCTCTGTCTGTTGCTTTGTCTCCCTCTCTCGGTCTCTCCCTGTTTCTCCCTCTCTCTCTGTCCCTCAGTCATTCCCTGTCACTCGCCCTCTCTGTCACTTGCTCTCTGTCGCTCGCTCTCTCTCCCGCTCGCTCTCTCTCCTGCTCGCTCTCTCTGCCGCTCACTCTCCCTGCCGCTTATCTCCCTGCTGCTCGCTCTCCCTGCTCCTAGCTTTCCCTGTCGCTCACTCTCCCTGTGGCTCTCGCTCTCCCTGTCGCTCTCGCTCTCCCTCTCGCTCTAGCTCTCGCTCTCCCTGTCACTCTTGATCTCCCTGTCACTCTCGCTCTCTCTGTCACTCATGCTCTCTCTGTTGCTCTCACTCCCCCTCGCTCTTTCTCTCTATTGTTCACCCTCTCTCTCTGTTGCTCGCCCTCGCTTTCTGTCGCCCGTGCTCTCTCTCTGTCACCCGCCCTCTCTGTCGCCCGCCCTCTCTCTCTGTCGCCCGCACTCTCTCTCTGTTGCCTGCCCTCTCGCTCTGTCGCTCGCCCTCTCTCTGCCGCTCTCTCTCTCGCTCTTCCTCTGTTATTTGCTTTCTCTCTCTGTCCCTCTCTCTCTTCCGCTTTCTCTCTCTCTCTCTCTCTTACTTGCTCTTTCTTCACTCGTTCTGTCACACACGTGATTTCTCTCTCTCGCTCTCTCTCTGTCGCTCTCTCTCGTTCTTTTTCTGTTGGTCACTCTTTCTCTCTCTGTCGCTTATGCTCTCTCTCTGTCACTCACTGTCTCTCTCTGCCACTCTCTCTCACTGTTGCCCTAGCCCTCTCTCTCTCGCCCTCTCTCTCTCTCACTCTGTCACTCTCGCTCTCCCTGTCGCTCTCGGTTTCCCTGTCGCTCTCACTCTCACTGTCGCTCTCGCTCTCAATGTCACTCTCGATCTCTCTGTCGCTCTCGATCTCTCTGTCGCTCTCGATCTCTCTGTCGCTCTTGATCTCTCTGTTGCTCTTGCTCTCTCTGTCACTCATGCTCTCACTCCCCCTCTCTCTTTCTCTCTGTCGCTCACCCTCTCTCTCTGTTGCTCGCCCTCTCTCTCTGTTGTCCACCCTCTCTCTCTGTCGCTTACCCTCTGCTGCTCTCTCTCTCGCTATTTCTCTGTTACTCGCTCTCTCGCTCGCTCTCTCTGTCGCTCTCTCCCTCTGTCCCTCTCTCCCCCGTCACTTTCTCTCTCTCCCTCTCTTGCGTGCTCTTTCTTTGCTTGCTCTCTCACACACGTGAATTCTCTCTCTCGCTCTTTCTCTGTCGCTCGCTCTTTCTCTCTCTGTCGCTCGCTCGCTCTCTCTATCGCTCGCTCTCTCTTCACTCGCTCTCTCTTCGCCTGCTCTCTCTTCAATTCACCCTCTCTATCTGTCGCTCGCTCTCCCTGTCACTCGCTCTGTCTGTCGCTCGCTCTCTCTGTCGCTCGCTCTGCCTGTCGCTCGCTCTTCCTGTCGCTCGCTCTCCCTGTCACTCGCTCTCTCTGTCGCTCTCTCACTCTATCGCTCTCCCTCTCCCTCTGTCACTCGCCCTTTCTCTCTATCGTTCACCCTCTCTCTCTCTGTCGCTCTCCCCCTCTCTCTCTCTTGTCGCTCACCCCCTCTCTCTGCCGCTCGGCCTCTTTCTCTGCCACTTGCCCTCTGTCCCTGTCCCTCGCACTCTCTCTCTGTCGCTCACCCTCTCTCCCTGTTGTTCGCCCTCTCTCAGTCACTCGCCTTCCCTCTCTCTCGCTGCCTCCATCCATCTCTCTGTCGCTGTCGATCTCTTTGTCACTCGCTCTCTGTCGCTGTCTCTCACTCTCCTGATCTCTCTCTCTTGCTTTCTCTCAGTTGCTTGCTCTCTCCCTCTGTCGCTCGCTCGCTCCTTCTGTAGCTCGCTCTCTCCCTCTGCCACTCGCTCTCTCCCTCTGTTGCTCGCTCTCTCCCTCTGTTGCTCGCTCTCTCCCTCTGTCGCTCGCTCTCTCCCTCTGCCGGTCGCTCTTTCCCTCTTTCGCTCGCTCTCTCCCTCTTTCGATTGCTCTCTCCCTCTTTCGCTCACTCTCTCCCTCTGTCGCTCACTCTCTCCCTCTGTAGCTCGCTCTCTCACTCTGTTGCTCGCTCTCTCTCCCTGTTGTTTGCTCTCTCTCTGTCGTTCTCTGTCGCCCCCTGTCGCTCTCTCTTGCTCTTTCTTGCTCTCTCTTGCTCCCTATCGATCTCGCTCTCTCTGTCTCTGTCGCTTTCTCTGTCGCTTTGTCTCCCTCTCTCGCTCTCTCCCTGTTTCTCCCTCTCTCTCTGTCCCTCAGTCACTCTCTGTCGCTCGCCCTCTCTGTCACTTGCTCTCTGTCGCTCGTGGTCTCTCCTGCTCGCTCTCTCTGCCGCTCGCTCTCCCTGCTGCTCGTCTCCCTGCCGCTCGCTGTCCCTGCTCCTAGCTCTCCCTGTCGCTCGCTCTCCCTGTGGCTCTCGCTCTCCCTGTCACTCTCGCTCTCCCTGTGGCTCTTGCTCTCCCTGTGGCTCTCGCTCTCCCTGTGGCTCTTGCTCTCCCTGTCAATCTCGATCTCCCTGTCGCTCTCGCTCTCTCTGTCACTCATGCTCTCTCTGTTGCTCTCACTCCCCCTCTCTCTTTCTCTCTGTCGTTCGCCCTCTCTCTGTTGCTCGCCCTTTCTCTCTGTCACCCGTGTTCTCTCTCTGTCGCCTGCCCTCTCTCTCTGTTGCCCTTGCTCTCTCTCTGTTGCCCGCCCTCTCAATCTGTTGCTCGCCCTCTCTCTGCTGCTCTCTCTCTCGCTCTTCCTCTGTTATTTGCTTTCTCTCTCTGTCCCTCTCTCTCTTTCGCTTTCTCTCTCTCTCTCTCTCTTGCTTGCTCTTTCTTCACTCGTTCTGTCACACATGCGATTTCTCTCTCTTGCTCTCTCTTTGTCGCTCTCTCTCTCGCTCTTTTTCTGTTGCTCGCTCTTTCTCTCTCTGTCGCTTGTGCTCTCTCTCTGCCGCTCTCTCTCACTGTCACCCTCGCCGTCTCTCTCTCACTCTCTCTCTCTCGCACTCTGTCGCTCTCGCTCTCCCTGTCGCTCTTGCTCTCGATCTCCCTGTCGCTTTCGCTCTCTCTGTCATTCATGCTCTCTCTGTTGCTCTCATGCCCCCTCTCTCTTTCTCTCTGTTGCTCACCGTCTTTCTCTGTCACTCGCCCTCTCCCTGTCGCTTGCTCTCTCTTCGCTCGCCCTCTCTATCTGTTGCTCGCTCTCACTTCGCTCGCCCTCTCTATCTGTCGCTCGCTCTGTCTGTCCCTCCCTCTCCCTGTCGCTCGCTCTATCTGTCGCTCGCTCTATCTGTCGCTCGCACTATCTGTCGCTCGCTGTCCCTGTCGCTCGCTGTCCCTGTCGCTCGCTGTCCCTGTCGCTCGCTCTGCCTGTTGCTCGCTCTCCCTGTTGCTCGGTCTCCCTGTCGCTCGCTCTCTCTGCTGCTCTTATTCTCTCTCACTCATGCTCTCTCTGTCACTCATGCTCTCTCTGTTGCTCTCCCTCTCTCTTTATCTCTGTTGTTCACCCTCTCTTTCTGTTGCTCACCCTCTCTCTGTCACCCGCGCTCTCTCTCAATTGCCCGCCCTCTCGCTCTGTCGCTCGCCATCTCTCTGCTGCTCTCTCTCTCGCTCTTTCTCTGTCACTCGCTCTTTCTCTCTCTGTCGCTCGCTCGCTCTGTTGCTCGCTTTCCCTTTTGCTCGCTCTCCCTTTTGCTTGCTCGCTCTATCGCTCGCCCTCTCTGTCGCTCGCTCGCTCTCACTGTCGCTGTCTCTCTCTGTCACTCTCTCTCTCTCTGTTGCTTTCTCCCTCTCTCTCTTGCTTGCTCTTTCTTCGCTCGCTCTCTCACACATGTGATTTCTCTCTCTCGCTCTCTCTCTCTGTCGCTCTCTCTCTCGCTCTTTCGCTGTCGATCGCGCTTTCTCTCTCTGTCGCTTGTGCTCTCTCTCTGACACTCGCTCTCCCTGTCGGTCGCTCTCTCTGTCGGTCGCTCTCTCTGTCGCTCGCTCTCTCTGTCGGTCGCTCTCTCTGTCACTCGCTCTCTCTGTCGCTCGCTCTGTCGCTCGCTCTGTCGCTCGCTTTCTCTGTCACACTTTTGCTCTGTTGCTTGCCCACTCTCTCTGTCGCTCACCCTCTCTCTCTGTCACTCGCCCTCTCTCTCTGTCACTCGCCCGCTCTCTCTGTCGATCTCCCTGTCGCTGTCGCTCTCTTGATCTGTCACTCGCCCTCTATCTCTGTCGCTTGTGCTCTGTCTCTGTCACTTGCTCTCCCTGTCGCTCACTCTCCCTGTCGCTCACTCTCCCTGTCGCTACGCTCTCTCTGTCGCTTGCTCTCTCTGTCACTCTCTCGCTCTGTCGCTCTCCCTCTCGCTCTCTTCCTCTGTCACTCACTCTCTCCCTCTGCCGCTCGCTCTCTCCCTCTGTCGCTCGCTGTCTCCCTCTTTCGCTCGCTCTCTCCCTCTGTCGCTCTCTCTCCCTGTCGTTCTCTCTCTCCCTGTTGTTCTCTCTCTCTCCCTATCGCTCTCTCTCGCTCTCTCTTGCTCTCTCTGTCTCTGCCGCTTGCTCTCTCTGCCGCTTGCTCTCTCTGCCGCTTGCTCTCTCTGCCGCTCGCTCTCCCTGCCGCTCGCTCTCCCTGCCGCTGCCTCTCCCTGTTGCTCGCTCTCCCTGCCGCGCACTCTCCCTGCTGCTCGCTTTCCCTGCCGCTTGCTTTCCCTGTCGCTCGCTCTCCCTGTTGCTCACATTCCCTGTCGCTTGCACTCCCTGTCGCTCGCTCTGTCTGTCACTCGCTCTGTCTGTTGCTCGCACTGTCTGTCGCTCGCTCTGTCTGTCGCTCGCTTTCTATTCGCTCGCTCTCATTTCGCTCACTCTGTCTTCACTCGCTCTCTCTTCGCTCACTCTTTCTTCGCTCACTCTCTCTTCTGCTCGCTCTCTCTGTTGCTTGCTCTCTCTGTCGCTCTCTCACTCTGTCGCTCTCCCTCTCCCTCTGTCGATCGCCCTTTCTCTCTGTCGCTCACCCTCTCTTTCTCTGTCTCTCGCCGTCTCTCTCTCTCATTGTTGATTGCCCTCTCTGTCTGTTGCTCGCCCTCTCTCCCTGCCCCTCGCCCTCTCTCCCTGTCATTCACCCTCTCTCGGTCAATCGCCTTCTCTTTCCTTCGCTGCCTCTGTCGATCTCTCTGTCACTGTCAATCTCTCTGTCACTCCCTCTCTGCCGCTCTCTCTCTCGCTTTCTCTCAGTTGCTCGCTCTCTCCCTCTGCCGCTTGCTCTCTCCCTCTGTCGCTCGCTCTCTCCATCTGTCGCTCGCTCTCTCCCTCTGTAGCTTGCTCTCTCCCTCTGCCGGTCGCTCTCTCCCTCTTTCGCTCGCTCTCTCCCTCTGTCGCTCTCTCTCTCTCTCTGTCGTTCGCTCTCTCTCTGTCATTCTCTGTCTCTCCCTGTCACTCACTCTCGCTCCCTGTTGCTCTTGCTCTCTCTGTCTCTGTGGCTTTCTCTGACTGTTGCTTTGTCTCCCTCTCTCACTCTCTCTCTGTTTCTCCCTCTCTCTCTGTCCCTCAGTCACTCTCTCTCTGTCGCTCACCCTCTCTGTCACTTGCTCTCTGTTGCTCGCTCTCTCTGCCGCTCGCTCTCTCTGCCGCTTGCTCTCCCTGCGCCTAGCTCTCCCTGTGGCTCACTCTCCCTGTGGCTCGCTCTCCCTGTGGCTCACTCTGCCTGTGGATCGCTCTCCCTGTCGCTTGCTCTCCCTGTTGCTCGCTCTCCCTGTTGCTCTCACTCCCCCTGTGGCTCTCGCTCCCCCTGTCGCTCTCGATCTCCCTGTCGCTCTCGCTCTCCCTGTCGCTCTCACTTTCTCTGTCACTCATTCTCTCTCTGTTGCTCTCACTCCCCCTCTCTCTTTCTCTCTGTCGTTCACCCTCTCTCTCTGTCGCTCGTGCTCTCTCTGTCACCCGTGCTCTCTCTCTGTCGCCTGTGCGCTCTCTCTGTCACCTGCGCTCACTCTCTGTCGCCCGCCCTCTCTCTCTGTCACTCGCCCTCTCTCTGCTGCTCTCTCTCTCTCGCTCTTCCTCTGTTACTTGCTTTCTCTCTCTGTCCCTCTCCCTCTTTCGCTTTCTCTTTCTCTCTCTTGCTTGTTCTTTCTTCGCTCGTTCTGTCACACACGTGATTTCTCTCTCGCTCTCTTTCAGTTGCTCTCCCTCTCGCTCTTTTTCTGTTGCTTGCTCTATCTCTCTCTGTCGCTTGTGCTCTCTCTCTGTCGCTCGCTCTCTTTCTGCCGCTAGCTCTCTCAGTCGCTTTGTCACTCTCTCTCTGTTGCTCTTTCTCACTGTCGCCCTCACCCTCTCTCTCTTGACCTGTCGCTCTCGCTCTCCCTGTGGTTCTCGCTCTCCCTGTCGCTCTCGCTCTCCCTGTCGCTCTAGCTCTTGCTCTCCCTGTCACTCTTGATCTCCCTGTCGCTCTCACTCTCTCTGTCACTCATGCTCTCTCTGTTGCTCTCACTCCCCCTCTCTCTTTCTCTCTGTCGTTCACCCTCTCTCTCTGTTGCTTGCCCTCTCTCTCTGTCACCCGTGCTCTCTCTCTGTCACCCGCCCTCTCTGTCACCCACGCTCTCTCTCTGTTGCCTGCGCTCTCTCTCTGTTGCCAGCCCTCTCGCTCTGTCGCTCGCCCTCTCTCTGCTGCTCTCTCTCTCGCTCTTCCTCTGTTATTTGCTTTCTCTCTCTGTCCCTCTCTCTCTTTCGCTTTCTCTCTCTCTCTCTCTCTCTTACTTGCTCTTTCTTCACTCGTTCTGTCACACACGTGATTTCTCTCTCTCGCTCTCTCTCTGTCGCTCTCTCTCTCGCTCTTTTTCTGTTGGTCACTCTTTCTCTCTCTGTCGCTTGTGCTCTCTCTCTGTTGCTCTCTCTCTCTGCCGCTCTCTCTCACTGTTGCCCTAGCCCTCTCTCTCTCGCCCTCTCTCTCTCTCTCGCACTGTCACTCTCGCTCTCCCTGTCGCTCTCGGTTTCCCTGTCGCTCTCGCTCTCACTGTCGCTCTCGCTCTCACTGTCGCTCTCAATCTCTCTGTCGCTCTTGTTCTCTCTGTCGCTCTTCATCTCCCTGTTGCTCTTGCTCTCTCTGTCACTCATGCTCTCACTCCCCCTCTCTCTTTCTCTCTATCGCTCACCCTCTCTCTGTTGCTCGCCCTCTCTCTCTGTTGTCCACCCTCTCTCTCTGTCGCTTGCCCTCTGCTGCTCTCTCTCTCGCTATTTCTCTGTTACTCGCTCTCTCGCTCTCTCTCTGTCACTCTCTCCCTCTGTCCCTCTCTCTCTGTTGCTTTCTCTCTCTCTCCCTCTCTTGCGTGCTCTTTCTTCGCTTGCTCTCTCACACACGTGAATTCTCTCTCTCTCGCTCTTTCTCTCTCTGTCGCTCGCTCGCTCTCTCTGTCGCTCGCTCTCTCTTCGCTCGTTCTCTCTTCGCTGTCTCTCTCTTCAATTCGCCCTCTCTTCGACTCACTCGCTCTCCCTGCCGCTCGCTCTATCTGTCACTCGCATTATGTGTCGCTCGCTCTGCCTGTCGCTCGCTCTTCCTGTCGCTCGCTCTCCCTGTCGCTTGCTCTCCCTGTCACTCGCTCTCTCTGTCACTCTCTCCCTCTATCGCTCTTCCTCTCTGTCTGTCACTCGCCGTTTCTCTCTATCGCTCACCCTCTCTCTCTGTCGCTCTCCCTCTCTCTCTCTCTCGTCGCTCGCCCCCTCTCTCTGCCGCTCGGCCTCTCTCTCTGCCACTTGCCCTCTGTCCCTGTCCCTCGCACTCTCTCTCTCTGTCACTCACCCTCTCTCCCTGTCGTTTGCCCTCTCTCGGTCACTCATCTTCCCTCTCTCTCGCTGCCTCGGTCGATCTCTCTGTCGCTGTCGATCTCTCTGTCACTCGCTCTCTGTCACTGTCTCTCGCTCTCCCACTCTCTCTCTCGCTTTCTCTCAGTTGCTTGCTCTCTCCCTCTGTCGCTCGCTCGCTCCTTCTGTAGCTCGCTCTCACCCTCTGCCACTCACTCTCTCCTTCTGTTGCTCGCTCTCTCCCTCTGTTGCTCGCTCTCTCTCTCTGTCCCTCTCACTCTCCCTGTCGCTCTCGGTCTCCCTGTCACTCTCGCTCTCACTGTCGCTCTCGATCTCTCTGTCACTCATTCTCTCTCTGTTGCTCTCACTCACCCTCTCTCTTTCTCTCTGTCGCTCGATCTCTCTGTCACTCGCTCTATCTGTAGCTCACTCTCTCAGACGCTCGCTCTCCCTGTCGTTATCTCTCTCTCCCTGTCGTTCTCTCTCACTCCCTGTCGCTCTCGCTCTCTCTGTCTCTGTGGCTTTCTCTTTCTGTTGCTTTGTCTCCCTCTCTCTCTCTCTCTCTCTCTAGGTTTCTCCCTCTCTCTCTGTCCCTCTGTCACTCTCTCTCTGTTGAACCCTCTCTCTGTCGCACCCTCTCTCTGCTGCTCGCTTTCCCTGCCGCTCGCTTTCCCTGTCGCTCGCTTTACCTGTCGCTTGCTCTCCCTGTCGCTCCCTCCCCCGTCACTCGCTCTGTCTGCCGCTCGCTCTCCCTGTTGCTCGCTCTCCCTGTCGCTCGCTCTCCCTGTCGCTCGTTCCGTCTGTCGCTCGCTCTGTCTGTCGCTCACTCTCTTTGATGCTCGCTCTCCCTGTCGTTCTCTGTCTCCCTGTCATTCTCTCTCTCTCTGTCTCTGTGGTTTTCTCTGTCTGTTGCTTTGTCTCCCTCTCTCTCTCTCTAGGTTTCTCCCTCTCTCTCTGTCCCTCTGTCACTCTCTCTCTGTTGAACCCTCTCTCTGTCGCACCCTGTGTCTGCTGCTCGCTCTCCGTGCCGCTCACTTTCCCTGCTGCTCGCTTTCCCTGTCACTCGCTTTTCCTGTCGCTCGCTCTCCCTTTCGCTCCCTCCCCCTGTTGCTCGCTCTGTCTGCTGCTCGCTCTCCCTGTCGCTCGCTCTCCCTGTCGCTCGCTCTGCCTGTCGCTCGCTCTCCCTGTCGCTCGCTCTGTCTGTCGCTCGCACTGTCTGTCGTTCGCTCTGTCTGTTGCTCGCTCTCTCTGTCGCTCGCTCTAGCTGTCGCTCGCTCGCTCTGTCTGTTGCTTGCTCCCTCTCTCGCTCGCTCCCTCTCTCATTCGCTCGTTCTCGCTATCGATCTCCTTGTCAATGTAGCTCTCTCGCTCTGTCACTCACCCTCTCTCTGTCGCTCGCCCTCTCTCTCTGTCGTTCACCCTCTCTCCCTGTCGCTCGCCCTTTCTCTCTGTCGCTCGTGCTCTCTCTGTCACTCACCCTCTCTCTCTGTCGCTTGCCCTCTCTTTCTCTCGCTCGCCATCTCTCCCTGTTGCTCGCCCTCTCTCTCTGCCGCTCGCTCTCCCTGTCGCTCGTTCTCCCTGTCGCTCGCTCTCCCTGTCACTCGCTCTCCCTGTCGCTCGCTCTCCCTGTCGCTCGCTCTCCCTGTCGCTCGCTCTCCCTGTCGCTCTGTCTCCCTGTTGCTCGCTCTCCCTGTGTCTCGCTTTCCCTGTTGCTCAATCTCTCTTTCGCTCGCTCTCCCTGTCGCTCGCTCTCCCTGTCGCTCGCTCTCCCTGTTGCTCATTCTCCCTGTCGCTTGCTTTCCCTGTCGCTCGCTCTCTCTTTCGCTTGCTCTCCCTGTCACTCGTTTACCCTGTTGCTCGCTCTCCCTGTCGCTCACTCTCCCTGTCGCTCGCTCTCCTTGTCGCTCATTCTCCCTGTCGCTTGCTTTTCCTGTTGCTCGCTCTCTCTTTCGCTCGCTCTCCCTGTCACTCGCTCTCCCTGACTCTCACTTTCCCTGTCGCTTGCTTTCCATGTCGCTCGCTCTCCCTGTCGCTCGCTTTCCCTGTCGCTCGCTCTCCCTTTCGCTCACTCTCACTGTCGCTCCCTTTCCATGTCGCTCACATTCACTGTTGCTTGCTTTCCCTGTCGCTCGCTCTCTCTTTCGCTCGCTCTCCCTGTCGCTTGCTCTCCCTGTCACTCATTCTCCCTTTTGCTTGCTTTCCCTTTCTCGCGCTCTCTCTTTCGCTCGCTCTCCCTGTCGCTTGCTCTCCCTGTCTCTCGGTTTCCCTGTCGCTTGCTTTCCCTGTCTATTGCTTTCCCTGTCGCTCGCTTTTCCTGTTGCTCGCTCTCTCTTTCACTCGCTCTGCCTGTCACTCGCTCTCCCTGACTCTCACTTTCCCTGTCGCTTGCTTTCCATGTCGCTTGCTCTCCCTGTCGCTCGCTTTCCCTGTCGCTCGCTCTCCCTTTTGCTCACTCTCACTGTCGCTCCCTTTCCATGTCGCTCACATTCACTGTCGCTTGCTTTCCCTGTCGCTCGCTCTCTCTTTCGCTCGCTCTCCCTGTCGCTTGCTCTCCCTGTCACTCATTCTCCCTTTTGCTTGCTTTCCCTGTTGCTCGCTTTCTCTTTCGCTCGCTCTCCCTGTCGCTTGCTCTCCCTGTCTCTCGGTTTCCCTGTCGCTTGCTTTCCCTGTCTATTGCTTTCCCTGTCGCTCGCTTTTCCTGTTGCTCGCTCTCTCTTTCGCTCGCTCTCCCTGTTACTCGCTCTCCCTGACTCTCACTTTCCCTGTCGCTTGCTTTCCATGTCGCTCGCTCTCCCTGTCGCTCGCTTTCCCTGTCGCTCGCTCTCCCTGTCGCTCACTCTCACTGTCGCTCCCTTTCCATGTCGCTCACATTCACTGTTGCTTGCTTTCCCTGTCGCTCGCTCTCTCTTTCGCTCGCTCTCCCTGTCGCTTGCTCTCCCTGTCACTCATTCTCCCTTTTGCTTGCTTTCCCTGTTGCTCGCTCTCTCTTTCTCTCGCTCTCCCTGTCGCTTGCTCTCCCTGTCTCTCGGTTTCCCTGTCGCTTGCTTTCCCTGTCTATTGCTTTCCCTGTCGCTCGCTTTTCCTGTTGCTCGCTCTCTCTTTCGCTCGCTCTGCCTGTCACTCGCTCTCCCTGACTCTCACTTTCCCTGTCGCTTGCTTTCCATGTCGCTTGCTCTCCCTGTCGCTCGCTTTCCCTGTCGCTCGCTCTCCCTTTTGCTCACTCTCACTGTCGCTCCCTTTCCATGTCGCTCACATTCACTGTCACTTGCTTTCCCTGTCGCTCGCTCTCTCTTTCGCTCGCTCTCCCTGTCGCTTGCTCTCCCTGTCACTCATTCTCCCTTTTGCTTGCTTTCCCTGTTGCTCGCTTTCTCTTTCGCTCGCTCTCCCTGTCGCTTGCTCTCCCTGTCTCTCGGTTTCCCTGTCGCTTGCTTTCCCTGTCTATTGCTTTCCCTGTCGCTCGCTTTCCCTGTCGCTCGCTCTCCCAGTCACTCGCTCTCCCAGTCACTCGCTTTCCCTGTCGCTCGCTCTGTCTGTTGCTCGCTCTGTCCCTCACTCTGTCTGTCGCTCGCTCCCTCTCTCGCTCGCTCCCTCTCTCATTCACTCGTTCTCGCTGTCGAACTCCTTCTCGATGTAGTTCTCTCGCTCTATCGCTCACCCTCTCTCTGTCGCTCGCCCTCTGTCTCTGTCGTTCACCCTTTCTCCCTGTCGCTTGCCCTTTCTCTCTGTCGCTCGCCCTCTCTCTCTGTCACTCGACCTGTCTCCCTGTTGCTCGCCCTCTCTCTCTGTCGCTCGCTCTCCCTGTCGCTCATTCTCCCTGTCGCTGATTCTCCCTGTCGCTCACTTACCCTGTTGCTCGCTTTCCCTGTCGCTTGCTCTCCCTGTCACTCGCTCCCCCTGTCACTCGCTCTCCCTGTCGCTCGTTCTGTCTGTCGCACGTTCTGTCTGTCGTTCGCTCTGTCTGTCGCTCGCTCTACCTGTTGCTCGCTCTGTCTGTCGCTCGCTCTCCCTGTCGTTCGCTCTCTCTGTCGATCTCCCTGTTGCTCTGTTGCTCTGTCGCTCGCCCTCTATCTCCGTCGCTTGTGCTCTCTCTTTGTCACTTGCTCTCCCTGTCATTCGCTCTACCTGTCGCTCGCTCTCCCTGTCGCTGCGCTCTCACTGTCACTGCACTCTCTCTGTCGCTGTGCCCTCTCTGTCACTCACTCTCTCTGTCACTCGCTCTCTCTGTCACTCTCTCGCTCTGTCGCTCGCCCTGTCTCTCTGTCGTTCGCCCTCTCTCTCTCTCGTTCGCCCTCCCTCTCTGTCGCTCGCCTGCTCTCTCCGTTGATCTCCCTCTCGCTGTCGCTCTATCTCTGTCGCTTGGTCTCTGTCTCTGTCACTTGCTCTCGCTGTCACTTACTCTGCCTGTCGCTCACTCTCCGTCACTCACTCTCCCTGCCGCTCGATCTCCCTGCCACACGATCTGTCTGCCGGTCGCTCTGTCTGCCGCTCGCTCCGTCTGTCTCTCGCTCTGTCTGTTGCTCGCTCTGTCTGTCGCTCGCTCTCTTTGTCACTCGCTCACTCTGTCGCTCACTCTGTCTGTCGCTCGCTTTCTTTGTCACTCGCTCACTCTGTCGCTCACTCTGTCTGTCGCTCGCTCTCTTTGTCGCTCGCTCTCTGTCGCTCTCTCTCGCACTGCCACTCTCTCTCTCGCTTTCTCTCAGTTTCTCCCTCTCTCCCTCTATCGCTCATTCGCTCCCTCTGTCGCTCGTTCTCTCCCTCTGTCGCTCGCTCTCTCCCTCTGTCGCTCGATCTCTCCCTCTCTAGCTCACTCTCTCCCTCTGCTGGTCGCTCTCTCCCTCTTTCGCTCGCACTCTCCCTCTTTCGCTCGCTCTCTCCCTCTGTCGCTCGCTCTCTCCCTTTGTATCTCGCTCTCTCACTCTGTCGCTCGCTCTCTCTCCCTGTCATTCGCTCTCTCTCTGTCATTCTCTGTCTCTACCTGTCGCTCTCTCTTGCTCTCTCTCACTCCCGGTTGCTCTCGCTCTCTCTGTCTCTGTCACTTTCTCTGTCTGTTGCTTTGTCTCCCTCTCTCGCTCTCTCTCTGTTTCTCCCTCTCTCTCTGTCCCTCAGTCACTCTCTCTGTTGCTCGCCCTCTCTGTCACTCGCTCTCTCTGCCGCTCCCTCTCCCTGCCGCTCGCTCTCCCTGTCGCTCGCTCTCCCTGTCGCTTGCTCTCGCTGCCACTTGCTCTCCCTGTTGCTCGCTCTGTCTGTCGCTCGCTCTGTCTGTCGCTCTCCCTGTCGCTCGCTCTCCCTGTCGCTCCCTATCCCTGTCGCTCGCTCTCCCTGTCACTCGTTCTGTCTGTCGCTCGCTCTGTCTGTTGCTCGCTCTGTCCCTCACTCTGTCTGTCGCTCGCTCCCTCTCTCGCTCGCTCCCTCTCTCATTCACTCGTTCTCGCTGTTGAACTCCTTCTCGATGTAGTTCTCTCGCTCTATCGCTCACGCTCTCTCTGTCGCTCGCCCTCTGTCTCTGTCGTTCACCCTTTCTCCCTGTCGCTTGCCCTTTCTCTCTTTCGCTCGTGCTCTCTCTGTCACTCGCCCTCTCTCTCTGTCGCTCGCCTTCTCTCTGTCACTCGACCTCTCTCCCTGTTGCTCGCCCTCTCTCTCGGTCACTCGCTCTCCCTGTCGCTCATTCTCCCTGTCGCTCATTCTCCCTGTCGATCACTTACCCTGTTGCTCGCTTTCCCTGTCGCTTGCTCTCCCTGTCGCTCGCTCCCCCTGTAACTCGCTCTCCCTGTCGCTCGTTCTGTCTGTCGCACGTTCTGTCTGTCGTTCGCTCTGTCTGTCGCTCGCTCTACCTGTTGCTCCCTCTGTCTGTCGCTCGCTCTCCCTGTCGTTCGCTCTCTCTGTCGATCTCCCTGTTGCTCTGTTGCTCTGTCACTTGCTCTCCCTGTCATTCGCTCTACCTGTCGCTCGCTCTCCCTGTCACTGCACTCTCTCTGTCGCTGTGCCCTCTCTGTCACTCACTCTCTCTGTCACTCGCTCTCTCTGTCGCTCTCTCGCTCTGTCGCTCGCCCTGTCTCTCTCTCGCTCGCCCTCCCTCTCTGTCGCTCGCCCGCTCTCTCCGTTGATCTCCCTCTCGCTGTCGCTCTATCTCTGTCGCTTGGTCCCTGTCTCTGTCACTTGCTCTCGCTGTCACTTACTCTGCCTGTCGCTCACTCTCCCTGTCGCTCACTCTCCCTGCCGCTTGATCTCCCTGCCACACGATCTGTCTGCCGGTCGCTCTGTCTGCTGCTCGCTATGTCTGTTGCTCGCTGGGTCTGTTGCTCGCTCAGTCTGTCGCTCGCTCCGTCTGTCTCTCGCTCTGTCTGTTGCTCACTCACTCTGCCGCTCACTCTGTCTGTCGCTCGCTCTCTCTGTCGCTCGCTCTCTGTCGCACTGCCACTCTCTCTCTCGCTTTCTCTCAGTTACTCGCTCTCTCCCTCTGTCGCTCATTCGCTCCCTCTGTCGCTCGTTCTCTCCCTCTGTCGCTCGCTCTCTCCCTCTGTCGCTCGCTCTCTCCCTCTCTAGCTCACTCTCTCCCTCTGCTGGTCGCTCTCTCCCTCTTTCGCTCGCACTCTCCCTCTTTCGCTCGCTCTCTCCCTCTGTCGCTCGCTCTCCCTGTCGCTTGCTCTCGCTGCCGCTCGCTCTGTCTGTCGCTCGCTCCGTCTGTCGCTCGCTCTGTCTGTCGCTCTCCCTGTCGCTCGCTCTCCCTGTCGCTCCCTAGCCCTGTCGCTAGCTCTCCCTGTCACTCGTTCTGTCTGTCGCTCGCTCCGTCTGTCGCTCGCTCTCTCTCTCGCTCTCGCATGTGCTCTCTCTCTGTTGCTCGCTCTCCCTGTCGCTCATTCTCCCTGTTGCTCGCTCTCCCTGTCGCTCGCTCTCTCTCTCACTCTCGCTTGTACTCTCTCTCTGTTGCTCGCTCTCCCTGTCACTCGCTTTCCCAGTCTATCGCTTTCCCTGTCGCTCGCTTTCCCTGTCGCTCGCTTTCCCTGTCGCTCGCTCTCCCTGTCGCTCGCTCCCCCTGTCGCTCGCTTTCCCTGTCGCTCGTTCTGTCAGTCGCACGTTCTGTCTGTCGTTCACTCTGTCTGTCGCTCGCTCTCCCTGTGTCTTGTTTTCCCTGTTGCTCGCACTCTCTTTCGCTCGCTCTCCCTGTCGCTCGGTCTCCCTATCACTCGCTCTCCCTGTCTCTCATTCTCCCTGTCGCTCGCTTTACCTGTCGCTCGCTTTCCCTGTTGCTCGCTTTCCATGTCGTTCGCTTTCCCTGTCGCTCGCTCTCCCTGTCGCTTCCCTGTCTGTCGTCGCCCCGTCTGTCGCTCGCTCTCTCTCTCGCTCTCACTGTGCTTCCTCTCTGTTGCTCGCTCTCCCTGTCGCTCATTCTCCCTGTCGCTCGCTTTCCTTGTAGCTCGCTCCATCTGTCGCTCGCTCTCTCTCGCTCTCGCTTGTGCTCTCTCCCTGTCGCTCCCTCTCCCTGTCGCTCCCTCTCCCTGTCGCTCGCTCTGTCTGTCGCTCGCTCTCCCTGTCGCTCGCTCTCTCTCTCACTCTCGCTTGTACTCTCTCCCTGTTGCTCGCTCTCCCTGTCGCTCATTCTCCCTGTCGCTCATTCTCCCTGTCATTCACTTACCCTGTTGCTCCCATCTCTCTTTCGCTCGCCCTCTCATTCGCTTGCTCTCCCTGTCACTCGCTCTCCCTGTCGCTCGCTCTCCCTGTCGCTCGTTCTGTCTGTCACACGCTCTGTCTGTCGTTCGCTCTGTCTGTCGCTCGCTCTTCCTGTGTCTTGTTTTCCCTGTTGCTCGCTCTCTCTTTCGCTTGCTCTCCCTGTCACTCGGTCTACCTGTCACTCGCTCTCCCTGTCTCTCATTCTCCCTGTCGCTCGCTTTCCCTGTCGCTCGCTTTCCCTGTCGCTCGCTTTCCCTGTCATTCGCTCTCCCTGTCGCTCGCTCTCCCTGTCGCTCGCCCTGTTTGTCACTCGCCCCGTCTTTCACTCGCTCTCTCTCTCGCTCTCGCTGTGCTCCCTCTCTGTTGCTCGCTCTCCCTGTCGCTCATTCTCCCTGTCGCTCGCTTTCCTTGTCGCTCGCTCCATCTATCGCTCGCTCTCTCTGTCGCTCTCGCTTGTGCTCTCTCCCTGTCGCTCCCTCTCCCTGTCGCTCCCTCTCCCTGTCGCTCGCTCTGTCTGCCGCTCGCTCTCCCTGTCGCTCGCTCTCTCTCTCACTTTCGCTTGTACTCTCTCTCTGTTGCTCGCTCTCCCTGTCGCTCATTCTCCCTGTCGCTCGCTTCCCCTGTCTATCGCTTTCCCTGTCGCTCACTTTCCCTGTCGCTCGCTTTCCCTGTCGCTTGCTCTGTCTGTTGCTCGCTCTGTCCGTTGCTCTGTCTGTCGCTCACTCCCTCTCTCGCTCGCTTACTCTCTCATTCACTCATTCTCGCTGTCGAACTCCTTCTCGATGTAGGTCTCTCGCTCTATCGCTCACCCTCTCTCTGTCGCTTGCCCTTTCTCTCTTTCGTTCATGCTCTCTCTGTCACTCGCCCTCTCTCTCTGTCACTCGCCCTCTCTCTCTGTCGCTCGACCTCTCTCCCTGTTGCTCGCCCTCTCTCTCTGTCGTTCGCTCTCCCTGTCGCTCATTCTCCCTGTCGCTCATTCTCCCTGTCGCTCACTTACCCTGTTGCTCGCATCTCTCTTTCGCTCACCCTCTCATTCTCTTGCTCTCCCTGTCGCTTGTTCTCCCTGTCACTCGCTCTCCCTGTCGCTCGCTCCCCTGTCACTCGCTGTCCCTGTCACTCGTTCTGTCTGTCGCATGCTCTGTCTGTCGTTCGCTCTGTCTGTCGCTCGCTCTCCCTGTGTCTTGTTTTCCCTGTTGCTCGCTCTCTCTTTCACTCGCTCTCCCTGTCACTCGGTCTCCCTGTCACTCGCTCTCCCTGTCTCTCATTCTCCCTGTCACTCGCTTTCCCTGTCGCTCGCTCTCCCTGTCGCTCGCTTTCCCTGTCGCTCGCTCTCCCTGTCGCTCGCTCTCCCTGTCGCTCGCTTTCAGTGTCGCTCGCTCTCCCTGTCGCTTGCTCCCCCTCTCGCTCGCTCTCCCTGTCGTTCGTTCTGTCTGTCGCACGCTCTGTCTGTTGTTCGCTCTGTCTGTCGCTCGCTCTCCCTGTGTCTCGTTTTCCCTGTTGCTCGCTCTCTCTTTCGCTCGCTCTCCCTGTCGCTCGGTCTCCCTGTCACTCGCTCTCCCTGTCTCTCATTCTCCATGTCACTTGCTTTACCTGTCGCTCGCTCTCCCTTTCGCTCGCTCTCCCTGTTGCTCACTTTCCCTGTCGATCCCTCTCCCTGTCGCTCCCTCTCCCTGTCGCTCGCTCTGTCTGTCGCTTGCTCTCCCTGTCGCTCACTCTCTCTCTCACTTTCGCTTGTACTCTCTCTCTGTTGCTCGCTCTCCCTGTCGCTCATTCTCCCTGTCACTCGCTCTCCCTGTCGCTCGCTTTCCCTGTCGCTCGCTTTCCCTGTCGCTCGCTTTCCCTGTCGCTCGCACTCCCTGTCACTCGCTCTCCCTGTCGCTCGCTTTCCCTGTCGCTCGCTTTCCCTGTCGCTCGCTTTCCCTGTCGCTTGCTCTGTCTGTTGCTCGCTCTGTCCGTTGCTCTGTCTGTCGCTCGCTCCCTCTCTCGCTCGCTCATTCTCTCATTCGCTCGTTCTCGCTGCCGAACTCCTTCTCGATGTAGGTCTCTCGCTCTATCGCTCACCCTCTCTCTGTCGCTCGCCCTCTCTCTCTGTCGTTCACCCTCTCTCCCTGTCGCTTGCCCTTTCTCTC
The DNA here is from genome assembly GCF_017639515.1 of Carcharodon carcharias. NCBI lineage: Eukaryota > Metazoa > Chordata > Chondrichthyes > Lamniformes > Lamnidae > Carcharodon > Carcharodon carcharias. The sequence continues at coordinate 95,535,711 of NC_054469.1, forward strand.
TTTCGCTCATGCTCTCTCTGTCACTCGCCCTCTCTCTCTGTCACTCGCCCTCTCTCTCTGTCGCTCCACCTCTCTCCCTGTTGCTCGCCCTCTCTCTCTGTCGATCGCTCTCCCTGTCGCTCATTCTCCCTGTTGCTCATTCTCCCTGTCGCTCAATTACCCTGTTGCTCGCATCTCTCTTTTGCTCAACCTCTCATTCGCTTGCTCTCCCTGTCGCTTGTTCTCCCTGTCACTCGCTTTCCCTGTCGCTCGCTTTCCCTGTCGCTCGCTCTCCCTGTCGCTCGCTCTCCCTGTCGCTCGCTCCCCTGTCGCTCGCTGTCCCTGTCACTCGTTCTGTCTGTCGCACGCTCTGTCTGTCGTTCGCTCTGTCTGTCGCTCACTCTCCCTGTGTCTTGTTTTCCCTGTTGCTCGCTCTCTCTTTCGCTCGCTCTCCCTGTCACTCGGTCTCCCTGTCACTCGCTCTCCCTGTCACTCATTCTCCCTGTCGCTCGCTTTCTCTGTCGCTCGCTCTCCCTGTCGCTCGCTCTCCCTGTCGCTCGCTTTCAGTGTCGCTCGCTCTCCCTGTCGCTCGCTCCCCCTGTCGCTCGCTCTCCCTGTCGTTCGTTCTGTCTGTCGCACGCTCTGTCTGTTGTTCACTCTGTCTGTCGCTCACGCTCCCTGTGTCTCGTTTTCCCTGTTGCTCGCTCTCTCTTTCGCTCGCTCTCCCTGTCGCTTGGTCTCCCTGTCACTCGCTCTCCCTGTCTCTCATTCTCCATGTCACTTGCTTTACCTGTCGCTCGCTCTCCCTTTCGCTCGCTCTCCCTGTTGCTCACTTTCCCCGTCGATCCCTCTCCCTGTCGCTCCCTCTCCCTGTCGCTCGCTCTGTCTGTCGCTCGCTCTGTCTGTCGCTCGCTCTCCCTGTCGCTCGCTCTCTCTCTCCCTGTTGCTCGCCCTCTCTGTCACTCGCTCTCCCTGTCGCTCATTCTCCCTGTCGCTCATTCTCCCTGTCGCTCGCTTTCCCTGTTTCTCGCTCTCCCTGTCGCTCGCTCTCCCTGTCGCTCGCTCTCCCTGTCCCTCGCTCTCCCTGTCACTCGCTCCCCTGTCGCTCGCTCTCCCTGTCACTCGTTCTGTCTGTCGCACGCTCTGTCTGTCGTTTGCTCTGTCTGTCGCTCGCTCTCCCTGTGTCTTGTTTTCCCTATTGCTCGCTCTCTCTTTCGCTCGCTCTCCCTGTCACTCGGTCTCCCTGTCACTCGCTCTCCCTGTCACTCGTTCTGTCTGTCGCTTGGACTGTCTGTCGCTCGCTCTCCCTGGCGCACGCTCTCCCTGTCGCTGGCTCTCCCTGTCGCACGCTCTGTCTGTCGCTCGCTCTGTCTGTCGCTCGCTCTGTCTGTCGTTCGCTCTGTCTGTCGCTCGCTCTCTCTGTTGCTCGCTCAAGCTGTCGCTCGCTCTGTCTGTCGCTCGCTCTGTCTGTTGCTCGCTCCCTCTCTCGCTCGCTCCCTCTCTTATTCCCTCGTTCTTGCTATCGATCTCCTTGTCGATGTAGCTCTCTCGCTCTGTCGCTCACCCTCTCTCTGCCGCTTGCCCTCTCTCTCTGTCATTCACCCTCTCTCCCTGTCACTCGCCCTTTCTCTCTGTTGCTTGCCCTCTCTTTCTGTCGCTCGCCATCTCTCCCTGTTGCTCGCCCTCTCTCTCTGCCGCTCGCTCTCCCTGTCGCTCGTTCTCCCCGTCGCTCGCTCTCCCTGTTGCTCGCTCTCCCTGTGTCTCGCTTTCCCTGTTGCTCGCTCTCTCTTTCGATCACTCTCCCTGTCGCTCGGTCTCCCTGTCCCTTGCTCTCCCTGTCGCTCATTCTCCATGTCGGTTGTTTTCCCTGTCGCTCGCTCTCTCTTTCGCTCTCTCTCCCTGTCACTCGTTTTCCCTGTCACTCACTCTCCCTGTCGCTCGCTCTCCCTGTCGCTCATTCTCCCTGTCACTTGTTTTCCCTGTTTCTCGCTCTCTCTTTCACTCGGTCTCACTGTCGCTCACTCTCCCTGTCTCTCGCTTTCCCTGTCGCTTGATTTCCCTGTCGCTCACTTTCCCTGTCGCTTGCTCCCACTGTCGCTCGCTTTCCCTGTCGTTCGCTTTCCCTGTCGCTCGCTCTCCCTGTCGCTCACTCTCCCTGTCGCTCGCTTTCCATGTCGCTCGCTTTCCCTGTCGCTCGCTCTCCCTGTCGCTCGCTCTCCCTGTCGCTCGCTTTCCCTGTCTTTCGCTTTCCCTGTCTTTCGCTTTCCCTGTCGCTCGCTTTCCCTGTTGCTCGCTCTGTCTGTCGCTCCCTCTGTCCGTCGCTGGTCAGTCTGTCACTCGCACTTTCTGTCGCTCACTCTGTCTGTTGCTCGCTCTGTCTGTTGTTCTCTCTGGCTGTCGCTCGCACTGGCTGTCGCTCGCTCTGACTGTCGCTCACTCTGTCTGTTGCTCGCTCCCTCTCTCATTCACTCATTCTCGCTATCGATCTCCTTGTCGATGTAGCTCTCTTGCTCTGTCACTCACCCTCTCCATGTCGCTCGCTCTTCCTCTCTGTCGCTCGTGCTCTCTCTGTCACTCGCCCTCTCTCTCTGTCGCTCGCCCTCTCTCTCTGTCAGTCGCCCTCTCTCCCTGTTACTCGCTCTCTCTCTCTGTCGCTCATTCTCCCTGACGCTCATTCTCCCTGTCGCTCATTCCCCCTGTCGCTCATTCTCCCTGTCGCTCACTTACCCGGTTGCTCGCTCTCTCTTTAGCTCGCTCTCTCTTTAGCTCGCTTTCTCTTTGGCTCGCTCTCCCTGTCGCTCGCTCTCCCTGTCGCTCATTTTCCCTTTCGCTCGCTTTCCCTGTCGCTCGCTTTCCCTGTCGCTCACTTTCCCTGTCGTTCGTTTTCCCTGTCGTTCGCTTTCCGTGTCGCTCGCTCTGTCTGTTGCTCGCTCTGTCTATCGCTCGCTCTGGCTGTCGCTCGCACTGGCTGTTGCTCGCTCTGTCTGTCGCTCGTTCTTTCTGTCGCTCGCTCCCTCTCTCGCTCGCTCCCTCTCTCATTTGCTCGTTCTAGCTATCGATTTTCTTGTTGATGTAGCTCTCTCGCTCTGTCATTCGCCCTCTCTCTGTCGCTCACCCTCTCTCTCTGTCATTCACCCTCTCTCCCTGTCGCTCGCCCTTCCTCTCTGTCGCTCATGCTCTCTCTGTCACTCGCCCTCACTCTCTGTCTCTCGCCCTCTCTCTCTGTCACTCGCTCTCTCTCCCTTTTGCTCGCGCTCTCTCTCTGTCGCTCGCTCTCCCTGTCACTCATTCTCCCTGTCACTCATTCTCCCTGTCGCTCATTCTCCCTGTCGCTCACATACCCGGTTGCTCATTTTCTCTTTAGCTCGTTTTCTCTTTCGCTCGTACTCCCTGTCATTCGCTCTCCCTGTTGCTCGCTCTCCCTGTCGCTCTCTCTCTCTGTCGCTCGCTTTCCCTGTCACTCGCTTTCCCTGTTGCTCCCTCTCCCTGTCGCTCGCTCTGTCTGTCGCTCGCTCTGTCTGTCGCTCGCTCCCTTTCTTGCTCGCTCCCCCTCTCAATCTCGCTGTCGATCTCCTTGTTGATGTAGCTCTCTCGCTCTGTCACTCGCCCTCTCTCTGTCGCTCGCACTCTCTCTCTGTCGCTCGCACTCTCTCTCTGTCGCTCACCCTCTCTCTCTGTCTCTCACCTTTTCTCCCTGTCACTCGCCCTTTCTCTCTGTTGCTCGAGCTCTCTCTGTTGCTCGACCTCTCTCTCTGTTGCTTGCACTCTCTCTTTTTGCTCGCCCTCTCTCTCTCTCTTGCCCTCTCTCTCTCGCACTCTGTTGCTCTCGTTCCCCCTGTCGCTCTCACTCTCCCTGTCGCTCTCGGTCTCCCTGTCACTCTCGCTTTCACTGTCGCTCTCGATCTCTCTGTCGCTCCCGATCTCTTTGTTGCTCTTGCTCTCTCTATCACTCATGGTCTCTCTGTTGCTCTCACTTCCCCTCTCTCTTTCTCTCTGTTGCTCACTCTCTCTCTCTGTCGCTCGCTCTGTCTGTCGCTCGCTCTCTCTGTCTCTGTGGCTTTCTCTGCCTGTTGCTTTGTCTCCCTCTCTCTCTCTCTTTCTAGGTTTCTCCCTCTCTCTCTGTCCCTCTGTCACTCTCTCTTTGTCGAACCCTCTCTCTGTCGCACCCTCTCTCTGCCACTCGCTCTCCGTGCCATTCGCTTTCCCTACCATTCACTTTCCCTGTCGCTCGCTTTCCCTGTTGCTCGCTCTCCCTGTCGCTCGCTCTCCCTGTCGCTCGCTCTCCCTGTCACTCGCTCTCCCTGTCGCTCGCTTTCCCTGTCGTTCACACTCCCTGTCGCTCGCTCTCCCTGTCGCTCGCTCTCTCTGTTGCTCGCTCTGTCTGTCGCTCTCTCTGTCGCTCGCTCTCCCTTCGCTCGCTCTCTCTGTCGCTCTCTCTCTCTGTCGCTCTCTTGCCCTGTAGCTCCCCCTCTCTGTCTGTCGCTCGCCCCCTCTCTCTGTCACTCGCCCTCTCTCTCTGTCGCTCGCCCTTTCTCTCTCCCTGTCGCTCACCCTTTCTCTCTCTCTGTCGTTCGCCCTCTCTCTCGCTCTCCCTGTTGCTCGCTCTCTCTGTTGCTTACTCTCCCTGTCTTTCGCTCTCCCTGTCGCTCGGTTTGTCTGTGGCTTGCTCTCCCTGTCGCTCACTCTCCCTGTGGCTCGCTCTGTCTGTCGCTCGCTCTGTCTGTCCCTCACTCTGTCTGTCTTTCGCTCTCTGTCGATCTCCCTGTTGCTCTCTTGCTCTGTCGCTCGCCCTCTATCTCTGTCGCTTGTGCTCTCTCTCTGCTCTTGCTCTCCCTATCATTCACTCTCCCTGTCGCTCACTCTCTCCGTCGCTGCGCTCTCACTGTCACTGCACTCTCTCTGTCGCTGTGCCCTCTCTGTCGCTCGCTCTCTCTGTCACTTGCTCTCTCTGTTGCTCTCTCACTCTGTCGCTTGCCCTCTCTCTCTGTCGCTTGCCCTCTCTCTCTCTCACTCGCCCTCTCTCTCTGTCGCTCACCCTCTCTGTCTGTAGCTCGCCCTCTCTCTCTCGCTTGCCCTCTCTCTCTGTTGCTCGCCCGCTCTCTCTGTCAATCTCCCTGTCACTATCACTCTATCTCTGTCACTTGGGCTCTGTCTCTGTCACTTGCTCTCGCTGTCACTTACTCTCCCTCTCGCACTGTCTGTCGCTCGCTCACTCTGTTGCTCGCTCACTCTGTCACTCGCTCACTCTGTCGCTCGCTCTTTCTGTCGCTTGCTCTCTCTGTCGCTCGCTCTCTGTCGCTCTCTCTCGCACTGCCACTCTCTCTTGCTTTCTCTCTGTTGCTCGCTCTCTCCCTCTGTCGCTCATTCGCTCCCTCTGTAGCTCACTCTCTCCCTCTGCTGCTCGCTCTCACTCTTTCGCTCGCTCTCTCGCTCTGTCGCTCGCTCTCTCCCTCTGTAGCTCGCGCTCTCCCTCTGTCGCTCGCTCTCTCTCTGTCATTCGCTCTCTCTCTGTCATTCTCTGTCTCTCCCTGTCACTCTGTCTTGCTCTCTCTTGCTCTCTTGCTCTCTCTCACTCTCTCTCGCTCCCTGTTGCTCTCGCTCTCTCTGTCTCTGTCACTTTCTCTGTCTGTTGCTTTGTCTCCCTCTCTCGCTCTCTCTCTGTTTCTCCATCTCTCTCTATCCCTCAGTCACTCTCTCTCTGTCGCTCGCCCTCTCTCTCTGTCGCTTGCCCTCTCTCCATGTTGCTCACCCTCTCTCCCTGTTGCTCGCCCTCTCTTGATGTCGCTCTCTCTGTCTGTTGCGCGCTCTCTCTCTGTTGCTTGCGCTCTCTCTGTCGCTCACCCTCTCTCCCTGTTGCTCATCCTCTCTCTCTGTCGCCCGCCCTCTCTCTTTGTCGCTCGCCCTCTCTCTGTCGCTCGCCCTCTCTCCCTGTTGATCACCCTCTCTCCCTGTTGCTCGACCTCTCTCTCTGTCGCTCGCAGTCTCTCTGTCGCTCGCCCTCTCTCTGTCGCTCGGCCTCTCTCCCTGTCACTCGCCCTCTCTCCCTGTTGCTTGACGTCTATCTCTGTCAATCACGCTCTCTCTGTTGCTCACCCTCTCTCTGTCGCTCTCACTCTCTCCCTGTCACTCGCCCTCTCTCCCTGTCGCTCACACTCTCTCCCTGTTGCTCGCCCTCTCTATCTGTCGCTCACCCACTCCACCTGTCGCTCACCCTCTCTCTCTGTCGCTCTCATACTCTTTCCCTGTTGCTCTCGTGCTCTTTCCCTGTTGCTCTCGTGCTCTCTTTCTGTCACTCATGCGCTCTCCCTGTCGCTCACTCTCCCTGTCGCTCATTCTCTCTGTCGCTTGCTCTCCCTGTCACTCACTATCCCTGTTGCTCCCTCTGTCGCACTCACTGTCTCTGTCGTTCATGCTCTTTCTGTCACTCTCCATCTCTCTCTGTTGCTCGCCCTCTCTCTCTGTTGTTCACCCTCTCTCTCTGTCGATCTCCCACCCTCCATGTCACTCACCCTCTCTCCCTGTGGCTCACCCTCTCTCCCTGTCGCTCACTTTACTTATTGCTCGCTTTCCCTGTTGCTCGTTTTCCCTGTCGCTCGCTTTCCCTGTCCCTCGCTTTCCCTGTCCCTCCCTTTCCCTGTCCCTCGCTCTCCCTGTCCCTCGATCTCCCTGTCCCTCGCTTTCCCTGTCCCACTCTTTCCCTGTCCCTCACTTTCCCTGTCCCTTGCTCTCCCTGTCACTCGCTCTGTCTGTCGTTCACTCTGTCTGTCGTTCGCTCTGTCTGTCGCTCGCTCTGTCTGTCGCTCGCTCTGTCTGTCGATCGGTCTCCCTGTCGCTCGCTCTCCCTGTCGCTCGCTCTCCCTGTCGCTCAGTCTCCCTGTCGCTCGCATCACCCTGTCGCTCGTTCTGTCTGTCGCTCGTTCTGTCTGTCGCCCACTCTGTCTGTCATTTGCTGTCTGTCGCTCGCTCCCTCTCTCGCTCGCTCCCTCTCCCGCTCTCGCTGTCGATCTCCTTGTTGAGGTAGCTCTCTCGCTCTGTCGCTCGTCCTCTCTTTGTCGCTCTCACTCTCTCTCTGTTGCTCAACCTCTCTCCCTGTCGCTCGCCCTTTCTCTCTGTCGCTCGTGCTCTCTCTGTTGCTTGCCCTCTCTCTCTGTCGCTCACCCTCTCTCTCTCGCACTGTGTTGCTCTCAGTCTCCCTGTCACTCTCGCTTTCACTGTCACTCTCGATCTCTCTGTCGCTCCCGATCTCTCTGTTGCTTTCACTACCCCTCTCTCTTTCTCTCTGTTTCTCACTCTCTCTCTCTGTCGCTCGCTCTCTCTTTCGCTCGCTCTGTCTGTCACTCGGTCTCTCTGTTGCTCACTCTCTCTGACGCTCACTCACCCTGTCGTTCTCTCTCTCTCCCTGTCATTCTCTCTCTCTCCCTGTCGCTCTCGCTCTCTTTGTCTCTGTGGCTTTCTCTGTCTGTTGCTTTGCCTCCCTCTCTCTCTCTCTCTAGGTTTCTCCCTCTCTCTCTGTCCCTCTGTCACTCTCTCTCTGTCGAACCCTCTCTCTGTCGCACCCTCTCTCTGCCGCTCACTCTCCGTGCCACTCGCTTTCCCTATTGCTCACTTTCCCTGTCGCTCGCTCTCTCTGTAGCTCGCTCTCTCTGTCACTCGCTCTCTCTTCGCTCACTGTCTCTTTGCTCGCTCCCTCTGTCGCTCTCTCTCCCTGTCGCTCTCTCGCCCTGTAGCTCCCCCTCTCCGTCTGTCACTCGCCCCCTCTCTCAGTCGCTTGCCCTCTCTCTCTGTCGCTTGCCCTTTCTCTCTCCCTGTCGCTCGCCATCTCTCTCTCTCTGTCGTTCGCCCTCTCTCTCGCTCTCCCTGTCGCTCGCGCTGTCTGTGGATCCTCTCCCTGTCGCTCACTCTCCCTGTCGCTTGCTCTCCCTGTCGCTCGCTCTGTCTGTGGCTCGCTCTGTCTGTGGCTCGCTCTCCCTGTCGTTCGCTCTCTCTGTCAATCTCCCTGTTGCTCTCTTGCTCTGTCGCTCGCCCTCTATCTCTGTCGCTTGTGCTCTCTCTCTATCACTTTCTCTCCCTGTCATTCACTCTCCCTGTCGCTCACTCTCTCTGTCACTGCGTTCTCACTGTCACTGCACTCTCTCTGTCGCTGTGCCCTCTCTGTCGCTTGCTCTCTCTGTCACTCGCTCTCTCTGTAGCTCTCTCGCTCTGTCGCTTGCCCTCTCTCTCTTTCCCTCGCCCTCTCTCTCTGTCGCTCGCCCTCTCTCTCTCTCGCTCGCCCTCTCTCTCTGTCGCTCACCCGCTCTCTCCATTGATCTCCCTCTCACTGTCGCTCTATCTCTGTCGCTTGGGCTCTGTCTCTGTCACTTGCTCTCGCTGTCACTTACTCTGCCTGTCGCTCACTCTCCCTGTCACTCACTCTCCCTGCCGCTCGCTCTCCCTGCCGCTCACTCTCCCTACCGTACACACTGTCTTGCGGTCACTCTGTCTGCCGCTCACTCTTTCTGTTGCTCGCTCGGTCTGTTGCTCGCTCAGTCTGTCGCTTGCTCAGTCTGTCTCTCGCTCTGCCTGTCGCTCGCTCTGTCTGTCGCTCGCTCACTTTGCCACTCGCTCACTCTGTCGCTCGCTCATTCTGCCGCTCGCTCTGTCTGTCGCTCGCTCTCTCTGCCACTCGCTCTCGCACTGCCACTCTCTCTCTCGCTTTCTCTCAGTTGCTCGCTCTCTCCCTCTGTCGCTCACTCTCTCCCTCTGCTGCTTGCCCTCTCCCTCTGTCACTCGCTCTCTCCCTCTGTCGCTCGATCTCCTTGTCGATGTAGCTCTCTCGCTCTGTCACTCGCCCTCTCTCTGTCACTCGCCCTCTCTCTCTGTCGTTCACCCTCTCTCCCTGTCGCTCGCCCTTTCTCTCTGTCACTCGCCTTCTCTCTCTGTCGTTCACCCTCTCTCTCTGTCGCTCGCCCTCTCTCCCTGTTGCATGCCCTCTCTCTCTGTTGCTCGCTCTCCCTGTCGCTCATTCTCCCTGTCACTCATTCTCCCTGTCACTCATTCTCCCTGTTGCTCACTTACCTGGTTGCTCGCTCTCTCTTTCGCTCGCTCTCTCTTTCACTCGCTCTCCCTGTCGCTCGCTCTCCCTGTCACTCATTCTCCCTGTCGCTTGCTCTCCCTGTCGCTCACTCTGTCTGTCGCTCGCTCTCTCTTTTGCTCGCTCTCCCTGTCGCTCGCTCTGTCTGTCGCTCGCTCTGTCTGTCGCTCGCTCTGTGTGTTGCTCGCTCCCTCTCTCCCTCGCTCCCTCTCATTCTCACTATCGATCTCCTTGTCGATGTAGCTCTCTCACTCTGTCGCTTGCCCTCTCTCTCTGTCATTCACCCTCTCTCCCTGTCGCTCACCCTTTCTCTCTGTTGCTTGTGCTCTCTCTGTCACTCACCCTCTCTCTCTGTCGCTCGCCCTCTCTCCCTGTTGCTCGCCCTCTCTCTCTGTTGCTCGCTCTCCCTGTCGCTCATTCTCCCTGTCGCTCATTCTTCCTGTCGCTCACTTACCCAGTTGCTTGCTCTCTCTTTCGCTCACTCTCTCTTTCACTCGCTCTCCCTGTCGCTCGCTCTCCCTGTTGCTTGCTCTCCCTGTTGCTTGCTCTCCCTGTCGCTCATTCTCCCTGTCGCCTGCTCTCCCTGTCGCTCGCTCTCCCTGTCGCTTGCTATGTCTATCGCTCGCTCTGTCTGTCGCTCACTCCCTCTCTCGCTCGCTCCCTCTCTCGCTCTCACTGTCGATCTCCTTGTTGATGTAGCTCTCTTGCTCTGTCGCTCACCCTCTCTCTGTTGCTTGCACTCTCTCTCTATTACTCACCCTCTCTGTCTGTCGCTCGCCCTCTCTCTCTGTCGCTCGCCCTCTCTCCCTGTTGCTCGCCCTCTCTCTCTGTTGCTCGCTCTCCCAGTCGCTCATTCTCCCTGTCGCTCATTCTCCCTGTCGTTCATTCTCCCTGTCCCTCACTTACCCGGTGGCTCGCTCTCTCTTTCGCTCACTCTCTCTTTCACTCGCTCTCCCTGTCGCTCGCTCTCCCTGTCGCTCGCTCTCCCTGTCGCTCGCTCTGTCGCTCACTCTGTCGGTTGCTCACTCCCTCTCTCACTCGCTCCCTCTCTCGCTCTCACTGTCGATCTCCTTGTTGATGTAGCTCTCTCGCTGTGTCGCTCACCCTCTCTCTGTTGCTTGCACTCTCTCTTGCTCACCCTCTCTTCCTGTCGCTCGGCCTTTCTCTCTGTCGCTCGTGCTCTCTCTGTCGCTCGCCCTCTCTCTATGTCGCTTGCAGTCTCTCTCTGTCGCTCGCCCTCTCTCTCTGCCGCTCGTCCTCTCTCTCTGTCGCTCGCCCTCTCTCCATGTTGCTCACCCTCTTTCCTTGTCGCTCGCCCTCTCTCCCTGTCACTCTCTCTCTCTGTCGCTTGCTCTGTCTCTGTCGCTCGCGTTCTCTCTGTCGCTCACCCTCTCTCCCTGTTCTTCGCCCTCTCTCTCTGTCTCTCACGCTCTCTCTCTGTCGCTCGCACTCTCTCTCTGTCGCTCGCCCTCTCTCTCTGTCGCTTGCCCTCTCTCCATGTTGCTCACTCTCTCTCCCTGTCACTCGTTCTCTCTCCCTGTTGCTCTCTCTCTCTGTCGCTCGCTCTCTCTCCCTGTCGCTCATCCTCTCTCTCTGTCACCCACCCTCTCTCCCTGTCGCTCGCCCACTCTCCCTGTCGCTCACCCTCTCTCCCTGTCGCTCGCTCTCCCTGTTGCTCGCTCTCCCTGCCGCTCGCTTTCCCGGTCGCTCGCTTTCCTTTTCGCTCGCTTTCCCTGTCGCTCGCTTTCCCTGTCCCCCACTTTCCCTGTTGCTCGCTCTCCCTGTCCCTCGCTCTCCCTGTCCCTCGCTTTCCCTGTCCCACGCTTTCCCTGTCCCACGCTTTCCCTGTCCCTCGTTCTCCCTGTCCCTCGCTCTGTCTGTCGCTCGCTCTGTCTGTTGCTCGCTCTGTCTCTCGCTCGCTCTGTCTCTCGCTCGCTCTGTCTCTCACTAGCTCCCTCTCTCGCTCACTCCCTCTCTCGCTCGCTTGTTCTCGCTCTCGATCTCCTTGTCGATGTAGCTCTCTCGCTCGCCCTCTCTCTGTCGCTCGCCCTGTCTCTCTGTCATTCACCTTCTCTCCCTGTTGCTCGCCCTCTCTCTCTGTCGCTCATGCTCTCTCTGTCGCTGTCCCTCTCTCCCTGTTGCTCACCCTCTCTCTCTGTCGCTCGCTCTCCCTGTTGCTCATTCTCCCTGTCACTCATTCTCCCTGTTGCTCACTTACCCTGTTGCTCGCTCTCTCTTTCGCGTGCTCTCTCTTTCGCTCACTCTCCCTGTCGCTCACTTTCCCTGTTGCTCGCTCTCCCTGTCGCTCGCTTTCCCTGTCGATTGCTTTCGCTGTCGCTCGCTTTCCCTGTCGCGTGCTCTCCCTGTCTTTTGTTTTCCTTGTCGCTCGCTTTCCCTGTCGCTCGCTCTGTCTGTCGCTCGCTCTGTCTGTCGCTCGCTCTGTCTGTCGCTCGCTCTATCTGTCGCTCGCTTTGTCTGCCACTCGCTCTGTCTGTCACTCGCTCTGTTTGTTGCTCCCTCTCTCATTCGCTCATTCTCGCTGTCGATCTCCTTGTCGATGTAGCTCTCTCGCTCTGTCACTCGCCCGCTCTCTGTCACTCGCCCTCTCTCTCTGTCGATCACCCTCTCTTACTGTTGCTCGCCCTTTCTCTCTGTCGCTCGCGTTCTCTGTCACTCGCCCTCTCTCTCTGTTGCTCGTGCTCTCTCTGTCGCTACCCCTCTCTCCCTGTTGCTCGCCCTCTCTCTCTGTCGCTCGTTCTCCCTGTCGCTCATTCTCCCTGTCGCTCATTTTCCCTGTCGCTCACTTACCCTATTGCTCGCTCTCTCTTTCAGTCGCTCTCCCTGTCGCTCGCTCTCCCTGTCGCTCGCTCCGTCTGTCGCTCGCTCCCTCTCTCGCTCGCTCCCTCTCTCACTCTCGCTGTCGATCTCCTGGTTGATGTAGCTCACTCGCTCTGTCGATCGCCCTTTCTCTGTCGCTCGCCCTCTCTCTCTGTTGCTCGCCCTCTCTGTTGCTCAAACTCTCTCTCTGTCGAGCGCCCTCTCTCCATGTTGCTCACCCTCTCTCCCTGTCACTCTCTCTCTCTGTTGCTCGCTCTCTCTCTCTGTCGCTTGTGCTCTCTCTGTCACTCACCCTCTTTCCCTGTCGCTCACCCTCTCTCCCTGTCGCTCTCTCTCTCTGTTGCTCGCTCTCTCTCTCTGTCACTTGCCCTCTCTCTGTTGCTCACCCTCTCTCCCTGTTGCTCGCCCACTCTCGCTGGCACTCGTCCTCTTCCCTGTCACTCACCCTATCTCTGTCACTCGCCCTCTCTCCCTGTTGCTCGCCCAATCTCCCTGGCACTCGTCCTCTCTCCCTGTCGCTCGCCCTCTCTCCCTGTCGCTCGCCCTCTCTCCCTGTCGCTCGCCCTCACTCCCTGTCACTCGCCCTCTCTCTCTGTCGCTCATGCAGTCTCCCTGTCGCTCGCCCTCTCTCTGTCGCTCGCCCTCTCTCCCTGTCACTTGCCCTCTCTCCCTGTCGCTTGCCCTCTCCCTCTGTCGCTCACCCTCTCTACCTGTCGCTCACCTTCTCTCTCTATCGCTCATGCATTCTCCCTGTCGCTCGTTCTCTCTGTCGCTCATGCACTCTCCCTGTCGATCACTCTCCCTGTCACTCGCTCTGCCAGTCACTCGGTCTCCCTGTCACTCGCTTTCCCTGTTGCTCTCTCTGTCGCTCTCGCTCTCTCTGTCATTCATGCTCTCTCTGTCACTCTCCCTCTCACTCTGTCGCTCGCTCTCCCTAACGCTCGCTCTCCCTGTAACTCACTCTCCCTGTTGCTCCCTCTGTCTCTCTCGCTCTCTCTGTCATTCATGCTCTCTCTGTCACTCTCCCTCTCTCTCTGTCGCTCGCCCTCTCTCCCTGTCACTCACCATCTCTCTCTGTCACTCACCCTCTCTCTCCGTCGCTCACCCTCTCTCTCTATCAGTCATCCTCTCTCTCTGTCGCTCACCTTCTCTTCTGTCGCTCACCCTCTCTCTCTGTTGCTCACACTCTCTCTCTGTCAGTTGCCCTCTCTCCCTGTCGCTCAGCATCTCTCTCAGTCGCTCACCCTCTCTCTCTGTCGCTCACCCTCTCTGTCGCTCGCCCTCTCTCTCTGTCGCTCGCCCTCTCTCTCTGTCGTTCACCCTCTCTCCCTGTTGCTCTCGGTCTCTCTGTCACTCTCACTCTCACTGTTGCTCTCGATCTCTCTGTTGCTCTTGCTCTCTCTGTCACTCATGCTCTCTCTGTTGCTCTCACTCCCCCTCTCGCTTTCTCTCTGTCGCTCTCGATCTCTCTGTTGCTTGCCCTCTCTCTCTGTTGCCCACCCTCTCTCTCTGTCGCTCCCTCTCTCTTGCTCTTTCTCTGTTACCCGGTCTCTCTCTCTGTCGCTCTCTCCCTCTGTCCCTCTCTCCCTCTGTCGCTTTCTCTCTCACTCCATCTCTTGCTTGCTCTTTCTCCGCTCGCTCTCTCACACACGTGAATTCTCTCTCTCGCTCTTTCTCTGTTGCTCACTCTTTCTCTCTCCGTCGCTCGCTCGCTCTGTTGCTTGCTCTCCTTGTCGCTCGCTCTCTCTGTCGCTCGCCCTCTCTATCTGTCACTTGCTCTCTCTTCGCTCGCCCTCTCTATCTGTCGCTCGCTCTCTCTTCGCTCGCCCTCTCTCTCTGTCGCTCACTCTCTCTGTCGCTCGCTCTCTCTGTCGCTCGCTCTCTCTGTCGTTTGCTCTCTCTGTCGCTCACTCTCTCTGATGCTCGCTCTCCCTCCCTGTCATTCTCTCTCTCTCCCTGTCGTTCTCTCTCTCTCCCTGACGCTCTCGCTCTCTCTGTCTCTTTGGCTTTCTCTGTCTGTTGCTTTGTCTCCCTCTCTCTCTCTCTCTAGGTTTCTCCCTCTCTCTCTGTCCCTCTGTCACCCTCTCTCTGCCGGTTGCTCTCATTGTCGCTCGCTCTCTCTGTCACTCGCCCTCTCTATCTGACGCTTGCTCTCCCTCCCTGTCGTTCTCTCTCTCTCCCTGTCATTCTCTCTCTCCCTGTCACTCTCGCTCTCTCTGTCTCTGTGGCTTTCTCTGTCTGTTGCTTTGTCTCCCTCTCTCTCTCTAAGTTTCTCCTTCTCTCTGTCCCTCTGTCACTCTCTCTCTGCCGCTCACTCTCCATGCCGCTCGCTTTCCCTGCCGCTCGCTTTCCCTGCTGCTCGCTCTCTCTGTCGCTCACTCTCTCTTCGCTCGCTCTCTCTGTCGCTCTCTCGCCCTGTCGCTCTCTCGCCCTGTCGCTCTCCCTCTCTGTCTGTCGCTCGCCCCCTCTCTCTGTTGCTCGCTGTCTCTCTCTGTCACTCGGCCTCTCTCTCTCTCTGTCGCTTGCCTTCTCTCTCTCTCTCTCGCACTCTGTTGCTCTCGCTGTCCCTGTCACTCTCACTCTCCCTGTCACTCTTGCGCTCTCTGTCGCTCTTGATCTCTCTGTCACTCTCGGTCTCTCTGTTGCTCTTGCTCTCTCTGTCACTCATACCCTCTCTGTTGCTCTCACACCCCCTCTCTCTTTCTCTCTGTCGGTCACTCCCTCTCTCTGTTGCTTGCCCTCTCTCTCTGTTGCCCACCCTCTCTCTCTGTTGCTCGCCCTCTCTCTCTGTTGCCCACCCTCTCTCCCTGTCGCTCGCTCTCTCTCTGCTGCTCTCTCTCTCGCTCTTTCTCTGTTACTCGGTCTCTCTCTCTCTCGCTCTCTCCCTCTGTCCCTCTCTCCCTCTGTTGCTTTCTCCATCTCTTGCTTGCTCTTTCTTCGCTCGCTCTCTCACACACGTGAATTCTCTCTCTCGCTCTTTCTCTGTTGCTCAGTCTTTCTCTCTCTGTCGCTCGCTCGCTCTGTTGCTCACTCTCCTTGTTGCTCGCTCTCTCTGTCGCTCGCCCTCTCTTTCTGTCGCTCGCTCTCTCTTCGCTTGCCCTCTCTATCTGTCGCTTGCTCTCTCTTCGCTCTCCCTCTCTATCTGTCGCTCACTCTCTCTTCGCTCACCCTCTCTATCTGTCGCTCGCTCTCTCTTCGCTCACCCTCTCTATCTGTCGCTCGCCCTCTCTTCGCTCGCCCTCTCTATCGGTCGCTCGCTCTCTGTCGCTTGTTCTCTCTGTCGCTCTCTCTCTGTCGCTCTCTCGCCCTGTCGCTCTCTCACCCTGTCGCTCTCCCTCTCTGTCTGTCGCTCGCCCCCTCTCTCTGTCGCTCGCTGTCTCTCTCTGTTGCTCGCCCTTTCTCTCTCCCTGTTGCTCGCCCTCTCTCTCTGTCGCTCGCCCTTTCTCTCTCTCTCTTACCCTCTCTCTCTCGCACTCTGTTGCTCTTGCTCTCCCTATCGTTCTCACTCTCCCTGTCACTCTCGCTCTCACTGTCGCTCTCGATCTTTCTGTTGCTCTTGCTCTCTCTGTCACTCATACTCTCTCTGTTGCTCTCACACCCCCTCTCTCTTTCTCTCTGTCGCTCACTCTCTCTCTCTGTTGCTCACCCTCTCTCTCTGTTGCCCTCCCTCTCTCTCTGTTGCTCGCCCTCTCTCTCTGTTGCCCACCCTCTCTCTCTGTCGCTTGCCCTCTCTCTGCCACTCTATCTCTCTCGCTCTTTCTCTGTTACTCGGCCTCTCTCTCTGTCGCTCTCTCCCTCTGACCCTCTCTCCCTCTGTCGCTTTCTCTCTCTCTCCTTCTCTTGCTTGCTCTTTCTTCCTCTCTGTCACTCGCTCTCTCTGTTGCTCTCTCACTCTGTCGCTTGCCCTCTCTCTCTGTCACTCGCTCTCTCACACATGTGAATTCTCTCTCTCGCTCTTTCTCTGTTGCTCACTCTTTCTCTCTCTGTCGCTCGCTCGCTTGCTCTGTTGCTCGCTCTCCTTGTGGCTCACTCTTTCTGTCGCTCACCCTCTCTATCTGTCGCTCGCTCTCTGTCGCTCGCTCTCTCTGTCACTCGCTCTCTCTGTCGCTCGCTCTCTCTGTCGCTCACTCTCTCTGATGCTCACTCTCCCTCCCTGTCATTCTCTCTGTCCCTGTCGTTCACTCTCTCTCCTTGTCGCTCTCGCTCTCTCTGTCTCTGTGGCTTTCTCTGTCTGTTGCTTTGTCACCCTCTCTCTCTCTCTCTCTAGGTTTCTCCCTCTCTCTCTGTCCCTCTGTCACTCTCTCTCTGCCGCTCGCTATCCGTGCCGCTCGCTTTCCCTGCTGCTCGCTTTCCCTGTCGCTCGCTCTGGCCGCCGCTCGCTCTGTCCACCGCTTGCTCCGTCCATCGCTTGTTCTGTCCACCGCTCGCTCTGTCTGCCGCTCGCTCTGTCTGTTGCTCGCTCTGTCTGTCGCTCGCTCTGTCTGTCGCTCGCTGTGTCTTTCGCTCGCTCACTCTGTCGCTCGCTCTGTCTGTCGCTCGCTCTGTGTGTCACTCGCTCTGTCTGTCGATCGCTCTGTCTGTCGCTCGCCCCCTCTCTCAGTTGCTCGCCCTGTCTCTCTGTCACTCGCCCTTTCTCTCTCCCTTTCGCTCGCACTCTCTCTCTCTCTGTCGCTCGCCCTCTCTCTCACTCTCCCTGTGGCTCGCTCTCCCTGTCTCTCGCTCTCCATGTCGCTTGCTCTGTCTGTCGCTCTGCTCTCCCTGTCACTCACTCTACCTCTAGCTCGCTCTTCCTGTGGCTCGCTCTGTCTGTCGCTCGCTCTGTCTGTCGCTCGCTCTGTCAGTCTGTCGCTTTCCCTGCCGCTCACTTTCCCTGTCGGTCACTTTCCCTGTCGCTCGCTGTCCCTGTCACTCGCTCTCCCTGTCTCTCGCTCTGTGTGTCGCTCGCTCTGTGTGTCGCTCACTCTGTGTGTCGCTCGCTCTGTCTGTTGCCTGCCCCCTCTCTCAGTCGCTCGCCCTCTCTCTCTGTCGCTCGCCCTTTCTCTCTCCCTGTCGCTTGCACTTTCTCTCTCTCTCTGTTGCTCGCCCTCTCTCTCGCTCTCCCTGTGACTTGCTCTCCCTGTGGCTCGCTCTGTCCGCCGCTCGCTCTGTCTGCCGCTCGCTCTGTCTGTCGCTTGCTCCCTCTCTCCGTTGCTCGTCCTCTCTCTCTGCCGCTCGCTCACTCTGTTGCTCGCACTACCTGTCGCTCGCTCTCCATGTTGCTCGCTCTGTCTGTCACTCGCTCAGTCTGTCGCTCGCTCTGTCTGTTGCTCGCCCCCTCTCTCAGCCGCTCACCCTCTCTCTCTGTCGCTCGCCCTTTCTCTCTCCCTGTCGCTCGCACTCTCTCTCTCTCTGTCGCTCGCCCTCTCTCTCACTCTCCCTGTGACCCGCTCTACCTCTGGCTTGATCTCCCTGTTGCTCTCTTGCTCTGTTGCTCGCCCTCTATCTCTGTCGCTTGTGCTCTCTCTGTCACTTGCTCTCCCTGTCACTCGCTCTCCCTGTTGCACAGTCTCCCTGTTGCTGCGCTCTCACTGGCATTCGCTTTCTCTGTCGCTGTGCCCTCTCTGTCACTCGCTCTCTCTGTCGCTCTCTCACTCTGTCACTTGCCCTCTCTCTCTGTCGCTCGCTCTCTCTGTCGCTCGCTCACTTTTTCGCTCTCTCGGTCTGTCACTCACCCGCTCTCTCCGTTGATCTCCCTGTCGCTGTCGCTCTATCACTGTCACTTGGGCTCTGGCTCTGTCACTTGCTCTCGCTGTCACTTACTCTCCCTGTCGCTCGCTCTCTATTGCTGTGCTCTCTCTGTTGCTCGCTCTCCCTGTCGTTCACTCTCCCTGTCGCTCGCTCTGTCTGTAGCTCGCTCTCTCTGTCGCTCGCTCTCTCTGTCGCTCGCTCTCTCTGTCGCTCGCTCTCCCTGTCGCTCGCTCTGTCTGTCGCTCGCTCTGTCTGTCCACCGCTCCCTCTCCCTGTCGCTCACTCTCCCTGTCGCTTGCTCTCCCTGTCGCTCGCTCTGTCTGTCGCTCGCTCTCTCTGTCGATCTCCCTGTTGCTCTCTTGCTCTGTCGCTCACCCTCTATCTCTGTCGCTTGTGCTCTCTCTCTGTCACTTGCTCTCCCTGTCACTCGCTCTCCCTGTCTCTCACTCTCTCTGTCACTCGCTCTCTCTGTCGCTCGCTCTCTCTGTCGCTCGCTTTCCCTGTCGCTTGCTCTCTCTGTCGCTCGCTCTCTCTGTCGCTCGCTCTCTCTTCGCTCGCTTTCTCTGTTGCTCTCTCACCCTGTCGTTCTCCCTCTCTGTCTGTCGCTCGCCGTCTCTCTCTGTCACGCACACTTTCTCTCTCCCTGTTGCTCGCCCTCTCTCTCTCTCTGTCGTTCGCCCTCTCTCTCCCTCTCTCGCCCTCTCTCTCTCGCACTCTGTTGCTCTCGCTCTCCCTGTCGCTCTCACTCTCCCTGTCACTCTCGCTCTCACTGTCACTCTCGATCTCTCTGTTGCTCTTGCTCTCTCTGTCACTCATACTCTCTCTGTTGCTCTCACACCCCCACTCTCTTTTTCTCTGTCGCTCACTCTCTCTCTCTGTTGCTCACCCTCTCTCTCTGATGCCCACCCTCTCTCTCTGTTGCTCGCCCTCTCTCTCTGTTGCCCACCCTCTCTCTCTGTTGCTCGCCCTCTCTCTGCCGCTCTCTCTCTCACTCTTTCTCTGTTACTCGCTCTCTCTCTGTCGCTCTCTCCCTCTGTCCCTCTCTCCCTCTGTCGCTTTCTCTCTCTCTCCCTCTCTTGCTTGCTGTTGCTTCGCTCGCTCTCTCACACATGTGAATTCTCTCTCTAGCTCTTTCTCTGTTGCTCACTCTTTCTGTCTCTGTCGTTCGCTCGCTCTGTT
The DNA here is from genome assembly GCF_017639515.1 of Carcharodon carcharias. Lineage (NCBI taxonomy): Eukaryota > Metazoa > Chordata > Chondrichthyes > Lamniformes > Lamnidae > Carcharodon > Carcharodon carcharias. The sequence goes on from NC_054469.1 coordinate 95,554,504, forward strand.
GCTCGCTCTCCTTGTCGCTTGCTCTCTCTGTCACTCGCGTTCTCTTTGCTCGCTCTCTCTTTGCTCGCCCTCTCTATCTGTCGCTCAATCTGTCTGTGGCTCGTGCTCTCTGTCGCTCACTCTCTCTGACGCTCGCTCTCCCTGTCATTCTCTCTTTCTCCCTGTTGTTCTCTCGCTCTCCCTGTCACTCTCGCTCTCCCTATCTCTGTGGCTTTCTCTGTCTGTTGCTTTGTCTCCCTCTCTCTTACTCTCTCTAGGTTTCTCCCTCTCTCTCTGTCCCTCTGTCACTCTCTCTCTGCTGAACCCTCTCTCTGTCGCAACCTCTCTCTGCCGCTCGCTCTCCGTGCCGCTCGCTTTCCCTACCGCTCGCTTTTCCTGTCTGTCGCTTTCCCTGTCGCTCGCTCTCCCTGTCGCTCGCTCTCCCTGTCGCTCGCTGTCTCTGTCGCTTGCTCTGTCTGTCGCTCACTCTGTGTGTCACTCGCTCTGTCTGTCGCTCGCTCTTTCTGTCACTCACTGTGTCTGTCGCTCGCTCACTCTGTCGCTCGCTCACTCTGCCGCTTGCTCTGTCTGTCGCTCGCTCTGTGTGTTGCTCGCTCTGTCTGTCGCTCGCTCTGTCTGTCGCTGGCTCTGTCTGTCGCTCGCCCCCTCTCTCAGTCGCTCGCCCTCTCTCTCTGTCGCTTGCCCTTTCTCTCTCCCTGTCGCTCGCACTCTCTCTCTCTCCCTGTCGTTCACTCTCCATGTCGCTCGCTCTGTCTGTCGCTCTGCTCTCCCTGTGACTCGCTCTACCTGTGGCTCACTCTGTCTGTCGCTCACTCTGTCTGTTGCTCGCTCTCTCTGTCGATCTCCCTGTTGCTCTCTTGCTCTGTCGCTCGCCCTCTATCTCTGTCGCTTGTGCTCTCTCCCTGTCGCTCACTCTCCCTGTCACTGCGCTCTCACTGTCACTCGCTCTCTCTGTCACTCACTCTCTCTATCGCTCGCTCACTTTGTTGCTCCCTCGTTCTGTCGCTTGCCCTTTCTCTCTGTTGCTCACTCTCTCTCTCTGTCGCTCGGCCTCTCTCTCTGTCACTTGCCCTCTCTCTCTGTCACTTGCCCTCTCTCTCTGTCACTCACCCTCTCTCTCTGTCACTCGCCCGCTCTCTCCGTCGATCAGCCTGTCGCTGTCACTCTATCTCTGTTGCTTGGGCTCTGTCTCTGTCACTTGCTTTCAATGTCACTTACTCTCCCTGTCACTCACTGTCCCTGTCACTGCACACTCTCTGTCGCTCGCTCTACATGCCGCTCACTCTCCCGACCGCTCGCTCTCCCTGCCGCTCACTCTGTCCGCCGCTCGCTCTGTCCGCCACTTGCTCTGTCTGCCGCTCACTCTGTCCACTGCTCGCTCTGTCTGCCGCTCACTCTGTCTGACGCTCGCTCTGTCACTCGATCTCTCTTTCGCTCGCTCTCCCTGTCGCTCACTTTCCCTGTCGCTCGTTCTCTCTTTCGCTTGCTCTCCCTGTCGCTCGCTCTCCCTGTCGCTCGCTCTCCCTGTCTCTCGCTATCCCTGTCGCTCGCTCACCCTGTTGCTCGCTCTCCCTGTCGCTCGCTTTCCCTATCGCTCGCTCTCCTTGTCACTTGCTCTCCCTGTCTCTCACTTTCCCTGTCACTTGCTTTCCCTGTTGCTCGCATTCCCTGTCGCAGGCTCTCTCTGTCACTCTCCCTTTCTCTCTGTTGCTCGCCTTCTCTGTTGCTCGCCCTCTCTCTGTCGCTCGCGCTCTCTCTCTGTCGCTCGCGCTCTCTTTGTTGCTCGCTCTCTTTCTCTGTTGCTCGCCCTCTCTCTCTGTCGATCGCCCTCTCTCCATGTTGCTCGCCCTCTCTCCCTGTTGCTCGCGCTCTCTCTGTCGCTTGCCCTCTCTCTCTGTTGCTCGCCTTCTCTCTCTGTCACTCATTCTACCTGTCGCTCACTTACCCTGTTGCTTGCTCTCTCTTTCATTTGCTCTCCCTGTCGCTCGCTCTCCCTGTCGCTCGCTCTCCCTGTCACTCACTCTGTCTGTCGCTCACTCTGTCTGTCGCTCGCTCTGTGTGTCGCTCACTCTCACTGTCGCTCGCTCCCTCTCTCGCTCGCTCCCTCTCTCGCTCTCGCTGTCTATCTCCTTCTTGATGTAGCTCTCTCGCTCTGTTGCTCGCCCTCCCTCTGTCGCTCACCCTCTCTCTGTCGCTCACCCTCTCTCCCTGTCACTCGCCCTTTCTCTCTGTCGCTCGCTCTCTCTCCCTGACACTCGCCCTCTCTCTCTGTTGCTATCGATCTCTCTGTCGCTTGCCCTCTGTCTCTGTCGCTCGCGCTCTCTCCCTGTCACTCTCTCTCTCTGTTGCTCGCTCTCTCTCTCTGTCGCTCGCGCTCTCTCTGTTGCTCGCCCTCTCTCCCTGTCACTCTCTCTCTCTGTTGCTCGCTTTCTCTCCCTGTCGCTCTCTCTCTCTGTTGCTCGCTCTCTCTCTCTGTCTCTCGCGCTCTCTCTGTTGCTCACCCTCTCTCCCTGTCGCTCATCCTCTCCCTCTGTCGCTTGCCCTCTCTCCCTGTTGCTCGCCCACTCTCCCTGGCACTCGCCCTCTTTCCCTGGCACTCGCCCTCTTTCCCTGTCACTCACCCTCTCTCCCTGTCGCTCGACCCCTCTCCCTCTCACTCGTGCTCCCTCTGTCACTCGCCCTCTTTCCCTGTCACTCGCCCTCTCTCTCTGTCGCTCGCGCTCTCTTTGTCACTCGCCCTCTTTCTCTGTCGCTCGCCCTCTCTCCCTGTTGCTCACCCTCTCTCCCTGTCGCTCTCGTGCTCTTTCCCTGTCTCTCTCATGCTCTTTCCCTGTTGCTCTCACGCTCTCTCTCTGTCGCTCATGCACTCTCCCTGTCGCTCGTTCTCTCTGTCGCACACTCTCCCTGTCACTCATGCATTCTCCCTGTCACTCGCTCTCCCTGTCGCTCGCTCTACCTGTCGCTCGCTCTCCCTGTCTCTCGCTCTCCCTGTCGATCCCTCTGTCGCTCTCGCTCTCTCTGTCGTTCATGCTCTCTCTGTCACTCTCCCTCTCTCTCTGTTGCTTGCCCTCTCTGTTGCTCGCCCTCTCTCTCTGTCACTCACCCTCTCCCACTGTCGCTCGCCCTCTCTCTCTGTCACTCACCCTCTCTCCCTGTCGATCGCCCTCTCTCCCTGTCACTCACCCTCTCTCCCTGTCTCTCGCTCTCCCTGTTGCTCGCTCTCCCTGTCTCTCGCTCTCCATGTCGCTCGCTCTGTCTGTCGCTCGCTCTGTCTGTTGCTCAGCCCCTCTCTCAGTCACTCGTCTTCTCTCTCTGTCGCTCGCACTTCCACTCTCCCTGTCGCTCGCACTCTCTCTCGCTCTCTGTCGCTCGCCCTCTCTCTCCCTCTCCCTGTGACTCGCTCTGTCTGTCACTCGCTCTCCATGTCGCTCGCTCTGTCTGTCGCTCGTTCTCCCTGTCGCTCGCTCTGTCTGTCGCTCGCTCCCTGTTGCTCTCTTGCTCCATCGCTCGCCCTCTATCTCTGTTGCTTGTGCTCTCTCTCTGTCATTTGCTCTCCCTGTCACTCGCTCTCCCTGTCGCTCACTCTCTCTGTCGCTGCGCTCTCACTGTCACTGCGCTCTCTCTGTCGCTGTGCCCTCTCTGTCGCTCGCTCTCTCTGTCACTCGCTCTCTCTGTCGCTCGCTCTCTCTGTCGCTCGCTCACTTTGTCGCTCCCTCGTTCTGTCGCTTGCCCTCTCTCTCTGTCACTTGCCCTCTCTCTCTGTCGCTCGCCCTCTCTCTCTCTGTCACTCGCCCGCTCTCTCTGTCGATCTCCATGTCGCTGTCACTCTATCTCTGTCGCTTGGGCTCTGTCGCTCACTCTCCCTGTCGCTCGCTCTCCCTGTCGCTCCCTCTCCCTTTCGCTGCGCTCTCTCTGTTGCTCGCTCTCCGTGCCACTCGCTTTCCCTGCCACTCACTCTCCCTATCGTTCGCTCTCCCTGTCACTCACTCTCCCTGTCACTCGCTCTCCCTGTCGCTCGCTCTCCCTGTCGCTTGTTCTCTCTGTCGTTCGCTCTGTCAGTCGCTCGCTCTCTCTTCGCTTGCTCTCTCTGTCGCTCTTTCGCCCTGTCGCTCTCTCGCCCTGTCGTTCTCCCTCGCTGTCGGTCACTCGCCCCCTCTCGCTGTCGCTCGCCATCTCTCTCTGTCACTCGCCCTTTCTCTCTCCCTGTCGCTCGCCCTCTCTCTCTCTCTGTCGGTCGCCCTCTCTCTCTCTCTCTCGCCCTCTCTCTCTTGATCTCTGTTGCTTTCGCTCTCCCTGTCGCTCTCACTCTCCCTGTCACTCGCTCTCACTGTCACTCTCGATCTCTCTGTCGCTCTCGATCTCTCTGTTGCTCTTGCTCTCTCTGTCACTCATATTCTCTCTGTTGCTCTCACATCCCCTCTCTCTTTCTCTCTGTCGCTCACTCTCTCTCTCTGTCGCTCACTCTCTCTCTCTGTTGCTCACCCACTCTCTCTGTTGCCCACCCTCTCTCTCTGTCGCTCGCCCTCTCTCTGCCGCTCTCTCTCTCTCGCTCTTTCTCTGTTACTCGGTCTCTCTCTCTGTCGCTCTCTCCCTCTGTCCCTCTCTCCCTCTGTCACTTTTTCTCTCTCTCCCTCTCTTGCTTGCTATTTCTTCGCTCGCTCTATCACACATCTGATTTCTCTTTCTATCGCTCGCTCTGTTGCTCGCTCTCCTAGTCACTTGCTCTCTCTGTCACTCGCGTTCTCTTTGCTCGCTCTCTCTTCGCTCACCCTCACTATCTGTCGCTCGCTCTCTCTTCGCTTGCCCTCTCTATCTGTCGCTTGCACTCTCTGTCACTTGCTCTGTCTGTCGCTCGCTCTCTCTGTCACTCACTCTCTCTGACGCTCACTCTCCCTGTCATTCTCTTTCTCTCCCTGTCGTTCTCTCTCTCTCCCTGTCTCTGTGGCTTTCTCTGTCTGTTGCTTTGTCTCCCTCTCTCTTTCTCTCTCTAGGTTTCTCCCTCTCTCTCTGTCCCTCTGTCACTCTCTCTCTGTTGAACCCTCTCTCTGTCGCATCCTCTCTCTGCTGCTCTCTCTCCGTGCCGCTCGCTTTCCCGACCGCTCGCTTTCCCTGTCGGTCGCTTTCCCTGTCGCTCGCTCTCCCTGTTGCTCGCTCTCCCTGTCGCTCACTCTCTCTCTCACTTGCTCGCCCTCTCTCTCCGTCGCTCGCCCTTTCTCTCTCCCTGTCGCTCACACTCTCTCTCTCTCTCTGTTGGTCGCCCTCTCTCTCGCTCTCCCTAAGGCTCGCTCTCCCTTTTGCTCGCTCTGTCCACCGCTTGCTCTGTCCGCCACTCGGTCTGTCCGCCGCTTGCTCCGTCTGCCACGCGCTCTGTCTGCCGCTCGCTCGGTCTGTCGCTCGCTCTGTCTGTTGCTCGCTGTGTCTGTCGCTCGCTCACTCTGTTGCTCGCTCACTCTGCCGCTTGCTCTGTCTGTCGCTCGCTCTGTGTTTCGCTCACTCTGTCTGTCGCACGCTCTGTCCGTCGCTCGCTCTGTCTGTCGCTCGCCCACTCTCTCAGTCGCTCGCCCTCTCTCTCTGTCGCTCGCCCTTTCTCTCTCCCTGTCGCTCTCTCTCTCTCTCTTTCTCTCTGTCGCACGCTCTCTATCGCGCTCTCCCTGAGGCTCGCTCTCCCTGTCGCTCACTCTCCATGTCACTCGCTCTGTCTGTCGCTGTGCTCTCCCTGTGACTTGCTCTACCTCTGGCTCGCTATTCCTGTGGCTCACTCTGTCTGTCGCTCGCTCTGTCTGTCACTCACTCTGTGTGTCGCACCCTCTCCCTGTCGATCGCTTTCCCTGTCGCTCGCTCTGTCTGTCGCTTCCTCTCCCTGTCACTCACTCTGTCTGTCGCTCGCTCTCTCTGTCGATCTCCCTGTTGCTCTCTTCCTCTGTCGCTCGCCCTCTATCTCTGTCGCTTGTGCTCTCTCTCTGTCACTTGCTCTCCCTGTCACTCGCTCTCCCTGTCGCTCACTCTCTCTGTCGCTGCGCTCTCACTGTCACTGCGCTCTCTCTATCGCTATGCCCTCTCTGTCGCTCGCTCTCTCTGTCACTCGCTCTCTCTCTCTGTCGCTCTCTCGCTCTGTCACTTGCCCTCTCTCTCTGTCGCTCGCCCTCTCACTCTCTGTCGCTCGCCCTCTCTCTTTCTCGCTCGCCCTCTTTCTCTGTCGCTCGCCCGCTCTCTCCATCGATCTCCCTGTCGCTGTCGCTCTATCTCTGTCACTTGGGCTCTTTCTCTGTCACTTGCTCTCGCTGTCACTTACTCTCCCTGTCACTCACTCTCTCTGTCGCTCGCTCTACAGGCCGCTCGCTCTCCCTGCCGCTCGCTCTCCCTGCTGCATGCTCTCCCTGCCGTTCGCTCTCCCTGCCGCTCGCTCTGTCTGCCGCTCGCTCTGTCCACCGCTCGCTCTTTCCGCCGCTCGATCTGTCCGCCGCTCGCTCTGTCCGCCGCTCGCTCTTTCTGTTGCTCGCTCTATCTGTCGTTTGCTCTGTCTGTCGCTTGCTCTGTCTGTCATTGGCTCTCTCTGTCGCTCGCTCTCCCTGTCGCTCGCTCACCCTGTCGCTCGCTCTGTCTGCCGCTCGCACTGTCCGCCGCTCGCTCTGTCCACCGCTCGCTCTGTCCGCCACTCGATCTGTCCGCCGCTCGCTCTGTCCGCCGCTCGCTCTTTCTGTTGCTCGCTCTATCTGTCGTTTGCTCTGTCTGTCGCTCGCTCTGTCTGTCATTGGCTTTCTCTGTCGCTCGCTCTCCCTGTCGCTCACTCTCCCTGTCGCTCGCTCTCCCTGTCGCTCCCTCTCCCTGTCGCTCGCTTTCCCTGTCGCTCGCTCTCCCTGTCGCTCACTCTGTCTGTCGCTCGCTCCGTCTGTCTCGCTCTCTCTCGCTCTTACTTGTGCTCTCTCTCTGTTGCTTGCTCTCCCTGTCGCTCATTCTCCCTGTCGTTCACTTTCCCTGTTGCTCACTCTCTCTTTCAATCGCTCTCCCTGTCGCTCATTCTACCTGTAGCTCCCTTTCCCTGTTGCTCACTCTCTCTTTCGCTCGCTCTCCCTGTCGCTCACTCTCCCTGTCACTCGCTTTCCCTGTCGCTCGCTCTCCCTGTGGCTCGCTCTTCCTGTCGTTCGCTTTGTCTGCCGCTCGGTCTGTCCGCCGCTCGGTCTGTCCGCTGCTCGCTCTGTCTGCCACTTGCTCTGTCTGTCACTCACTGTGTCTGTCGCTCGCTCACTCTGTCTCTCGCTCACTCTGCCGCTCGCTCTGTCTGTCGCTCGCTTTGTGTGTCGCTCGCTCTCTCTGTCGCTCGCCCTTTCTCTCTCCCTGTCGCTCGCACTCTCTCTCTCTCTCTCTGTCGCTCGCCCTCTCTCTCGCTCTCCCTGTGGCTCGCTCTCCCTGTCGCTCACTCTCCATGTCACTCGCTCTGTCTGTCGCTCTGCTCTCCCTGTGACTCGCTCTACCTGTGGCTGGCTCTGTCGGTTGCTCGCTCTGTCTGTCGCTCCCTCTCCCTGTCGCTCGCTCTCCCTGTCGCTCACTCTGTCTGTCGCTCACTCTGTCTGTCGCTCGCTCTCTCTGTCGATCTCCCTGTTGCTCTCTTGCTCTGTCGCTCGCCCTCTATCTCTGTCGCTTGTGCTCTCTCTCTGTCACTTGCTCTCCCTGTCACTCGCTCTCCCTGTCGCTCTCTCTCCCTGTCGCTGCGCTCTCACTGTCATTCGCTCTGTCTGTCGCTCGCTCTCTCTGTTGATCTCCCTGTTGCTCTCTTGCTCTGTCGCTCGCCCTCTATCTCTGTCGCTGTGCCCTCTCTGTCGCTCGTTCTCTCTGTCACTCGCTCTCTCTGTCGCTCACTCTCTCTATCGCTCGCTCACTTTGTCGCTCCCTCGCTCTGTCGCTTGCCCTTTCTCTCTGTTGCTCACTCTCTCTCTCTGTCACTCACCCTCTCTCTCTGTCACTCGCCCGCTCTCTCCGTCGATCACCCTGTCGCTGTCGCTCTATCTCTGTTGCTTGGGCTCTGTCTCTGTCACTTGCTCTCAATGTCACTTACTCTCCCTGTCGCTCACTCTCCCTGTCACTGCACACTCTCTGTCGCTCTCTCTACATGCTGCTCGCTCTCCCGACCGCTCGCTCTCCCTGCCGCTCACTCTGTCCGCCGCTTACTCTGTCCGCCACTTGCTCTGTCCGCCGCTCGCTCTGTCTGCCGCTCGCTCTGTCTGACGCTCGCTCTGTCTGTCACTCGCTCTCTCTTTCGCTCGCTCTCCCTGTCGCTCATTCTCCCTGTCGCTCACTTTTCCTGTTGCTCGTTCTCTCTTTCGCTCGTTCTCCCTGTCGCTCGCTCTCCCTGTCGCTCGCTATCCCTGTCGCTCGTTCACCCTGTCGTTCGCTCTCCCTGTCGCTCACTTTCCCTGTCGCTCGCTTTCCCTGTCGCTCGCTTTCCCTGTCCCTCGCTTTCCCTGTCGCTCACTTTCCCTGACCCTCGCTCTCCCTATCCCTCACTCTCCCTGTTGCTCGCTCTGTCTGTCGGTCGCTCTGTCTGTCGGTCGCTCTGTCTGTCGTTCACTCTGTCTGTCACTCGGTCCCTCTCTCGCTCGCTCCCTCTCTCACTCGCTCATTCTCGCTGTCGATCTCCTTGTCGATGTAGCTCTCTCGCTCTGTTGGTCGCCCTTTCTCTGTCGCTCACCCTCTCTCTCTGTCGTTCACCCTCTCTTCCTGTCGCTTGCCCTTTCTCTCTGTCGCTCGCGCTCTCTCTGTCACTCACCCTCTCTCTCTGTCGCTCGCCCTCTCTCTGTCGCTCGCCCTCTCTCCCTGTCACTCGCCCTTTCTCTCTGTCGCTCGCTCTCTCTCCCTGACGCTCGCCCTCTCTCTCTTTCGCTCAAGCTCTCTCTGTCGCTCACCCGCTCTCCCTCTCTCTCTCTCTGTCGCTCACTCTCTCTCCCTGATGCTCGCCCTCTCTCTCTGTCGCTCACACTCTCTCTGTCGCTTGCCCTCTCTCCCTGTCACTCTCTCTCTCTGTTGCTCGCTCTCTCTCTCTGTCGCTCACGCTCTCTCTGTTGCTTGCCCTCTCTCCCTGTCACTCTCTCTCTCTGTTGCTCGCTTTCTCTCCCTGTCGCTCTCTCTCTCTGTTGCTTGCTCTCTCTCTCTGTCTCTCACGCTCTCTCTGTCGCTCACCCTCTCTCCCTGTCGCTCATCCTCTCTCTCTGTCGCTCACCCTCTCTCTCTGTTGCTCGCCCTCTCTGTTTCTCGCCCTCTCTCTCTGTCATTCACCCTCTCTCTCTGTCACTTGCCCTCTCTCTCTGTCACTCACCCTCTCTCTCTGTCGCTCACCCTCTCTCTCTGTCACTCAGCCTCTCTCTCTGTTGCTCACCCTCTCTCCCTCTCGCTCATCCTCTCTCTCTGTTGCTCACCCTCTCTCTTTTGCTCTCTCTCTCTCTCTGTTGCTCACCCTTTCTCCCTGTTACTCGCCCTTTCTCTCTGTCGCTCATGCTCTCTCTGTCGCTCGCCCTCTCTCTCTGTCACTCACCATCTCTCTCTGTCACTCACCATCTCTCTCTGTCACTCAGCCTCTCTCTCTGTCGCTCATGCTCTCTCTTTTGCTCTCTCTCTCTCTGTTGCTCACCCTCGCTCCCTGTCGATCGCCCTCTCTCCCTGTCGCTCACTCTCCCTGTCGCTCGCTCTCTCTGTCGTTCGCTCTCTCTGTCGCTCGCTCTCACTGTCACTTGCCCTCTCTCCCTGTCGCTCGCCCTCTCTCTCTGTCGCTCGCTCTCTCTCCCTGACGCTCGCCCTCTCTCTCTGTCGCTCACACTCTCTCTGTCGCTCGCCCTCTCTCCTTGTCCCTCTCTCTCTCTGTTGCTCGCTCTCTCTATCTGTTGCTCGCGCTCTCTCTGTTGCTCGCCCTCTCTCCCTGTCACTCTCTCTCTCTGTTTCTCGCTTTTTCTCTCTGTCTCTCACGCTCTCTCTGTCACTCACCCTCTCTCCCTGTCGCTCATCCTCTCTCTCTGTCGCTCGCCCTCTCTCTGTCACTCGCCCGCTCTCCCTGTTGCTCGCCCACTCTCCCTGTCACTCGTGCTCCCTCTGTCGCTCGCCCTCTTTCCCTGTCGCTCGCCCTCTCTCTCTGTCGCTGGCGCTCTCTCTGTCACTCGCCCTCTCTCTCTGTTCCTCGCCCTCTCTCCCTGTCGCTCTCGTGCTCTTTCCCTGTCGCTCTCATGCTCTTTCCCTGTTGCTCTCGCCCTCTCTCTCTGTCGCTCGCGCTCTCTGTCACTCGCCCTCTCTCTCTGTCGCTCGCCCTCTCTCCCTGTCGCTCACCCTCTCTCCCTGTCGCTCGACCCCTCTCCCTGTCACCCGTGCTCCCTTTGTCACTCGCCCTCTTTCCCTGTCGCTCGCCCTCTCTCTCTGTCGCTCGCGCTCTCTCTGTCACTCGCCCTCTCTCTCTGTCCCTCGCCCTCTCTCCCTGTCGCTCTCGTGCTCTTTCCCTGTCGCTCTCATGCTCTTTCCCTGTTGCTCTCGCGCTCTTTCTCTGTCGCTCATGCACTCTCCCTGTCACTCATGCATTCTCCCTGTCACTCGTACTCCCTGTCGTTTGCTCTCCCTGTCACTCGCTCTCACTGTCACTCGCTCTCCCTGTCACTCGCTCTCCCTGTCTCTCACTCTCCCTGTCGATCCCTCTTTCGCTCTCGCTCTCTCTGTCATTCATGCTCTCTCTGTCACTCTCCCTCTCTCTCTGTTGCTCGCCCTCTCTGTTCCTCGCCCTCTCTCTCTGTCACTGACCCTCTCTCTCTGTCGCTCACCCTCTCTCTCTGTCACTCACCCTCTCTCCCTGTCGCTCATCCTCTCTCTGTCACTCAGCCTCTCTCTCTGTCACTCACGCTCTCTCTTTTGCTCTCTCTCTCTCTGTTGCTCACCCTTTCTCCCTGTCACTCGCCCTTTCTCTCTGTCGCTCATGCTCTCTCTGTCACTCACACTCTCTCTCTGTCACTCACCCTCTCTCTCTGTCGCTCACCATCTCTCTCTGTCACTCAGCCTCTCTCTCTGTCGCTCATGCTCTCTCTTTTGCTCTCTCTCTCTCTCTCTGTTGCTCACCCTCTCTCCCTGTCACTCACTCTCCCTGTCGCTCGCTCTCCCTGTCGCTCACTCTGTCTGTCGTTCGCTCTCTTTGTCGCTCGCTCTCACTGTCGCTTGCCCTCTCTCCCTGTCGCTCGCCCTCTCTCTCTGTCGCTCGCTCTCTCTCCCTGACGCTCGCCCTCGCTCTCTGTCGCTCGCACTCTCTCTGTCGCTCGCCCTCTCTCCCTGTCACTCTCTCTCTCTGTTGCTCGCTCTCTCTATCTGTTGCTCGCGCTCTCTCTGTTGCTCGCCCTCTCTCCCTGTCACTCTCTCTCGCTGTTGCTCGCTTTCTCTCTCTGTCTCTCACGCTCTCTCTGTCGCTCACCCTCTCTCCCTGTCGCTCATCCCCTCTCTCTGTCGCTCGCCCTCTCTCTGTCACTCGCCCTCTCTCCCTGTTGCTCGCCCACTCTCCCTGTCACTCGTGCTCCCTCCGTCGCTCGCCCTCACGTCGCTCTCGCGCTCTCTCTCTGTCACTCATGCACTCACCCTGTCGCTTGTTCTCTCTGTCGCTCACTCTCGCTGTTACTCATGCATTCTCCCTGTTGCTTGCTCTCCCTGTCGCTCACTCTCCCTGTCGCTCGCTATCGCTGTCACTCCCTTTCCCTGTCGCTCGCTCTCCCTGTGGCTCGCTCTCCCTGTCGTTCGCTCTGTCTGCCGCTCGGTCTGTCCGCCGCTCGGTCTGTCCGCCGCTCGGTCTGTCCGCCGCTCGCTCTGTCTGCCGCTCGCTCTGTCTGCCACTTGCTCTGTCTGTCACTCACTGTGTCTGTCGCTCACTCACTCTGTCGCTCGCTCACTCTGCCGCTCACTCTGTCTGTCGCTCGCTCTGTGTGTCGCTCGCTCTATCTGTCGCTCGCCCTGTCTGTCGCTCGCCCCCTCTCACAGTCGCTCGCCCTCTCTCTCTGTCGCTCGCTCTTTCTCTCTCCCTGTCGCTCGCACTCTCTCTCTCTCTCTCTCTCTGTCGCTCGCCCTCTCTCTCGCTCTCCCTGTGGCTCGCTCTCCCTGTCGCTCACTCTCCATGTCGCTCGCTCTGTCTGTCGCTCTGCTCTCCCTGTGATTCACTCTACCTGTGGCTGGCTCTGTCTGTCACTCGCTCTGTCTGTCTCTCGCTCTGTCTGTCGCTCGCTCTGTCTGTCGCTCCCTCTCCCTGTCACTCGCTCTCCCTGTCGCTTGCTCTCCCTGTCGCTCGCTCTCCCTGTCGCTCGCTCTGTCTGTTGCTCGCTCTCTCTGTCGATCTCCCTGTTGCTCTCTTGCTCTGTCGCTCGCCCTCTATCTCTGTCGCTTGTGCTCTCTCTCTGTCACTTGCTCTCCCTGTCACTCGCTCTCCCTGTCGTTCACTCTCCCTGTCGCTGCGCTCTCACTGTCATTCGCTCTGTCTGTCGCTCGCTCTCTCTGTTGATCTCCCTGTTGCTCTCTTGCTCTGTCGCTCGCCCTCTATCTCTGTCGCTGTGCCCTCTCTGTCGCTCGTTCTCTCTGTCACTCGCTCTCTCTGTCGCTCACTCTCTCTATCGCTCGCTCACTTTGTCGCTCCCTCGCTCTGTCGCTTGCCCTTTCTCTCTGTTGCTCACTCTCTCTCTCTGTCGCTCGGCCTCTCTCTCTGTCGCTTGCCCTCTCTCTCTGTCACTCGCCCTCTCTCTCTGTCACTCACCCTCTCTCTCTGTCACTCGCCCGCTCTCTCCGTCGATCAGCCTGTCGCTGTCACTCTATCTCTGTTGCTTGGGCTCTGTCTCTGTCACTTGCTCTCAATGTCACTTACTCTCCCTGTCGCTCACTCTCCCTGTCACTGCACACTCTCTGTCGCTCGCTCTACATGCCGCTCGCTCTCCCAACAGCTCGCTCTCCCTGCCGCTCACTCTGTCCGCCGCTCGCTCTGTCTGCCACTTGCTCTGTCCGCCGCTCGCTCTGTCTGCCGCTCGCTCTGCCTGACACTCGCTCTGTCTGTCACTCGCTCTCTCTTTCACTCGCTCTACCTGTCACTCATTCTCCCTGTCCCTCACTTTCCCTGTTGCTTGCTTTCCCTGTTGCTCGCTTTCCCTGTCGCTCGCTCTCTCTGTCACTCTCCCTTTCTCTCTGTTGCTCGCCTTCTCTGTTGCTCGCCCTCTCTCTCTGTCGCTTGCACTCTCTCCCTGTCGCTCGCCCTCTCTCCCTTTCACTCACCCTCTCTCCCTTTCTCTCGCTCTCCCTGTCGCTCACTCTCCCTGTCGCTCGCTCTCCCTTTCGCTCGCTGTCCCTGTCCCTCGCTTTCTCTGTTGCTCGCTTTCCCTGTCGCTCGCTTTCCCTGTTCCTCACTTTCCCCGTCGCTCACTCTCCCTCACCCTCGCTTTCCCTGTCGCTCGCTTTCCCTGTTGCACCCTTTCCCTGTCGCTCGCTTTCCCTGTCGCTCGTTTTCCCTGTCCCTCGCTTTCCCTGTCGCTCGCTTTCCCTGACCCTCGCTCTCCCTGTCGCTCACTCTCCCTGTCGCTCGCTCTCCCTGTCGCTCGCTCTGTCTGTCGCTCGCTCTGTCTGTCGCTCGCTCTGTCTGTCGTTCGCTCTGTCTGTCACTCGCTCCCTCTCTCGCTCGCTCCCTCTCTCGCTCGCTCCCTCTCTCGCTCGCTCTCGCTGTCGTTCTCCTTGTCGAGCTCCTTGTTGATGTAGCACTCTCGCTCTGTCGCTTGCCCTCTCTCTGTCGCTCACTCTCTCTCTGTCGCTCGCCCTCTCTCCCTGTCGCTCTCTCTCTCTGTTGCTCACTCTCTCTCTCTTTCGCTTGCGCTCTCTCTGTCGGTCAGCCTCTCTCCCTGTCGCTCGCCCTCTCTCTCTGTCGCTCGCCCTCTCTCTGTCGCTCGCTCTCTCTCTGTCACTCACCCTCTCTCTCTGTCGCTCGCCCTCTCTCCTTGTTGCTCACCCACTCTCCCTGGCACTCGGCCTCTCTCCCTGTCGCTCGCCCTCTCTTCCTGTCGCTCGACCCCTCTCCCTGTTGCTCGTGCTCCCTCTGTCACTGACGCTCTCTCCCTGTCGCTCGCCCTCTCTCCCTGTCGCTCGTCCTCTCTCTGTCGCTTGCCCTCGCTCCCTGTCGCTCGCCCTCTCTCTCTGTCGCTCGCGCTCTCTCTGTCACACGTCCTCTCTCTCTGTCACTCGCCCTCTCTCCCTGTCGTTCGCCCTCTCTACCTGTCGCTTGCCCACTCTCCATGTCGCTCACCCTCTCTCTATGTCGCTCTCGTGCTCTTTCCCTGTCACTCTCGTGCTCTTTCCCTGTTGCTCTCACGCTCTCTCTCTCTGTCGCTCATACAGTCTCCCTGTCGCTCGTTCTCTCTGTCGCTCGCTCTCCCTGTCGCTCAAGCATTCTCCCTGTCACTTGCTCTCCCTGTCGCTTGCTCTCCCTGTCACTCGCTCTTCCTGTTGCTCGCTCTACCTGTCACTCGCTCTCCCTGTCTCTCACTATCCCTTTCAATCCCTCTGTCGCTCTTGCTCTTTCTGTCGTTCATGGTCTCCCTGCACTCTCCTTCTCTCTCTGTTGCTCACCCTCTCTGTTGCTCGCCCTCTCTCTCTGTCGCTCACCCTCTCTCTCTGTCGCTCACCCTCTCTCTCTGTCGCTCACCCTCTCTCTCTGTCGCTCACCCTCTCTCTCTGTCGCTCACCCTCTCTCTCTGTCGCTCACCCTCTCTCTCTGTTGCTCACCCTCTCTCTCTTTCACTCACCCTCTCTCTCTGTCGCTCACGCTCTCTCTGTTGCTCGCCCTCTCTCTCTGTCGATCGCCCTCTCTCCATGTCACTCACCCTCTCTCCCTGTCGCTCACCCTCTCTCCCTGTCACTCACCCTCTCCCCCGTCTAATGCTCTCCCTGTCGCTCGCTCTCCCTGTCGATCATTCTCCCTTTCGCTCACTCTCTTTGTTGCTCGCTCTCCGTATCGTTCGTTCTCCCTGTCGCTCACTCTCCCTGTCGCTCGCTCTCCCTTTCGCTCGCTGTCCCTGTCCCTCGCTTTCCCTGTTGCTCACTTTCGCAGTTGCTCGCTTTCCCTGTCGCTCACTCTACCTCTCCCTCGCTTTCCCTGTTACTCGCTTTCCCTGTTGCTCGCTTTCCCTGTCGCTCACGTTCCCTGTCCCTCGCTTTCCCTTTTGCTCGCTTTCCCTGTCCCTGGCTTTACCTGTCCCTCGCTCTCCCTGTCCTTCGCTTTCCCTGTCCCTTGCTCTCCCTGTCCCTCGCTCACCCTGGCGCTCGCTCTGTCTGTCGCTCGCTCTGTCTCTCGCTCGCTCTGTCTCTCGCTCGCTCCCTCTCTCGCTTGCTCTTTCTCGCTGTGGATCTCCTTGTCGATGTAGCTCTCTCGCTCTGTCGCTTGCCCTCTCTCTGTCACTCGCCCTCTCTCTCTGTCATTCACCCTCTCTCCCTGTCGCTCACCCTTTCTCTCTGTCGCTCACACTGTCTCTGTCAGTCGCCCTCTCTCTCTGTTGCTTGCCCTCTCTCTCTGTCGCTCGCTCTCCTTGTCGCTCATTCTCCCTGTTGCTCATTCTGCCTGTCGCTCAATTACCCTGTTGCTCGCACTCTCTTTCGCTCGCTCTCCCTGTCGCTCGCTTTGTCTGTCACTCGCTCTCCCTGTCGCTCGCTCTCCCTGTCGCATGCTCTCCCTGTCGCTTGCTCTCACTGTTGCTCTCTCTGTCCGTCGGTCGCTCTGTCTGTCGTTCGGTCTATCTGTCACTCGCTCCCTCTCTCGCTCGCTCCCTCTCTCGCTCGCTCATTCTCGCTGTCGATCTCCTTGTCGATGTAGCTCTCTCGCTCTGTTGCTCGCCCTCTCTCTGTCGCTCGCCCTCTCTCCCTCTCCCTTGCCCTTTCTCTCTGTCGCTCGCGCTCTCTCTGTCACTCTCCCTCTCTCTGTCGCTCGCCCTCTCTCCCTGTTGCTCGCGCTCTCTCTTTCGCTTGCCCTCTCTCTCTGTTGCTCGCCCTCTCTCTCTGTCACTCATTCTACCTGTCGCTCACTTACCCTGTTGCTTGCTCTCTCTTTCGCTTGCTATCACTGTCGCTCGCTATCCCTGTCGCTCACTCTCCCTGTCGCTCGCTCTGTCTGTCGCTCGCTCTGTCTGTCGCTCGCTCTGTGTGTCGCTCGCTCTCACTGTCGCTCGCTCCCTCTCTCGCTCGCTCCCTCTGTCGCTCTTGCTGTCGATCTCCTTGTTGATGTAGATCTCTCGCTCTGTTGCTTGCCCTCTCTCTGTCGCTCACTCTCTCTCTGTCGCTCGCCCTCTCTCCCTGTCGCTCTCTCTCTCTGTTGCTTGCTCTCTCTCTCTTTCGCTTGCGCTCTCTCTGTCGCTCAGCCTCTCTCTCTGTCGCTCGCCCTCTCTCCCTGTCGCCCGCTCTCCCTGTCGCTCGCGCTCTCTGTCGCTTGCTCTCCCTGTCGCTCGCTCTGTCTGTCTCTCGCTCTGTCTGTCGCTCGCTCTCTCTGTCTGTCACTCACTCTCCTTGTCACTCACTCTCCTTGTCGCTCGCTCTGTCTGCCGCTCGCTCTGTCTGCCGCTCGCTCTGTCTGTTGCTCGCTCTATCTTTCGCTCGCACTCTCTCTGTCGCTCGCCCTCTCTCCTCGTTGCTCACCCACTCTCCCTGGCACTCGGCCTCTCTCCCTGTCGATCGCCCTCTCTTCCTGTCGCTCGACCCCTCTCCCTGTTGCTCGTGCTCCCTCTGTCGCTGACGCTCTCTCCCTGTCGCTCGCCCTCTCTCCCTGTCGCTCGTCCTCTCTCTGTCGCTTGCCCTCGCTCCCTGTCACTCACCCTCTCTCTCTGTCGCTCGCACTCTCTCTGTCACTCGCCCTCTCTCCCTGTCGTTCGCCCTCTCTACCTGTCGCTTGCCCACTCTCCATGTCGCTCACCCTCTCTCTATGTCGCTCTCGTGCTCTTTCCCTGTCACTCTCGTGCTCTTTCCCTGTTGCTCTCACACTCTCTCTCTCTGTCGCTCATACAGTCTCCCTGTCGCTCGTTCTCTCTGTCGCTCACTCTCCCTGTCGCTCAAGCATTCTCCCTGTCACTTGCTCTCCCTGTCGCTCGCTCTCCCTGTCGCTCGCTCTCCCTGTCGCTCGCTCTACCTGTCACTCGCTCTCCCTGTCTCTCACTCTCCCTGTCAATCCCTCTTTCGCTCTCGCTCTCTCTGTCGTTCATGCTCTCTCTGTCACTCTCCCTCTCTCTCTGTTGCTCGCCCTCTCTGTTCCTCGCCCTCTCTCTCTGTCACTCACCCTCTCTCTCTTTCGCTTGCCCTCTCTCTCTGTCACTCACCCTCTCTCTCTGTTGCTCACCCTCTCTCTCTGTCACTCACCCTCTCTCCCTCTCGCTCATCCTCTCTCTCAGTTGCTCACCCCCTCTCTGTCGCTCGCCCTCTCTCCCTGTCGCTCATCCTCTCTCTCTGTCGCTCGCCCTCTCTCTCTGTCACTCACCCTTTCTCTCTGTCGCTCACGCTCTCTCTCTGTCACTCAGCTTCTCTCTCTGTCGCTCATGCTCTCTCTTTTGCTCTCTCTCTCTCTCTGTTGCTCACCCTCTCTCCCTGTCGATCGCCCTCTCTCCCTGTCACTCACCCTCTCTCCCTGTCGCTCACTCTCCCTGTCACTCGCTCTGTCTGTCGTTCGCTCTCTCTGTCGCTCGCTCTCACTGTCGCTTGCCCTCTCTCCCTGTCACTCGCCCTCTCTCTCTGTCGCTCGCTCTCTCTCCCTGACGCTCGCCCTCGCTCTCTGTCGCTCGCACTCTCTCTGTCACTCGCCCTCTCTCCCTGTCACTCTCTCCCTCTGTTGCTCGCTCTCTCTATCTGTTGCTCGCGCTCTCTCTGTTGCTCGCCCTCTCTCCCTGTCACTCTCTCTCTCTGTTGCTCGCTTTCTCTCTCTGTCTCTCACGCTCTCTCTGTCGCTCACCCTCTCTCCCTGTCGCTCATCCTCTCTCTCTGTCGCTCGCGCTCTCTCTCTGTCCCTCGCCCTCTCTCTCTGTCCCTCGCCCTCTCTCCCTGTCGCTCTCGTGCTCTTTCCCTGTCGCTCTCATGCTCTTTCCCTGTTGCTCTCGCGCTCTTTCTGTCGCTCATGCACTCTCCCTGTCACTCATGCATTCTCCCTGTCACTCGTACTCCCTGTCGATTGCTCTCCCTGTCACTTGCTCTCCCTGTCACTCGCTCTCCCTGTCACTCGCTCTCCCTGTCTCTCACTCTCCCTGTCGATCCCTCTTTCGCTCTCGCTCTCTCTGTCATTCATGCTCTCTCTGTCACTCTCCCTCTCTCTCTGTTGCTCGCCCTCTCTGTTCCTCGCCCTCTCTCTCTGTCACTCACCCTCTCTCTCTGTCACTTGCCCTCTCTCTCTGTCACTCACTCTCTCTCTCTGTCGCTCACCCTCTCTCTCTGTCACTCAGCCTCTCTCTCTGTCGCTCATCCTCTCTCTCTGTTGCTCACCCTCTATCTGTTGCTCACCCTCTCTCCCTGTCGCTCACCCTCTCTCTCTGTCACTCACCCTCTCTCTCTGTCGCTCACCCTCTCTCTCTGTCACTCAGCCTCTCTCTCTGTCACTCAGGCTCTCTCTTTTGCTCTCTCTCTCTCTCTGTTGCTCACCCTTTCTCCCTGTCACTCGCCCTTTCTCTCTGTCGCTCATGCTCTCTCTGTCGCTCGCCCTCTCTCTCTGTCGCTCACCCTCTCTCTCTGTCGCTCACCATCTCTCTCTGTCACTCAGCCTCTCCTCTGTCGCTCATGCTCTCTCTTTTGCTCTCTCTCTCTCTCTCTGTTGCTCACCCTCTCTCCCTGTCGTCACTCTCCCTGTCGCTCGCTCTCCCTGTCGCTCGCTCTGTCTGTCGTTCGCTCTCTCTGTCGCTCGCTCTCACTGTCGCTTGCCCTCTCTCCCTGTCGCTCGCCCTCTCTCTCTGTCGCTCGCTCTCTCTCCCTGACGCTCGCCCTCGCTCTCTGTCGCTCGCACTCTCTCTGTCGCTCGCCCTCTCTCCCTGTCACTCTCTCTCTCTGTTGCTCGCTCTCTCTATCTGTTGCTCGCGCTCTCTGTTGCTCGCCCTCTCTCCCTGTCACTCTCTCTCTCTGTTGCTCGCTTTCTCTCTCTGTCTCTCATGCTCTCTCTGTCGCTCACCCTCTCTCCCTGTCGCTCATCCCCTCTCTCTGTCGCTCGCCCTCTCTCTGTCACTCGCCCTCTCTCCCTGTTGCTTGCCCACTCTCCCTGTCACTCGTGCTCCCTCCGTCGCTCGCCCTCTTTCCCTGTCGCTCGCCCTCTCTCTCTGTCGCTCGCGCTCTCTGTCACTCGCCCTCTCTCCCTGTCGCTCGCCCTCTCTCCCTGTCGCTCACCCTCTCTTCCTGTCGCTCTCGTGCTCTTTCCCTGTCGCTCTCGTGCTCTTTCCCTGTTGCTCTCGCGCTCTCTCTCTGTCACTCATGCACTCACCCTGTCGCTCGTTCTCTCTGTCGCTCACTCTCCCTGTCACTCATGCATTCTCCCTGTCGCTTGCTCTCCCTGTCGCTCACTCTCCCTGTCGCTTGCTATCGCTGTCACTCGCTTTCCCTGTCGCTCGCTCTCCCTGTGGCTCACTCTCCCTGTCGTTCGCTCTGTCTGCCGTTCGGTCTGTCCGCCGCTCGGTCTGTCCGCCGCTCGGTCTGTCCGCCGCTCGCTCTGTCTGCCGCTCGCTCTGTCTGCCACTTGCTCTGTCTGTCACTCACTGTGTCTGTCGCTCACTCACTCTGCCGCTCGATCACTCTGCCGCTCGCTCTATCTGTCGCTCGCCCTGTCTGTCGCTCGCCCCCTCTCGCAGTCGCTTGCCCTCTCTCTCTGTCGCTTGCTCTTTCTCTCTCCCTGTCGCTCGCACTCTCTCTCTCTCTGTCGCTCGCCCTCTCTCTCGCTCTCCCTGTGGCTCGCTCTCCCTGTCACTCACTCTCCATGTCGCTCGCTCTGTCTGTCGCTCTGCTCTCCCTGTGACTCACTCTACCTGTGGCTGGCTCTGTCTGTCGCTCGCTCTGTCTGTCGCTCGCTCTGTCTGTCGCTCCCTCTCCCTGTCACTCGCTCTCCCTGTCGCTTGCTCTCCCTGTCACTCGCTCTCCCTGTCGCTCGCTCTGTCTGTTGCTCGCTCTCTCTGTCGATCTCCCTGTTGCTCTCTTGCTCTGTCGCTCGCCCTCTATCTCTGTCGCTTGTGCTCTCTCTCTGTCACTTGCTCTCCCTGTCACTCGCTCTCCCTGTCATTCACTCTCCCTGTCGCTGCGCTCTCACTGTCATTCGCTCTGTCTGTCGCTCGCTCTCTCTGTTGATCTCCCTGTTGCTCTCTTGCTCTGTCGCTCGCCCTCTATCTCTGTCGCTGTGCCCTCTCTGTCGCTCATTCTCTCTGTCACTCGCTCTCTCTGTCGCTCACTCTCTCTATCGCTCGTTCACTTTGTCGCTCCCTCGCTCTGTCGCTTGCCCTTTCTCTCTGTTGCTCACTCTCTCTCTCTGTCGCTCGGCCTCTCTCTCTGTCACTCACCCTCTCTCTCTGTCACTCGCCCGCTCTCTCTGTCACTCACCCTCTCTCTCTGTCACTCGCCCGCTCTCTCCGTCGATCAGCCTGTCGCTGTCACTCTATCTCTGTTGCTTGGGCTCTGTCTCTGTCACTTGCTCTCAATGTCACTTACTCTCCCTGTCGCTCACTCTCCCTGTCACTGCACACTCTCTGTCGCTCGCTCTACATGCCGCTCGCTCTCCCAACAGCTCGCTCTCCCTGCCGCTCACTCTGTCCGCCGCTCGCTCTGTCCGCCACTTGCTCTGTCCACCGCTCGCTCTGTCTGCCGCTCGCTCTGCCTGACACTCGCTCTGTCTGTCACTCGCTCTCTCTTTCACTCGCTCTACCTGTCACTCATTCTCCCTGTCCCTCACTTTCCCTGTTGCTTGCTTTCCCTGTTGCTCGCTTTCCCTGTCGCTCGCTCTCTCTGTCACTCTCCCTTTCTCTCTGTTGCTCGCCTTCTCTGTTGCTCGCCCTCTCTCTCTGTCGCTCGCACTCTCTCCCTGTCGCTCGCCCTCTCTCCCTTTCACTCACCCTCTCTCCCTTTCTCTCGCTCTCCCTGTTGCTCGCTCTCCCTTTCGCTCGCTCTACCTTTCGCTTGTTCTCCCTGTTGCTCGCACTCCCTGTCGCTCGCTCTCCCTGTCGCTCGCTCTCTTTTTCGCTCGTTGTCCCTGTCCCTCGCTTTCTCTGTTGCTCGCTTTCCCTGTCGCTCGCTTTCCCTGTTCCTCACTTTCCCCGTCGCTCACTCTCCCTCACCCTCGCTTTCCCTGTCGCTCGCTTTCCCTGTTGCACCCTTTCCCTGTCGCTCGCTTTCCCTGTCACTCATTTTCCCTGTCCCTCGCTTTCCCTGTCGCTCGCTTTCCCTGACCCTCGCTCTCCCTGTCGCTCACTCTCCCTGTCGCTCGCTCTCCCTGTCGCTCGCTCTGTCTGTCGCTCGCTCTGTCTGTCGTTCGCTCTGTCTGTCACTCGCTCCGTCTCTCGCTCGCTCCCTCTCTTGCTCGCTCTCGCTGTCGTTCTCCTTGTCGATCTCCTTGTTGATGTAGCACTCTCGCTCTGTCGCTTGCCCTCTCTCTGTCGCTCACTCTCTCTCTGTCGCTCGCCCTCTCTCCCTGTCGCTCTCTCTCTCTGTTGCTCACTCTCTCTCTCTTTCGCTTGCGCTCTCTCTGTCGCTCAGCCTCTCTCTCTGTCACTCACCCTCTCTCCCTGTTGCTCGCCCTCTCTCCCTGTCGCTCGCCCTCTCTCTGTCACTCGCCCTCTCTCCCTGTCGCTCGCCCTCTCTCTTTGTCGCTCTCTCTCACTCGCCACTCTCTCTCTCGCTTTCTGTCAGTTGCTCTCCCTGTCGCCCGCTCTCCCTGTCGCTCGCTCTGTCTGTCGCTCGCTCTGTCTGTCGCTCGCTCTCTCTGTCTGTCACTCACTCTCCTTGTCACTCACTCTCCTTGTCGCTCGCTCTGTCTGCCGCTCGCTATGTCTGCCGCTCGCTCTGTCTGTTGCTCGCTCTCTCTTTCGCTCACACTCTCTCTGTCGCTCGCCCTCTCTCCCTGTCACTCACCCTCTCTCTCTGTCGCTCGCCCTCTCTCCTTGTTGCTCACCCACTCTCCCTGGCCCTCGGCCTCTCTCCCTGTCGCTCGCCCTCTCTTCCTGTCGCTCGATCCCTCTCCCTGTTGCTCGTGCTTCCTCTGTCGCTGAGGCTCTCTCCCTGTCGCTCGCCCTCTCTCCCTGTTGCTCGTCCTCTCTCTGTCGCTTGCCCTCGCTCCCTGTCACTCGCCCTCTCTCTCTGTCGCTCGCGCTCTCTCTGTCACATGTCCTCTCTCTCTGTCACTCGCCCTCTCTCCCTGTCGTTCGCCCTCTCTACCTGTCGCTTGCCCACTCTCCATGTCGCTCACCCTCTCTCTATGTCGCTCTCGTGCTCTTTCCCTGTCACTCTCGTGCTCTTTCCCTGTTGCTCTCACGCTCTCTCTCTCTGTCGCTCATACAGTCTCCCTGTCGCTCGTTCTCTCTGTCGCTCGCTCTCCCTGTCGCTCAAGCATTCTCCCTGTCACTTGCTCTCCCTGTCGCTCGCTCTCCCTGTCGCTCGCTCTCCCTGTCGCTCGCTCTACCTGTCACTCGCTCTCCCTGTCTCTCACTCTCCCTTTCAATCCCTCTGTCGCTCTTGCTCTTTCTGTCGTTCATGGTCTCCCTGCACTCTCCCTCTCTCTCTGTTGCTCACCCTCTCTGTTGCTCGCCCTCTCTCTCTGTCGCTCACCCTCTCTCTCTTTCACTCACCCTCTCTCTCTATCGCTCACGCTCTGTCTGTTGCTCGCCCTCTCTCTCTGTCGATCGCCCTCTCTCCATGTCACTCACCCTCTCTCCCTGTCGCTCACCCTCTCTCCCTGTCACTCACCCTCTCCCCCGTCTATTGCGCTCCCTGTCGCTCGCTCTCCCTGTCGATCATTCTCCCTTTTGCTCACTCTCTTTGTTGCTCACTCTCCGTATTGATCGCTCTCCCTGTCGCTCACTCTCCCTGTCGCTTGCTCTCCCTTTCGCTCGCTGTCCCTGTCCCTCGCTTTCCCTGTTGCTCACTTTCGCAGTTGCTCGCTTTCCCTGTCGCTCACTCTCCCTCTCCCTCGCTTTCCCTGTTGCTCGCTTTCCCTGTTGCTTGCTTTCCCTGTCGCTCACGTTACCTGTCCCTCGCTTTCCCTGTCGCTCGCTTTCCCTGTCCCTGGCTTTACCTGTCCCTCGCTCTCCCTGTCCCTCGCTTTCCCTGTCCCTTGCTCTCCCTGTCCCTCGCTCACCCTGTCGGTCGCTCTGTCTGTCGCTCGCTCTGTCTCTCGCTCGCTCTGTCTCTCGCTCGCTCCCTCTCTCGCTTGCTCGTTCTCGCTGTGGATCTCCTTGTCGATGTAGCTCTCTCACTCTGACTCTCGCCCTCTCTCTGTCACTCGCCCTCTCTCTCTGTCGTTCACCCTCTCTCCCTGTCCTTCACCCTTTCTCTCTGTCGCTCACACTCTCTCTGTCAGTCACCCTATCTCTCTGTTGCTCGCCCTCTCTGTCGCTCGATCTCCTTGTCGCTCATTCTCCATGTTGCTCATTCTGCCTGTCGCTCAATTACCCTGTTGCTCGCTCTCTCTTTTGCTCGCTCTCCCTTTCGCTCGCTCTGTCTGTCACTCGCTCTCCCTGTCGCTCGCTCTCCCTGTCGCACGATCTCCCTGTCGCTTGCTCTCACTGTTCCTCGCTCTGTCCGTCGCTTGCTCTGTCTGTCGCTCGCTCTGTCTGTCGTTCGCTCTATCTGTTGCTCGCTCTATCTGTCGCTCGCTCCCTCTCTCGCTTGCTCCCTCTCTTGCTCTCACTTTCAATCTCCTTGTTTGTGTTGGTCTCTCGCTCTATCGCTCACCCACTCTCTCTGTCATTCTCTCTCTCTCCCTGTCGCTCACCCTCTCTCTCTGTCGCTCACGCTCTCCCTGTCGCTTTCTCTCTGTTGCTCGCTCTCTCTCTGTCGCTCGTGCTCTCTCTTTCGCTCGCCCTCTCTCCCTGTCTCTCGCCCTCTCACTCTGTTGCTCGCCCTCTCTCTGTCGCTCGCCCTATCTCTCTGTTGCTCGACCTCTGTCCCTGTCACTCACCCTTTCTCTCTGTCGCTCGTGCTCTCTCTGTCGCTCGCCCTCTCTCTCTGTCGCTCGCCCTCTCTCACTGTCAGTCGCCCACTCTCTCCATCGACCTCCCTGTCACTGTCGCTCTCTCTCTGTCATTTGAGCTCTGTCTCTGTCACTTGCTCTTGCTGTCACTTACTCTCCCTTTCGCTCACTCTCTCTGTCGCTCACTCTCCCTGCCGCTCGCTCTCCCTGCCGCTCCCTCTCCCTGCTGCTCACTCTCCCTGCCGCTTGCTCTGTCTGCTGCTCGCTCTGTCCGCCGCTCGCTCTGTCTGCCGTTCACTCTGTCCGCCGCTCAATCTGTCTGCTGCTCACTCTGTCTGTCGCTAACTCGATCTGTCGCTCGCTCGGTCTGTCGCTCGCTCTGTCTGTCGTTCGCTCACTCTGTCGCTCGCTGTCTCTGTCGCTGACTCTCTGTTGCTCTCTCTCACTCTGCCACTCTCTCTCTCGCTTTCTCTCAGTTGCTCGCTCTCTCCCTCTGTTTCTCGCTCTCTCCCTCTGTAGCTCGCTCTCTCCCTCTGCTGCTCGCTCTCACCCTCTGTCGCTCGCTCTCCCCCTCTGTCGCTTGCTCTCTCCCTCTCTAGCTCAGTCTCTCCCCCTGCTGGTCGCTCTCTCCCTCTTTCGCTCACTCTCTCCCTCTTTTGCTCACTCTCTCCCTCTGTCACTCATCCTCTCTCTCTGTCGCTCGCCCTCTCTCCCTGTCGCTCTCGTGCTCTTTCCCTGTCGCTCTCATGCTCTTTCCCTGTTGCTCTCGTGCTCTTTCTCTGTCGCTCATGCACTCTCCCTGTCACTCATGCATTCTCCCTGTCACTCGTACTCCCTGTCGTTTGGTCTCCCGTCACTCGCTCTCACTGTCACTCGCTCTCCCTGTCGCTCGCTCTCCCTGTCTCTCACTATCCCTGTCGATCCCTCTTTCGCTCTCGCTCTCTCTGTCATTCATGCTCTCTCTGTCACTCTCACTTTCTCTCTGTTGCTCGCCCTCTCTGTTCCTCGCCCTCTCTCTCTGTCAATCACCCTCTCTCTCTGTCGCTTGCCCTCTCTCTCTGTCACTCACCCTCTCTCTCTGTCGCTCACCCTCTCTCTCTGTCACTCAACCTCTCTCTCTGTCGCTTACCCTCTCTCCCTGTCGCTCATCCTCTCTCTCTGTTGCTCACCCCCTCTCTGTCGCTCGCCCTCTCTCCCTGTCGCTCATCCTCTCTCTCTGTCGCTCGCCCTCTCTCTCTGTCACTCACCCTCTTTCTCTGTCGCTCACCCTCTCTCTCTGTCACTCAGCCTCTCTCTCTGTCGCTCATGCTCTCTCTTTTGCTCTATCTCTCTCTCTGTTGCTCACCCTCTCTCCCTGTCGATCGCCCTCTCTCCCTGTCACTAACCCTCTCTCCCTGTCGCTCACTCTCCCTGTCGCTCGCTCTGTCTGTCATTCGCTCTCTCTGTCGCTCGCTCTCACTGTCGCTTGCCCTCTCTCCCTGTCGCTCGCCCTCTCTCTCTGTCGCTTGCCCTCTCTCTCTGTCGCTCGCTCTCTCTCCCTGACGCTCGCCCTCGCTCTCTGTCGCTCGCCCTCTCTCTGTCGCTCGCCCTCTCTCCCTGTCACTCTCTCTCTGTTGCTCGCTCTCTCTATCTGTTGCTCGCCCTCTCTCCCTGTCACTCTCTCTCTCCGTTGCTCGCTTTCTCCCTCTGTCTCTCACGCTCTCTCTGTCGCTCACCCTCTCTCCCTGTCGCTCATCCTCTCTCTCTGTCGCTCGCGCTCTCTCTGTCACTCGCCCTCTCTCCCTGTTGCTTGCCCACTCTCCCTGTCACTCGTGCTCTCTCTGTCGCTCGCCCTTTTTCCCCGACGCTCGCCCTCGCTCTCTGTCGCTCGCGCTCTCTCTGTCGCTCGCCCTCTCTCCCTGTCACTCTCTCTCTCTGTTGCTCGCTCTCCCTATCTGTCGCTTGCGCTCTCTCTGTTGCTCGCCCTCTCTCCCTGTCACTCTCTCTCTCTGTTGCTCGCTTTCTCTCTCTGTCTCTCATGCTCTCTGTGTCGCTCACCCTCTCTCCCTGTCGCTCATCCTCTCTCTCTGTTGCTCACCCTCTCTCTGTCACTCACACTCTCTCCCTGTCGCTCGCCCTCTCTCTCTGTCGCTTGCCCTCTCTCTCTGTCGCTCGCTCTCTCTCCCTGACGCTCGCCCTCGCTCTCTGTCGCTCGCCCTCTCTCTGTCGCTCGCCCTCTCTCCCTGTCACTCTCTCTCTGTTGCTCGCTCTCTCTATCTGTTGCTCGCCCTCTCTCCCTGTCACTCTCTCTCTCTGTTGCTCGCTTTCTCCCTCTGTCTCTCACGCTCTCTCTGTCGCTCACCCTCTCTCCCTGTCGCTCATCCTCTCTCTCTGTCGCTCGCCCTCTCTCTGTCACTCGCCCTCTCTCCCTGTTGCTCGCCCACTCTCCCTGTCACTCGTGCTCTCTCTGTCGCTCGCCCTTTTTCCCTGTCGCTCGCCCTCTCTCTCTGTCGCTCGCGCTCTCTGTCACTCGCCCTCTCTCTCTGTCGCTCGCCCTCTCTCCCTGTTGCTCACCCTCTCTCCCTGTCGCTCGACCCCTCTCCCTGTCACTCGTGCTCCCTCTGTCGCTCGCCCTCTTTCCCTGTCGCTCGCCCTCTCTCTCTGTCGCTCGCGCTCTCTCTGTCACTCACCCTCTCTCCCTGTCCCTCGCCCTCTCTCCCTGTCGCTCTCGTGCTCTTTCCCTGTCGCTCTCATGCTCTTTCCCTGTTGCTCTCGCGCTCTTTCTCTGTCGCTCATGCACTCTCCCTGTCACTCATGCATTCTCCCTGTCACTCGTACTCCCTGTCGTTTGCTCTCCCTGTCACTCGCTCTCACTGTCACTCGCTCTCCCTGTCACTCGCTCTCCCTGTCTCTCACTCTCCCTGTCGATCCCTCTTTCGCTCTCGCTCTCTCTGTCGTTCATGCTCTCTCTGTCACTCACCCTCTCTCTCTGTCGCTTGCCCTCTCTCTCTGTCACACCCTCTCTCTCTGTCGCTCACCCTCTCTCTCTGTCACTCAGCCTCTCTCTCTGTCGCTCACCCTCTCTCCCACTCGCTCATCCTCTCTCTCTGTTGCTCACCCTCTATCTGTTGCTCGCCTTCTCTCCCTGTCGCTCATCCTCTCTCTCTCTGTCGCTCGCCCTCTCTCTCTGTCGCTCACCCTCTCTCTCTGTCACTCAGCCTCTCTCTCTGTCACTCACGCTCTCTCTTTTGCTCTCTCTCTCTCTGTTGCTCACACTTTCTCCCTGTCACTCGCCCTTTCTCTCTGTCGCTCATGCTCTCTCTGTCGCTCGCCCTCTCTCTCTGTCACTCACCCTCTCTCTCTGTCACTCACCATCTCTCTCTGTCACTCAGCCTCTCTCTCTGTCGCTCATGCTCTCTCTTTTGCTCTCTCTCTCTCTCTGTTGCTCACCCTCTCTCCCTGTCGATCGCCCTCTCTCCCTGTCACTCACCCTCTCTCCCTGTCGCTCACTCTCTCTTTCGCTGGCTCTCCCTGTCGCTCGCTCTGTCTGCCGCTCGCTCTGTCTGCTGCTCGCTCTGTCTGTTGCTCGCTCTCTCTTTTGCTCGCACTCTCTCTGTCGCTCGCCCTCTCTCCCTGTCACTCACGCTCTCTCTCTGTCGCTCGCCCTCTCTCCTTGTTGCTCACCCACTCTCCCTGGCACTCGGCCTCTCTCCCTGTCGCTCGCCCTCTCTTCCTGTCGCTCGACCCCTCTCCCTGTTGCTCGTGCTCCCTCTGTCGCTGACGCTCTCTCCCTGTCGCTCGCCCTCTCTCCCTGTCGCTCGTCCTCTCTCTGTCGCTTGCCCTCGCTCCCTGTCACTCGCCCTCTCTCTCTGTCGCTCGCGCTCTCTCTGTCACACACTTTCTCTCTCTGTCACTCGCCCTCTCTCCCTGTCGTTCGCCCTCTCTACCTGTCGCTTGCCCACTCTCCATGTCGCTCACCCTCTCTCTATGTCGCTCTCGTGCTCTTTCCCTGTCACTCTCGTGCTCTTTCCCTGTTGCTCTCAGGCTCTCTCTCTCTGTCGCTCATACACTCTCCCTGTCGCTTGGTCTCTCTTTCGCTCACTCTCCCTGTCGCTCAAGCATTCTCCCTGTCACTTGCTCTCACTGTCGCTTGCTCTCCCTGTCACTCGCTCTCCCTGTCTCTCACTCTCCCTTTCAATCCCTCTGTCGCTCTTGCTCTTTCTGTCGTTCATGGTCTCCCTGCACTCTCCCTCTCTCTCTGTTGCTCACCCTCTCTGTTGCTCGCCCTCTCTCTCTGTCGCTCACCCTCTCTCTCTTTCACTCACCCTCTCTCTCTGTCGCTCACGCTCTCTCTGTTGCTCGTCCTCTCTCTCTGTCGATCGCCCTCTCTCTCTGTCGCTCGCTCTCCTTGTCGCTCATTCTCCCTGTTGCTCATTCTGCCTGTCGCTCTATTACCCTGTTGCTCGCTCTCTCTTTCGCTCGCTCTCCCTGTCGCTCGCTCTGTCTGTCACTCGCTCTCCCTGTCGCTCGCTCTCCCTGTCACACGATCTCCCTGTCGCTTGCTCTCACTGTTGCTCGCTCTGTCCGTCGCTTGCTCTGTCTGTCACTCACTCTGTGTGTTGCTCGCTCTGTCTGTCGCTCGCTCTGTCTGTCGTTCGCTCTGTCTGTTGCTCACTCTATCTGTCGCTCGCTCCGTCTCTCGCTTGCTCCCTCTCTTGCTCTTGCTTTCAATCTCCTTGTTTGTGTTGGTCTCTCACTCTGTCGCTCACCCTTTCTCTGTCGCTCACCCTCTCTCTCTGTTGCTCACCCTCTCTCCCTGTCACTCGCCCTTTCTCTCTGTCGCTCGTGCTCTCTCTGTCGCTCGCCCTCTCCCTCTGTCGCTCACCCTCTCTCTCTGTCATTCTCTCTCTCTCCCTGTCGCTCCCCCTCTCTCTCCGTCGCTCACACTCTCCCTGTCGCTCTCTCTCTGTTGCTCGCTCGCTCTCCCTGTCGCTCGCTCTGTCTGTCACTCGCTCTCCCTGTCGCTCACTCTCCCTGTCGCACGCTCTCCCTGTCGCTTGCTCTCACTGTTGCTCGCTCTGTCCGTCGCTTGCTCTGTCTGTCGCTCGCTCTGTGTGTTGCTCGCTCTGTCTGTTGCTCGCTCTGTCTGTTGTTCGCTCTGTCTGTTGCTCGCTCTATCTGTCGCTCGCTCCCTCTCTCACTTGCTCCCTCTCTTGCTCTAGCTTTCGATCTCCTTGTTTGTGTTGGTCTCTCACTCTGTCGCTCACCCTTTCTCTGTCGCTCACCCTCTCTCTCTGTTGCTCACCCTCTCTCCCTGTCACTCGCCCTTTCTCTCTGTCGCTCGTGCTCTCTCTGTCGCTCGCCCTCTCCCTCTGTCGCTCACCCTCTCTCTCTGTCGTTCTCTCTCTCTCCCTGTCGCTCGCCCTCTCTCTCTGTCGCTCATGCTCTCCCTGTCGCTCTCTCTCTGTTGCTCGCGCTCTCTCTCTGTCGCTCGCGCTCTCTCTTTTGCTCGCCCTCTCTCCCTGTCTCTCGCCCTCTGACTCTGTTGCTCGCCCTCTCTCTGTCGCTCGCCCTATCTCTCTGTTACTCGACCTCTGTCCCTGTCACTCGCCCTTTCTCTCTGTTGCTCGTGCTCTCTCTGTCGCTCGCCCTCTCTCTCTGTCGCTCGCCCTCTCTCACTGTCAGTCGCCCGCTCTCTCCATCGACCTCCCTGTCACTGTTGCTCTATCTCTGTCATTTGAGCTCTGTCTCTGTCACTTGCTCTTGCTGTCACTTACTCTCCCTGTCACTCACTATCTCTGTCGCTCACTCTCCCCGACGCTCGCTCTCCCTGCCGCTCCCTCTCCCTGCTGCTCACTCTCCCTGCCGCTTGCTCTGTCTGCTGCTCGCTCTGTCCGCCGCTCGCTCTGTCTGCCGTTCACTCTGTCCGCCGCTCAATCTGTCTGCTGCTCACTCTGTCTGTCGCTAACTCGATCTGTCGCTCGCTCGGTCTGTCGCTCGCTCTGTCTGTCGTTCGCTCACTCTGTCGCTCGCTGTCTCTGTCGCTGACTCTCTGTTGCTCTCTCTCTCTCTGCCACTCTCTCTCTCGCTTTCTCTCAGTTGCTCGCTCTCTCCCTCTGTTTCTCGCTCTCTCCCTCTGCTGCTCGCTCTCACCCTCTGTCGCTCGCTCTCTCCCTCTTTCGCTCACTCTCTCCCTCTGTCGCTCGCTCTCTCCCTCTGTCGCTCGCTCTCTCCCTCTCCAGCTCACTCTCTCCCTCTGCTGGTCGCTCTCTCCCTCTTTCGCTCGCTCTCTCCCTCTTTCACTCGCTCTCTCCCTCTGTCACTCGCTCTCTCCCTCTGTCGCCTACTCTCTCCCTCTGTAGGTCACTCTCTCCCTCTGTTGCTCGCACTCTCTCCCTGTCATTCGCTCTCTCTCTGTCATTCTCTGTCTTTCCCTGTCACTCTCTCTCGCTCTCTCTTGCTCTCTCTTGCTCTCTCTCACTCCCTGTTGCTTTCGCTCTCTCTGTCTCTGTCACTTTCTCTGTCTGTTGCTTTGTCTCCCTCTCTCGCTCTCTCTCTGTTTCTTCTCTCTCTCTCTATCCCACAGTCACTCTCTCTGTGTCGCTAGATCTCTCTGTCACTTGATCTCTGTCGCTCGCTCTCTCTGTTGCTGGCTCTCTCTGCCGCTCGCTCTCCCTGTGGCTCGCTCTCCCTGTGGCTCGCTCTCCCTATGGCTCGCTCTCCCTGTTGCTCGCACTCCCTGTTGCTCACTCTCTCTGTCTGTTGCTCACTCTCCCTGTCGCTCGCTCTCCCTGTCGCTCGCTCGGTCTGCCGCTCTCTATGTCTGCCGTTGGCTCTATCTGTCGTTCGCTCTGTCTGTCGCTTACTCTGTCTGTCGCTCGCTCTCCCTGTCACTCCCTATCCCTGTCGCTCGCTCTCCCTGTCGCTCGCTCTCCCTGTCGCTCGCTCTGTCTGTCGCTCGCTCCGTTTGTTGCTCGCTCTCTCTCATTCTTGCTTATGATCTCTCTCTTTCGCTCACTCTCCCTGTCGCTCATTCTCCCTGTCGCTCACTTTCCCTGTCCCTCACTCTCTCTTTCGCTTGCTCTCCCTGTCGCTCGATCTCCCTGTCGCTCGCTATCCCTGTCACTCGCTCTCCCTGTTGTTCACTTTCCCTGTCACTCGCTCTCCCTGTCACTCGCTCTCCCTGTCCCTCACTTTCCCCGTTGCGTGCTATTCCTGTTGCCCGCTTTCCCTGTCGCTCGCTCTCTCTGTCACTCTCCTTTTCTCTCTGTTGCTCGCCTTCTCTGTTGCTCACCTTCTCTCTCTGTCACTCGCACTCTCTCTCTGTCACTCGTGCTCTCTTTGTTGCTCGCTCTGTTTCTCTGTTGCTCACCCTCTCTCTCTGTCGATCGCCCTCTCTCCATGTCACTCACCCTCTCTCCCTGTTGCTCACCCTCTCTCCCTTTCACTCACCCTCTCTCCCTGTCTCTCACTCTCCCTGTCGCTCGCTCTCCCTTTCGCTCACTCTCCCTGTCGCTCGCACTCCCTGTCGCTCCCACTCCCTGTCGCTCGCTCTCCCTTTCGTTCGCTGTCCCTGTCCCTTGCTTTCCCTGTTGCTTGCTTTCCCTGTCGCTCGCTTTCCCTGTTCCTCGCTTTCCCTGTCGCTCACTCTCCCTCTCCCTCACTTTCCCTGTCGCTCGCTTTCCCATTTGCTCCCTTTCCCTGTCGCTCACTTTCCCTGTCCCTGGCTTTCCCTGTCCCACGCTCTCTCTGTCCCTCGCTTTCCCTATACCTCGCTCTCAATGTCCCTCGCTCTCCCTGTCGCTCGCTCTGTCTGTCGCTCGCTCTGTCTGTCGCTTGCTCTGTCTGTCGCTTGCTCTGTCTGTCGCTTGCTCCCTCTCTCACTCGCTCCCTCTCTCGCTCGCTCGTTCTCACTGTCGATCTCCTTTTTAATGTAGCTCTCTCGCTCTGTCGCTCGCCCTCTCTCTCTCGTTCACCCTCTCTCTCTGTCGTTCACCCTCTCTCCCAGTCGCTCGCCCTTTCTCTCTGTCGATCACGCTCTCTCTGTCACTCGCCCTCACTCTCAGTCGCTTGCCCTCTCTCCCTGTTGCTCACCCTCTCTCTCTGTCACTTGCCCTCTCTCTCTGTTGCTTGCCCTCTCTCTCTGCGCTCGCTCTCTCTCCCTGACGCTCGCCCTCTCTCTCTGTTGCTTGCCCTCTCTCTGTTGCTCGCCCTCTCTCCCTGTCGCTCTCTCTCTCTGTTGCTCACTCTCTCTCTCTGTCGCTCGGGCTCTCTTTGTTGCTCGCTCTCTTTCTCTGTTGCTTGCCCTCTCTCTCTGTCGATCACCCTCTCTCCATGCCACTCATGCGCTCTCCCTGTCACTCACCCTCTCTCCCTTTCACTCACCCTCTCTCCCTGTCTCTCGCTCTCCCTGTCGCTCGCTCTCCCTGTCGCTCGCTCTCTTTTTCGCTCGCTGTCCCTGTCCCTCGCTTTCTCTGTTGCTCGCTTTCCCTGTCGCTCGCTTTCCCTGTTCCTCACTTTCCCCGTCGCTCACTCTCCCTCTCCCTCGCTTTCCCTGTCGCTCGCTTTCCCTGTTGCACCCTTTCCCTGTCGCTCGCTTTCCCTGTCGCTCACTTTCCCTGTCCCTCGCTTTACCTGTCACTTGCTTTCCCTGACCCTCGCTCTCCCTGTCTCTCACTCTCCCTGTCGCTCGCTCTGTCTGTCGGTCGCTCTGTCTGTCGTTCGCTCTGTCTGTCACTCGCTCCCTCTCTCACTCGCTCCCTCTCTCGCTCGCTCATTCTTGCTGTCGATCTCCTTGTCGATGTAGCTCTCTCACTCTGTTGCTCGCCCTCTCTCTGTCGCTCGCCCTCTCTCTCTGTCGTTCACCCTCTCTCCCTCTCCCTTGCCCTTTCACTCTGTCACTCGCGCTCTCTCTGTCACTCGCCCTCTCTCTCTGTCGCTCGCCCTCTCTCTCTGTCGTTCGCCCTATCTCCCTGTTGCTCGCGCTCTCTCTTTCGCTTGCCCTCTCTCTCTGTTGCTCGCCCTCTCTCTCTGTCACTCATTCTACCTGTCGCTCACTTACCCTGTTGCTCGCTCTCCCTGTCGCTCGCTCTCCCTGTCGCTCACTCTCCCTGTTGCTCGCTTTGTCTGTCGCTCGCTCTGTCTGTCGCTCGCTCTGTGTGTCGCTCACTCTCACTGTCGCTTGCTCCCTCTCTCTCTCACTCCCTCTCTCGCTCTCGCTGTCGATCTCCTTGTTGATGTAGCTCTCTCGCTCTGTCGCTTGCCCTCTCTCTGTCGCTCTCTCTCCCTGTTGCTCGCTCTCTCTCTCTTTTGCTAGCGCTCTCTATGTCGCTCAGCCTCTCTCTCTGTCACTCGACCTCTCTCCCTGTTGCTCGCCCACTCTCCCTGGCACTCGGCCTCTCTCCCTGTCGCTCGCCCTCTCTTCCTGTCGCTCAACCCCTCTCCCTGTTGCTCGTGCTCCCTCTGTCACTCACCCTCTCTCCCTGTCGCTCGCCCTCTCTCCCTGTCGCTCGCCCTCTCTCTGTCACTCGTCCTCTCTCCCTGTCGCTCACCCTCTCTCCCTGTCGCTCGCTCTCTCTGTCACTTGCTCTCCCTGTCGCTCGCTCTGTCTGCCGCTCGCTCTGTCTGCCGCTCACTCTGTCTGTTGCTCGTTCTCTCTTTCGCTCTCACTCTCTCTGTCGCTTGCCCTCTCTCCCTGTCACTCACCCTCTCTCTCTGTCGCTCGCCCTCTCTTCCTGTTGCTCGCCCACTCTCCCTGGCACTCGGCCTCTCTCCCTGTCGCTCGCCCTCTCTTCCTGTCGCTCGACCCCTCTCCCTGTCGCTCGTGCTCCCTCTGTCGCTCGCCCTCTCTCCCTGTCGCTCGTCCTCTCTCTGTCGCTTGCCCTCGCTCCCTGTCACTCGCCCTCTCTCTCTGTCGCTCGCGCTCTCTCTGTCACACGCCATCTCTCTCTGTCACTCGCCCTCTCTCCCTGTCGTTCGCCCTCTCTACCTGTCGCTTGCCCACTCTCCATGTCGCTCACCCTCTCTCTATGTCTCTCTCGTGCTCTTTCCCTGTCACTCTCGTGCTCTTTCCCTGTTGCTCTCACGCTCTCTCTCTCTGTCACTCATACAGTCTCCCTGTCGCTCGTTCTCTCTGTCGCTCGCTCTCCCTGTCGCTCATACACTCTTCCTGTCACTTGCTCTCCCTGTCGCTTGCTCTCCCTGTCACTCGCTCTCCCTGTCGCTCACTCTACCTGTCACTCACTCTCCCTGTCTCTCACTCTCCCTTTCAATCCCTCTGTCGCTCTTGCTCTTTCTGTCGTTCATGGTCTCCCTGCACTCTCCCTCTCTCTCCGTTGCTCACCCTCTCTGTTGCTCGCCCTCTCTCTCTGTCGCTCACCCTCTCTCTCTGTCGCTCACCCTCTCTCTCTGTCGCTCACCCTCTCTCTCTGTCACTCACCTTCTCTCCCTGTCACTCTCTCTCTCTGTTGCTCGCTCTCTCTATCTGTTGCTCGCCCTCTCTCCCTGTCACTCTCTCTCTCTGTTGCTCGCTTTCTCTCTCTGTCTCTCACGCTTTCTCTGTCGCTCACCCTCTCTCCCTGTCGCTCATCCTCTCTCTCTGTCGCTTGCCCTCTCTCTGTCGCTCGCCCTCTCTCCCTGTTGCTCGCCCACTCTCCCTGTCACTCGTGCTCCCTCTGTCACTCGCCCTCTTTCCCTGTCGCTCGCCCTCTCTCTCTGTCGCTCGCGCTCTCTGTCACTCGCCCTCTCTCTCTGTCGCTCGCCCTCTCTCCCTGTCACTCACCCTCTCTCCCTGTCGCTCTCGTGCTCTTTCCCTGTCGCTCTCGTGCTCTTTCCCTGTTGCTCTCGCGCTCTCTCCCTGTCACTCATGCATTCTCCCTGTCGCTTGTTCTCTCTGTCACTCACTCTCCCTGTCACTCATGCATTCTCCCTGTCGCTTGCTCTCCCTGTCGCTCACTCTCCCTGTCACTCGCTATTGCTGTCGCTCGCTTTCCCTGTCGCTCGCTCTCCCTGTCACTCGCTTTCCCTGTCGCTCGCTCTCCCTGTGGCTCGCTCTCCCTGTGGCTCATTCTCCCTGTCATTCGCTCTGTCTGCCGCTCGGTCTGTCCGCCGCTCGGTCTGTCCGCCGCTCGCTCTGTCTGCCACTTGCTCTGTCTGCCACTTGCTCTGTCTCCCGCACGCTCTGTCTGTCACTCGCTCTGTCTGTCACTCACTGTATCTGTCGCTCACTCACTCTGTCGCTCGCTCACTCTTCCGCTCGCTCTGTCTGTCGCTCGCTCTGTGTGTCGCTCGCTCTGTCTGTCCCTCGCTCTGTCTGTCGCTCAGCCCCTCTCTCAGTCTCTCGCCCTCTTTCTCTGTCGTTCGCCCTTTCTCTCTCCCTGTCGCTCGCACTCTCTCCCTCTCTCTGTCGCTCGCCCTCTCTCTCGCTCTCCCTGTGGCTCGCTCTCCCTGTCGCTCACTCTCCATGTCGCTCGCTCTGTCTGTCGCTTGCTCTGTCTGTCGCTCGCTCTCCCTGTCGCTTGCTCTCCCTGTCGCTCGCTCTCCCTGTCGCTCGTTCTGTCTGTCGTTCACTCTGTCTGTTGCTCGCTCTCTCTGTCGATCTCCCTGTTGCTCTCTTGCTCTGTCGCTCGCCCTCTATCTCTGTTGCTTGTGCTCTCTCACTGTCACTTGCTTTCGCTGTCACTCGCTCTCCCTGTCGTTCACTCTCCCTGTCGCTGCGCTCTCACTGTCATTCGCTCTGTCTGTCGCTCGCTCTCTCTGTTGATCTCCCTGTTGCTCTCTTGCTCTGTCGCTCGCCCTCTATCTCTGTCGCTGTGCCCTCTCTGTCGCTCACTCTCTCTATCGCTCGCTCACTTTGTCGCTCCCTCGCTCTGTCGCTTGCCCTTTCTCTCTGTTGCTCACTCTCTCTCTCTGTCGCTTGCCCTCTCTCTCTGTCACTCACCCTCTCTGTCTGTCACTCACCCTCTCTCTCTGTCACTCGCCCGCTCTCTCCGTCGATCACCCTGTCACTGTCGCTCTATCTCTGTTGCTTGGGCTCTGTCTCTGTCACTTGCTCTCAATGTCACTTACTCTCCCTGTCGCTCACTCTCCCTGTCACTGTACACTCTCTGTCGCTCTCTCTACATGCTGCTCGCTCTCCCGACCGCTCGCTCTCCCTGCCACTCACTCTGTCCGCCGCTCGCTCTGTCCGCCACTTGCTCTGTCCGCCGCTCGTCTGTCTGCCGCTCGCTCTGTCTGACACTCGCTCTGTCTGTCACTCGCTCTCTCTTTCTCTCGCTCTCCCTGTCGCTCATTCTCCCTGTCGCTCACTTTCCCTGTCGCTCGTTCTCTCTTTCGCTCGTTCTCCCTGTCGCTCGCTCACCCTGTCGCTCGCTCTCCCTGTCGCTCGCTTTCCCTGTCGCTCGCTCTGTCTGTCGTTCGCTCTCTCTGTCGCTCGCTCTCACTGTTGCTTGCCCTCTCTCCCTGTCGCTCGC
Organism: Carcharodon carcharias; assembly: GCF_017639515.1. NCBI lineage: Eukaryota > Metazoa > Chordata > Chondrichthyes > Lamniformes > Lamnidae > Carcharodon > Carcharodon carcharias. The sequence goes on from NC_054469.1 coordinate 95,591,095, forward strand.
CCTCTCTCTCTGTCGCTCGCTCTCTCTCCCTGACGCTCGCCCTCGCGCTCTCTCTGTCGCTCGCCCTCTCTCCCTGTCACTCTCTCTCTCTGTTGCTCGCTCTCTCTATCTGTTGCTCGCCCTCTCTCCCTGTCACTCTCTCTCTCTGTTGCTCGCTTTCTCTCTCTGTCTCTCACGCTTTCTCTGTCGCTCACCCTCTCTCCCTGTCGCTCATCCTCTCTCTCTGTCGCTTGCCCTCTCTCTGTCGCTCGCCCTCTCTCCCTGTTGCTCGCCCACTCTCCCTGTCACTCGTGCTCCCTCTGTCGCTCGCCCTTTTTCCCTGTCGCTCGCCCTCTCTCGCTGTCGCTCGCGCTCTCTGTCACTCGCCCTCTCTCTCTGTCGCTCGCCCTCTCTCCCTGTTGCTCACCCTCTCTCCCTGTCGCTCTCGTGCTCTTTCCCTGTCGCTCTCGTGCTCTTTCCCTGTTGCTCTCGCGCTCTCTCTCTGTCACTCATGCACTCACCCTGTCGCTTGTTCTCTCTGTCGCTCACTCTCCCTGTCACTCATGCATTCTGCCTGTCGCTTGTTCTCTCTGTCACTCACTCTCCCTGTCACTCATGCATTCTCCCTGTCGCTTGCTCTCCCTGTCGCTCACTCTCCCTGTCGCTCGCTCTCCCTGTCACTCGCTCTCGCTGTCGCTCGCTCTCCCTGTCGCTCGCTCTCCCTGTCACTCGCTTTCCCTGTCGCTCGCTCTCCCTGTGGCTCGCTCTCCCTGTGGCTCGCTCTCCCTGTCGTTCGCTCTGTCTGCCGCTCAGTCTGTCCGCCGCTCGGTCTGTCCGCCGCTCGCTCTGTCTGCCACTTGCTCTGTCTGCCACTTGCTCTGTCTGCCGCACGCTCTGTCTGTCACTCGATCTGTCTGTCACTCACTGTGTCTGTCGCTCACTCACTCTGTCGCTCGCTCACTCTTCCGCTCGCTCTGTCTGTCGCTCGCTCTGTGTGTGGCTCGCTCTGTCTGTCGCTCGCTCTGTCTGTCGCTCGCCCCCTCTCTCAGTCGCTCGCCCTCTTTCTCTGTCGCTCGCCTTTTCTCTCTCCCTGTCGCTCGCACTCTCCCTCTCTCTCTGTCGCTCGCCCTCTCTCTCTCTCTCCCTGTGGCTCGCTCTCCCTGTCGCTCACTCTCCATGTCGCTCGCTCTGTCTGTCGCTCAGCTCTCCCTGTGGCTCGCTCTCCCTGTGGCTCACTCTCCCTGTCATTCGCTCTGTCTGCCGCTCGGTCTGTCCGCCGCTCGGTCTGTCCGCCGCTCGCTCTGTCTGCCACTTGCTCTGTCTGCCACTTGCTCTGTCTGCCGCACGCTCTGTCTGTCACTCGCTCTGTCTGTCACTCACTGTATCTGTCGCTCACTCACTCTGTCGCTCGCTCACTCTTCCGCTCGCTCTGTCTGTCGCTCGCTCTGTGTGTCGCTCGCTCTGTCTGTCGCTCAGCTCTCCCTGTGACTCGCTCTACCTGTGGCTGGCTCTGTCTGTTGCTCGCTCTGTCTGTCGCTCCCTCTCCCTGTCGCTCGCCCTCCCTGTCGCTCGCTCTCCCTGTCGCTCGCTCTGTCTGTCGCTCACTCTGTCTGTTGCTCGCTCTCTCTGTCGATCTCCCTGTTGCTCTCTAGCTCTGTCGCTCGCCCTCTATCTCTGTTGCTTGTGCTCTCTCTCTGTCACTTGCTTTCGCTGTCACTCGCTCTCCCTGTCGTTCACTCTCCCTGTCGCTGCGCTCTCACTGTCATTCGCTCTGTCTGTCGCTCGCTCTCTCTGTTGATCTCCCTGTTGCTCTCTTGCTCTGTCGCTCGCCCTCTATCTCTGTCGCTGTGCCCTCTCTGTCGCTCGTTCTCTCTGTCACTCGCTCTCTCTGTCGCTCACTCTCTCTATCGCTCGCTCACTTTGTCGCTCCCTCGCTCTGTCGCTTGCCCTTTCTCTCTGTTGCTCACTCTCTCTCTCTGTCGCTCGGCCTCTCTCTCTGTCGCTTGCCCTCTCTCTCTGTCACTCACCCTCTCTCTCTGTCACTCACCCTCTCTCTCTGTCACTCGCCCGCTCTCTCCGTCGTTCACCCTGTCGCTGTCGCTCTATCTCTGTTGCTTGGGCTCTGTCTCTGTCACTTGCTCTCAATGTCACTTACTCTCCCTGTCGCTCACTCTCCCTGTCACTGTACAATCTCTGTCGCTCTCTCTACATGCTGCTCGCTCTCCCGACCGCTCGCTCTCCCTGCCGCTCACTCTGTCCGCCGCTCGCTCTGTCCACCACTTGCTCTGTCCGCCGCTCGTCTGTCTGCCACTCGCTCTGTCTGACACTCGCTCTGTCTGTCACTCGCTCTCTCTTTCGCTCGCTCTCCCTGTCGCTCATTCTCCCTGTCGCTCGCTTTCCCTGTCGCGCGCTCTCTCTGTCACTCTCCCTTTCTCTCTGTTGCTCGCCTTCTCTGTTGCTCGCCCTCTCTCTCTGTCACTCGCGCTCTCTCTCTGTCGCTCATGCTCTCTTTGTTGCTCGCTCTCTTTCTCTGTTGCTCGCCCTCTCTCTCTGTCGATCACCCTGTCTCCATGCCGCTCACCCGCTCTCCCTGTCACTCACCCTCTCTCCCTTTCACTCACCATCTCTCCCTGTCTCTCGCTCTCCCTGTCGCTCGCTCTCCCTTTCGCTCGCTCTCCCTTTCACTCGTTCTCCCTGTTGCTCGCTCTCCCTGTCGCTCGCTCTCCCTTTCGCTCGCTCTCCTTTTCGCTCGCTGTCCCTGTCCCTCGCTTTCTCTGTTGCTCGCATTCCCTGTCGCTCGCTTTCCCTGTTCCTCACTTTCCCCGACGCTCACTCTCCCTCTCCCTCACTTTCCCTGTTCCTCACTTTCCCCATCGCTCACTCTCCCTCTCCCTCGCTTTCCCTGTTGCTCACTCTCCCTGTCGCTCGCTCTGTCTGTCACTCGCTCTCCCTGTCGCTCGCTCTCCCTGTCGCACGCTCTCCCTGTCGCTTGTTCTCACTGTCGCTCGCTCTGTCCGTCGCTTGCTCTGTCTGTCGCTCGCTCTGTGTGTCGCTCGCTCTGTCTGTCGCTCGCTCTGTCTGTCGCTCGCTCTGTCTGTCGTTCGCTCTGTCTGTTGCTCGCTCTATCTGTCGCTCGCTCCCTCTCTCGCTTGCTCCCTCTCTTGCTCTCGCTTTCGATCTCCTTGTTTCTGTTGGTCTCTCGCTCTGTCGCTCACCCTTTCTCTGTCGCTCACCCTCTCTCTCTGTTGCTCACCCTCTCTCCCTGTCACTCACCCTTTCTCTCTGTCACTCATGCTCTCTCTGTCGCTCGCCCTCTCCCTCTGTCGCTCACCCTCTCTCTCTGTCACTCACGCTCTCCCTGTCGCTCTCTCTCTGTTGCTCGCTCTCTCTCTCTGTCGCTCGCGCTCTCTCTCTGTCGCTCGCGCTCTCTCTTTCGCTCACCCTCTCTCCCTGTCTCTCACCCTCTCTCTCTGTCGCTCACCCTCTCTCTGTCTGACGCCCTCTCTCCCTGTCGCTCGCCCTCTCTCCCTGTCGCTCGCCCTCTCTCCCTGTCGCTCGCCCTCTCTCCCTGTCGCTCACCCTCTCACTCTGTTGCTCGCCCTCTCTCTGTCGCTCGCCCTATCTCTCTGTTGCTTGACCTCTGTCCCTGTCACTCGCCCTTTCTCTCTGTCACTCGTGCTCTCTCTGTCGCTCGCCCTCTCTCTCTGTCGCTTGCCCTCTCTCACTGTCAGTCGCCCGCTCTCTCCATCGACCTCCCTGTCACTGTCACTCGATCTCTGTCACTTGAGCTCTGTCTCTGTCACTTGCTCTTGCTGTCACTTACTCTCCCTGTCGCTCACTCTCTCTGTCGCTCGCTCTACATGCCGCTCGCTCTCCCGGCCATTCGCTCTCCCTGCCGCTCTTTCTCCCTGCCGCTCGCTCTCCCTGCTGCTCACTCTCCCTGCCACTTGCTCTGTCTGCCACTCGCTCTGTCGGCTGCTCGCTCTGTCCGCCGTTCACTCTGTCCGCCGCTCAATCTGTCTGCTGCTCACTCTGTCTGTCGCTAACTCGATCTGTCGCTCGGTCTGTCGCTCGCTCTGTCTGTCGTTCGCTCACTCTGTCGCTCGCTGTCTCTGTCGCTGGCTCTCTGTTGCTCTCTCTCACTCTGCCACTCTCTCTCTCGCTTTCTCTCAGTTGCTCGCGCTCTCCCTCTGTCTCTCGCTCTCTCCCTCTGTAGCTCAGTCTCTCCCTCTGCTGGTCGCTCTCTCCCTCTTTCACTCGCTCTCTCCCTCTTTCGCTCACTCTCTCCCTCTGTCGCTCGCTCTCTCCCTCTGTCGCTCGCGCTCTCCCTCTGTCGCTCGCTCTCTCCCTCTGTAGGTCGCTCTCTCCCTCTGTTGCTCGCACTCTCTCCCTGTCATTCGCTCTCTCTCTGTCATTCTCTGTCTCTCCCTGTCGCTCTCTCTCGCTCTCTCTCGCTCTCTTGCTTTCTCTCGCTCTCTCTCGCTCCCTTTTGCTCTTGCTCTCTCTGTCTCTGTCACTTTCTCTGTCTGTTGCTTTGTCTCCCTCTCTCGCTCTCTCTCTGTTTCTCCCTCTCCCTCTGTCCCGCAGTTACTCTCTCTCTGTCTCTCGATCTCTCTGTCACTTGCTCTCTGTCGCTCGCTCTCTCTGCTGCTCGCTCTCCCTGTGGCTCGCTCTCCCTGTGGCTCGCTCTCCCTGTGGCTCGCTCTCCCTGTCGCCCAATCTCTCTTTCGCTAGTTCTCCCTGTCGCTCGCTCTCCCTGTCGCTCGCTCTACCTGTCGCTCGCTCTCCCTGTCACTCGCTTTCCCTGTCCCTCACTTTCCCTGTCACTTGCTTTTCCTGTTGCTCGCTTTCCCTGTCGCTCGCTCTCTCTGTCACTCTCCTTTTCTCTCTGTTGCTCGCCTTCTCTTTTGCTTGCCCTCTCTCTCTGTCGCTCATGCTCTCTGTCTGTCGCTCGCACTCTCTTTGTTGCTCGCTTTCTTTCTCTGTTGCTCGCCCTCTCTCTCTGTTGATCGCCCTCTCTCCATGTCACTCACCCTCTCTCCCTGTTGCTCACCCTCTCTCCCTTTCACTCACCCTCTCTCCCTGTCTCTCGCTCTTTCCTGTCGCTCGCTCTCCCTGTTGCTCGCACTCCCTGTCGCTCGCTCTCCCTGTCGCTCGCTCTCCCTTTTGCTCGCTGTCCCTGTCCCTCGCTTTCCCTGTTGCTCGCTTTCCCTGTCGCTCGCTTTCCCTGTTCCTCGCTTTCCCTGTCACTCACTCTCCCTCTCCCTCGCTTTCCCTGTCGCTCGCTTTCCCATTTGCTCCCTTTCCCTGTCGCTCGCTTTCCCTCTCCCTGGCTTTCCCTGTCACTCGCTTTCCCTGTCCCTGGCTTTCCCTGTTGCTTGCTTTCCCTGTCCCTGGCTTTCCCTGTCCCTCTCTCTCCCTGTCCCTCGCTTTCCCTGTACCTCGCTCTCAATGTCCCTCGCTCTCCCTGTCACTCACTCTGTCTGTCGCTCGCTCCCTCTCTCACTCGCTCCCTCTCTCGCTCGCTCGTTCTCGCTGTAGATCGCCTTGTCGATGTTGCTCTATCTCTGTCACTTGGGCTCTGTCTCTGTCACTTGCTCTCGCTGTCACTTACTCTCCCTGTTGCTCGCCCTCTTGCTCTGTTGCTTGCCCTCTCTCTGTCGCTCGCCCTCTCTCTCTGTCTCTCGACCTCTCTCCCTGTCACTCGCCCTTTCTCTCTGTCGCTCGTGCTCTCTCTGTCGCTCGCCCTCTCTCACTGTCGCTCGCCCGCTCTCTCCATCGATCGCCCTGTCGCTGTTGCTCTCTCTCTGTCACTTGGGCTCTGTGTCTGTCACTTGCTCTCGCTGTCACTTACTCTCCCTGTCGCTCACTCTCTCTGTCGCTCGCTCTACATGCCACTCGCTCTCCCGGCCACTCGCTCTCCCTGCCGCTCGCTCTCCCTGCCGCTCAATCTCCCTGCTGCACGCTCTCCCTGCCGCTCACTCTCCCTGCCACTTGCTCCGTCTGCTGTTCGCTCTGTCCGCTGCTCTCTCTGACCGCCGTTCGCTCTGTCCGCCTCTCAATCTGTCTGCTGCTCGCTTTGTCTGTCGCTCACTCGGTCTGTCACTCGCTCGGTCTGTCGCTCGCTCGGTCTGTCCCTCGCTCTATCTGTTGCTCGATCACTCTCGCTCGCTGTCTCTGTCGCTCGCTCTCTGTTGCTCTCTCTCGCTCTGCCACTCTCTCTCTCGCTCGCTCTCAGTTGCTCGATTTCTCCCTCTGTCGCTCGCTCTCTCCCTCTGTCGCTCGCTCTCTCCCTCTGTCGCTCGCTCTCTCCCTCTGTAGGTCGCTCTCTCTGTCTGTCACTCACTCTCTCCCTCTGTCACCCATTCGCTCCCTCTGTAGCTCACTCTCTCCCTCTGCTGCTCGCTCTCTCCCTCTGTCGCTCACTCTCTCCCTCTGTCGCTCGCTCTCTCCCTCTCCAGCTCACTCTCTCCCTCTGCTGGTCGCTCTCTCCCTCTTTCGCTCGCTCTCTCCCTCTTTTGCTCGCTCTCTCCCTCTGTAGGTCGCTCTCTCCCTCTGTTGCTCGCACTCTCTCCCTGTCATTTCTCTCTCTCTGTCATTCTCTGTCTTTCCCTGTCACTCTCTCTTGCTCTCTCTTGCTCTCTCTTGCTCTCTCTCACTCCCTGTTGCTCTCGCTCTCTCTGTCTCTGTCACTTTCTCTGTCTGTTGCTTTGTCTCCCTCTCTCGCTCTCTCTCTGTTTCTCCTCTCTCTCTGTCCCACAGTCACTCTCTCTGTGTCGCTAGATCTCTCTGTCACTTGATCTCTGTCGCTCGCTCTCTCTGTCGCTCACTCTCTCTGCCGCTCGCTCTCCCTGTTGCTCGCACTCCCTGTTGCTCGCTCTCTCTGTCTGTTGCTCACTCTCCCTGGCGCTCGCTCTCCCTGTCGCTCGCTCGGTCTGCCGCTCGCTATGTCTGCCGTTGGCTCTATCTGTCGTTCGCTCTGTCTGTCGCTCACTCTGTCTGTCGCTCGCTCTCCCTGTCACTCCCTATCCCTGTCACTAGCTCTCCCTGTCGCTCGCTCTCCCTGTTGCTCACTCTCCCTGTCGCTCGCTCTGTCTGTCGCTCGCTCCGTCTGTTGCTTGCTCTCTCTCATTCTTGCTTATGCTCTCTCTCTTTCGCTCACTCTCCCTGTCGCTCATTCTCCCTGTCGCTCACTTTCCCTGTCGCTCACTCTCTCTTTCGCTCGCTCTCCCTGTCGCTCGCTCTCCCTGTCGCTCGCCATCCCTGTCGCTCGCTCTCCCTGTTATTCACTTTCCCTGTTGCTCGCTCTCCCTGTCACTCGCTCTCCCTGTCCCTCACTTTCCCTGTCGCGTGCTTTTCCTGTTGCCTGCTTTCCCTGTCGCTCGCTCTCTCTGTCACTCTCCTTTTCTCTCTGTTGCTCGCCTTCTCTGTTGCTCGCCTTCTCTCCCTGTCGCTCACACTCTCTCTCTGTCGCTCGTTCTCTCTCTGTCGCTCGCCCTCTCTCCCTGTTGCTTGCCCACTCTCCTTGGCACTCGCCCTCTCTCCCTGTCACTCGACCTCTTTCCCTGTCGCTCGCCCTCTCTCCCTGTCGCTCGCCCTCTCTCTGTCGCTCGCCCTCTCTCCCTGTTGCTTGCCCACTCTCCTTGGCACTCGCCCTCTCTTCCTGTCACTCGACCCCTCTCCCTGTCGCTCATGCTCCCTCTGTCGCTCACCCTCTCTCCCTGTCACTCGACCTCTTTACCTGTCGCTCGCCCTCTCTCCCTGTCGCTCGCCCTCTCTCTGTCGCTCGCCCTCTCTCCCTGTCGCTCGGCCTCTCTCTCTGTCGCTCAAGCTCTCTCTGTCACTCACCCTCTCTCTCTGTCGCTCGAACTCTCTCCCTGTCGCTCGCCCTCTCTAACTGTCGCTCGCCCACTCTCTCTGTCGCTCACCCTCTCTCTCTGTTGCTCTCGTGCTCTTTCCCTGTCGCTCTCGTACTCTTTCCCTGTTGCTCTCGCGGTCTCTCTCTCTGTTGCTCATGCACTCTCCCTGTCGCTCGTTCTCTCTGTCACTCGCTCTCCCTGTTGCTCATGCACTCTCCCTGTCACTCGCTCTCCCTGTCGCTTGCTCTCCCTGTCACTCGCTCTCCCTGTCGCTCGCTCTACCTATCTCTTGCTCTCCCTGTCTCTCGCTCTCCCTGTCCATCCCTCTGTCGCTCTCGCTCTCTCTGTCGTTCATGCTCTCTCTGTCACTCTCCATCCCTCTCTGTTGCTCGTCCTCTCTGTTGCTCGCCCTCTCTCTCTGTCGCTCACCCTCTCTCTCTGTCGCTCGCCCTCTCTCTCTCTCACTCACCCTCTCTCTCTGTTGCTCACCCTCTCTCTCTGTCACTCACCCTCTCTCTCTGTCGCTCACGCTCTCTCTGTTGCTCGTTCTCTCTCTCTGTTGCTCGCCCTCTCTCTCTGTCGCTCACCCTCTCTCCCTGTGGCTCACCCTCTCTCCCTGTCACTGATCCTCTCTAGCTTTCTCTTGCTCTCCCTGTTGCTCGCTCTCCCTTTCACTCGCTGCCCCTGTCCCTCGCTTTCCTTGTCCCTCGCTTTCCCTGTTGCTCGCTTTCCCATTTGCTCCCTTTCCCTGTCGCTCACTTTCCCTGTCCCTTGCTTTCCCTGTCGCTCACTTGCCCTGTCCCTCGCTTTCCCTGTCGCTCGCTTTCCCTGTCCCTCGCACTCCCAGTCCCTCGCTTTCCCTGTCCCTCGCTCTCAATGTCCTTCGCACTCCCTGTCGCTCGCTCTGTCTGTCGCTCGCTCTGTCTGTCGCTCGCTCCCTCTCTCACTCGCACCCTCTCTTGCTCGCTCGTTCTCGCTGTCGATCTCCTTGTCGATGTAGATCTCTCGCACTGTCGCTCACCCTCTCTCTCTGTCGTTCACCCTCTCTCCCAGTCGCTCGCCCTTTCTCTCTGTCGCTCAAGCTCTCTCTGTCACTCGCCCTTACTGTCTGTCACTCGCCCTCTCTCCCTGTTGCTCGCCCTCTCTCTCTGTCACTTGCCCTCTCTCTCTGTTGCTTTGCCCTCTCTCTCTGTCGCTCATTCTCCCTGTCGCTCACTTACCCTGTTGCTTGCTCTCTCTTTTGCTCGCTCTCTCTTTCGCTCGCTCTCCCTGTGGCTCGCTCTCCCTGTCGCTCGCACTCCCTGTCGCTCGCTCTGTCTGTCGCTCGCTCTGTCTGTTGCTCACTCTGTGTGTTGCTCGCTCTGTGTGTCGCTCGCTCTATCTATCGCTCGCTCCCTGTCTCGCTTGCTTCCTCTCTCGCTCTCGCTGTCGATCTTCTTGTTGATGTAGCTCTCTCGTTCTGTCGCTCGCCCTCTCTCTGTCACTCACCCTCTCTCTCTTTCGCTCACCCTCTCTCCCTGTCACTCGTCCTTTCTCTCTGTCTCTTGTGCTCTCTCTGTTGCTAGCTCTCTCTCCCTGACGCTCGCCCACTCTCTCTGTTGCTCATGCTCTCTCTGTTGCTCGCCCTCTCTCTCTGTCGATCGCCCTACCTCTCTGTCGCTCGAACTCTCTCCCTGTTGCTCGCCCTCTCTCTCTGTCACTCGCCCTCTCTCCCTGTTGCTCGCCCTCTCTACCTGTCGCTCGCCCACTCTCTCTGTCGCTCACCCTCTCTCTCTGCCGCTCTCGTGCTCTTTCCCTGTCGCTCTCGTGCTCTTTCCCTGTTGTTCTCATGCTCTCTCTCTCTGTCGCTCATACACTCTCCCTGTCGCTCGTTCTCTCTGCTGCTCGCTCTCCCTGTCGCTCATGCACTCTCGCTGTCACTTGCTCTCCCTGTCGCTCGCTCTAGCTGTCGCTCGCTCTCTCAGTCTCTCGCTCTCACTGTCGATCCTTCTGTCGCTCTCGCTCTCTCTGTCATTCATGTTATCCCTGTCACTCTCCCTCTCTGTTGCTCACCCTCTCTGTTGCTCGCCCTCTCTCTCTGTCACTCACCATCTCTCTCTGTCCCTCGCCCTCTCTCTCTGTCACTCAACCTCTCTCTCTGTCGCTCACCCTCTCTCTCTGTCACTCACCCTCTCTCTCTGTCGCTCACGCTCTCTCTGTTGCTCGCCCGTTCTCTCTGTTGATCGCCCTCTCTCCATGTCGCTCACCCTCTCTCCATGTCGCTCACCCTCTCTCCCTGTCGCTCACCCTCTCTCCCTGTCGCTCACCCTCTCTCCGGGTCACTCACCCTCTCTCCCTTTCACTCGCTGTCCTTGTCCCTCGCTTTCCCTGTTGCTCACTTTCGCTGTCGCTCGCTTTCCCTGCCCCTCGCTTTCCTTGTCACTCACTCTCCCTCTCCCTCGCTTTCCCTGTCACTCGCTTTCCCTGTTGCTCGCTTTCCCTGTCGCTCGATTTCCCTGTCCCTCGCTTTCCCTGTTGCTCGCTTTCCCTGTCCCTGGCTTTCCCTGTCCCTCGCCCTCCCAGTCCCTCGCTTTCCCTGTCCCTAGCTCTCCCTGTCGCTCGCTCTGACTGTCGCTCGCTCTGTCTGTCGCTCGCTCTGTCTCTCGCTCACTCTGTCTCTCGCTCGCTCCCTCTTTCGCTCGCTCGTTCTCGCTGTGGATCTCCTTGTCGATGTAACTCCCTCGCTTTGTCGCTCACCCTCTCTCTGTCGCTCGCCCTCTCTCTCCGTCGTTCACCCTCTCTCCCTGTTACTCGCCCTTTCTCTCTGTTGCTCATGCTCTCCCTGTCAGTCGCCCTCTCTCTCTGTCACTCGCCCTCTCTCCCTGCTCCCTGTTGCTCGCCCTCTCTCCCTGTTGCTTGCCCTCTCTCTCTGTCGCCCGCGCTCTCACTGTCTCTTGCCCTCTCTCTCTGTTGCTCGCCCTCTCTCTCTGTCGCTCACTCTCCCTCACTTTCCCTGTCGCTCGCTTTCCCATTTGCTCCCTTTCCCTGTCACTCACTTTCCCTGTCCCTGGCTTTCCCTGTCCCACTCTCTCCCTGTCCCTCGCTTTCCCTATACCTCGCTCTCAATGTCCCTCGCTCTCCCTGTCGCTCACTCTGTCTGTCGCTCGCTCTGTCTGTCGCTTGCTCTGTCTGTCGCACGCTCTGTCTGTCACTCGCTCTGTCTGTCACTCACTGTATCTGTCGCTCACTCACTCTGTCGCTCGCTCACTCTTCCGCTCGCTCTGTCTGTCGCTCGCTCTGTGTGTCGCTCGCTCTGTCTGTCCCTCGCTCTTTCTGTCGCTCAGCCCCTCTCTCAGTCTCTCGCCCTCTTTCTCTGTCGTTCGCCCTTTCTCTCTCCCTGTCGCTCGCACTCTCTCCCTCTCTCTGTCGCTCGCCCTCTCTCTCGCTCTCCCTGTGGCTCGCTCTCCCTGTCGCTCACTCTCCATGTCGCTCGCTCTGTCTGTCGCTCAGCTCTCCCTGTGACTCGCTCTACCTGTGGCTGGCTCTGTCTGTCGCTCGCTCTGTCTGTCGCTCGCTCTGTCTGTCGCTTGCTCTGTCTGTCGCTCGCTCTCCCTGTCGCTTGCTCTCCCTGTCGCTCGCTCTCCCTGTCGCTCGTTCTGTCTGTCGTTCACTCTGTCTGTTGCTCGCTCTCTCTGTCGATCTCCCTGTTGCTCTCTTGCTCTGTCGCTCGCCCTCTATCTCTGTTGCTTGTGCTCTCTCACTGTCACTTGCTTTCGCTGTCACTCGCTCTCCCTGTCGTTCACTCTCCCTGTCGCTGCGCTCTCACTGTCATTCGCTCTGTCTGTCGCTCGCTCTCTCTGTTGATCTCCCTGTTGCTCTCTTGCTCTGTCGCTCGCCCTCTATCTCTGTCGCTGTGCCCTCTCTGTCGCTCACTCTCTCTATCGCTCGCTCACTTTGTCGCTCCCTCGCTCTGTCGCTTGCCCTTTCTCTCTGTTGCTCACTCTCTCTCTCTGTCGCTCGGCCTCTCTCTCTGTCGCTTGCCCTCTCTCTCTGTCACTCACCCTCTCTGTCTGTCACTCACCCTCTCTCTCTGTCACTCGCCCGCTCTCTCCGTCGATCACCCTGTCACTGTCGCTCTATCTCTGTTGCTTGGGCTCTGTCTCTGTCACTTGCTCTCAATGTCACTTACTCTCCCTGTCGCTCACTCTCCCTGTCACTGTACACTCTCTGTCGCTCTCTCTACATGCTGCTCGCTCTCCCGACCGCTCGCTCTCCCTGCCACTCACTCTGTCCGCCGCTCGCTCTGTCCGCCACTTGCTCTGTCCGCCGCTCGTCTGTCTGCCGCTCGCTCTGTCTGACACTCGCTCTGTCTGTCACTCGCTCTCTCTTTCTCTCGCTCTCCCTGTCGCTCATTCTCCCTGTCGCTCACTTTCCCTGTCGCTCGTTCTCTCTTTCGCTCGTTCTCCCTGTCGCTCGCTCACCCTGTCGCTCGCTCTCCCTGTCGCTCGCTTTCCCTGTCGCTCGCTCTGTCTGTCGTTCGCTCTCTCTGTCGCTCGCTCTCACTGTTGCTTGCCCTCTCTCCCTGTCACTCGCCCTCTCTCTCTGTCGCTCGCTCTCTCTCCCTGACGCTCGCCCTCGCGCTCTCTCTGTCGCTCGCCCTCTCTCCCTGTCACTCTCTCTCTCTGTTGCTCGCTCTCTCTATCTGTTGCTCGCCCTCTCTCCCTGTCACTCTCTCTCTCTGTTGCTCGCTTTCTCTCTCTGTCTCTCACGCTTTCTCTGTCGCTCACCCTCTCTCCCTGTCGCTCATCCTCTCTCTCTGTCGCTTGCCCTCTCTCTGTCGCTCGCCCTCTCTCCCTGTTGCTCGCCCACTCTCCCTGTCACTGGTGCTCCCTCTGTCGCTCGCCCTTTTTCCCTGTCGCTCGCCCTCTCTCGCTGTCGCTCGCGCTCTCTGTCACTCGCCCTCTCTCTCTGTCGCTCGCCCTCTCTCCCTGTTGCTCACCCTCTCTCCCTGTCGCTCTCGTGCTCTTTCCCTGTCGCTCTCGTGCTCTTTCCCTGTTGCTCTCGCGCTCTCTCTCTGTCACTCATGCACTCACCCTGTCGCTTGTTCTCTCTGTCGCTCACTCTCCCTGTCACTCATGCATTCTGCCTGTCGCTTGTTCTCTCTGTCACTCACTCTCCCTGTCACTCATGCATTCTCCCTGTCGCTTGCTCTCCCTGTCGCTCACTCTCCCTGTCGCTCGCTCTCCCTGTCACTCGCTATCGCTGTCGCTCGCTCTCCCTGTCGCTCGCTCTCCCTGTCACTCGCTTTCCCTGTCGCTCGCTCTCCCTGTGGCTCGCTCTCCCTGTGGCTCGCTCTCCCTGTCGTTCGCTCTGTCTGCCGCTCAGTCTGTCCGCCGCTCGGTCTGTCCGCCGCTCGCTCTGTCTGCCACTTGCTCTGTCTGCCACTTGCTCTGTCTGCCGCACGCTCTGTCTGTCACTCGATCTGTCTGTCACTCACTGTGTCTGTCGCTCACTCACTCTGTCGCTCGCTCACTCTTCCGCTCGCTCTGTCTGTCGCTCGCTCTGTGTGTGGCTCGCTCTGTCTGTCGCTCGCTCTGTCTGTCGCTCGCCCCCTCTCTCAGTCGCTCGCCCTCTTTCTCTGTCGCTCGCCTTTTCTCTCTCCCTGTCGCTCGCACTCTCCCTCTCTCTCTGTCGCTCGCCCTCTCTCTCTCTCTCCCTGTGGCTCGCTCTCCCTGTCGCTCACTCTCCATGTCGCTCGCTCTGTCTGTCGCTCAGCTCTCCCTGTGGCTCGCTCTCCCTGTGGCTCACTCTCCCTGTCATTCGCTCTGTCTGCCGCTCGGTCTGTCTGCCGCTCGGTCTGTCCGCCGCTCGGTCTGTCCGCCGCTCGCTCTGTCTGCCACTTGCTCTGTCTGCCACTTGCTCTGTCTGCCGCACGCTCTGTCTGTCACTCGCTCTGTCTGTCACTCACTGTATCTGTCGCTCACTCACTCTGTCGCTCGCTCACTCTTCCGCTCGCTCTGTCTGTCGCTCGCTCTGTGTGTCGCTCGCTCTGTCTGTCGCTCAGCTCTCCCTGTGACTCGCTCTACCTGTGGCTGGCTCTGTCTGTTGCTCGCTCTGTCTGTCGCTCCCTCTCCCTGTCGCTCGCCCTCCCTGTCGCTCGCTCTCCCTGTCGCTCGCTCTGTCTGTCGCTCACTCTGTCTGTTGCTCGCTCTCTCTGTCGATCTCCCTGTTGCTCTCTAGCTCTGTCGCTCGCCCTCTATCTCTGTTGCTTGTGCTCTCTCTCTGTCACTTGCTTTCGCTGTCACTCGCTCTCCCTGTCGTTCACTCTCCCTGTCGCTGCGCTCTCACTGTCATTCGCTCTGTCTGTCGCTCGCTCTCTCTGTTGATCTCCCTGTTGCTCTCTTGCTCTGTCGCTCGCCCTCTATCTCTGTCGCTGTGCCCTCTCTGTCGCTCGTTCTCTCTGTCACTCGCTCTCTCTGTCGCTCACTCTCTCTATCGCTCGCTCACTTTGTCGCTCCCTCGCTCTGTCGCTTGCCCTTTCTCTCTGTTGCTCACTCTCTCTCTCTGTCGCTCGGCCTCTCTCTCTGTCGCTTGCCCTCTCTCTCTGTCACTCACCCTCTCTCTCTGTCACTCACCCTCTCTCTCTGTCACTCGCCCGCTCTCTCCGTCGTTCACCCTGTCGCTGTCGCTCTATCTCTGTTGCTTGGGCTCTGTCTCTGTCACTTGCTCTCAATGTCACTTACTCTCCCTGTCGCTCACTCTCCCTGTCACTGTACAATCTCTGTCGCTCTCTCTACATGCTGCTCGCTCTCCCGACCGCTCGCTCTCCCTGCCGCTCACTCTGTCCGCCGCTCGCTCTGTCCACCACTTGCTCTGTCCGCCGCTCGTCTGTCTGCCACTCGCTCTGTCTGACACTCGCTCTGTCTGTCACTCGCTCTCTCTTTCGCTCGCTCTCCCTGTCGCTCATTCTCCCTGTCGCTCGCTTTCCCTGTCGCGCGCTCTCTCTGTCACTCTCCCTTTCTCTCTGTTGCTCGCCTTCTCTGTTGCTTGCCCTCTCTCTCTGTCGCTCGCGCTCTCTCTCTGTCGCTCATGCTCTCTTTGTTGCTCGCTCTCTTTCTCTGTTGCTCGCCCTCTCTCTCTGTCGATCACCCTGTCTCCATGCCGCTCACCCGCTCTCCCTGTCACTCACCCTCTCTCCCTTTCACTCACCATCTCTCCCTGTCTCTCGCTCTCCCTGTCGCTCGCTCTCCCTTTCGCTCGCTCTCCTTTTCGCTCGCTGTCCCTGTCCCTCGTTTTCTCTGTTGCTCGCATTCCCTGTCGCTCGCTTTCCCTGTTCCTCACTTTCCCCGTCGCTCACTCTCCCTCTCCCTCACTTTCCCTGTTCCTCACTTTCCCCATCGCTCACTCTCCCTCTCCCTCGCTTTCCCTGTTGCTCACTCTCCCTGTCGCTCGCTCTGTCTGTCACTCGCTCTCCCTGTCGCTCGCTCTCCCTGTCGCACGCTCTCCCTGTCGCTTGTTCTCACTGTCGCTCGCTCTGTCCGTCGCTTGCTCTGTCTGTCGCTCGCTCTGTGTGTCGCTCGCTCTGTCTGTCGCTCGCTCTGTCTGTCGCTCGCTCTGTCTGTCGTTCGCTCTGTCTGTTGCTCGCTCTATCTGTCGCTCGCTCCCTCTCTCGCTTGCTCCCTCTCTTGCTCTCGCTTTCGATCTCCTTGTTTCTGTTGGTCTCTCGCTCTGTCGCTCACCCTTTCTCTGTCGCTCACCCTCTCTCTCTGTTGCTCACCCTCTCTCCCTGTCACTCACCCTTTCTCTCTGTCACTCATGCTCTCTCTGTCGCTCGCCCTCTCCCTCTGTCGCTCACCCTCTCTCTCTGTCACTCACGCTCTCCCTGTCGCTCTCTCTCTGTTGCTCGCTCTCTCTCTCTGTCGCTCGCGCTCTCTCTCTGTCGCTCGCGCTCTCTCTTTCGCTCACCCTCTCTCCCTGTCTCTCACCCTCTCTCTCTGTCGCTCACCCTCTCTCTGTCTGACGCCCTCTCTCCCTGTCGCTCGCCCTCTCTCCCTGTCGCTCGCCCTCTCTCCCTGTCGCTCGCCCTCTCTCCCTGTCGCTCACCCTCTCACTCTGTTGCTCGCCCTCTCTCTGTCGCTCGCCCTATCTCTCTGTTGCTTGACCTCTGTCCCTGTCACTCGCCCTTTCTCTCTGTCACTCGTGCTCTCTCTGTCGCTCGCCCTCTCTCTCTGTCGCTTGCCCTCTCTCACTGTCAGTCGCCCGCTCTCTCCATCGACCTCCCTGTCACTGTCACTCGATCTCTGTCACTTGAGCTCTGTCTCTGTCACTTGCTCTTGCTGTCACTTACTCTCCCTGTCGCTCACTCTCTCTGTCGCTCGCTCTACATGCCGCTCGCTCTCCCGGCCATTCGCTCTCCCTGCCGCTCTTTCTCCCTGCCGCTCGCTCTCCCTGCTGCTCACTCTCCCTGCCACTTGCTCTGTCTGCCACTCGCTCTGTCGGCTGCTCGCTCTGTCCGCCGTTCACTCTGTCCGCCGCTCAATCTGTCTGCTGCTCACTCTGTCTGTCGCTAACTCGATCTGTCGCTCGGTCTGTCGCTCGCTCTGTCTGTCGTTCGCTCACTCTGTCGCTCGCTGTCTCTGTCGCTGGCTCTCTGTTGCTCTCTCTCACTCTGCCACTCTCTCTCTCGCTTTCTCTCAGTTGCTCGCGCTCTCCCTCTGTCTCTCGCTCTCTCCCTCTGTAGCTCAGTCTCTCCCTCTGCTGGTCGCTCTCTCCCTCTTTCACTCGCTCTCTCCCTCTTTCGCTCACTCTCTCCCTCTGTCGCTCGCTCTCTCCCTCTGTCGCTCGCGCTCTCCCTCTGTCGCTCGCTCTCTCCCTCTGTAGGTCGCTCTCTCCCTCTGTTGCTCGCACTCTCTCCCTGTCATTCGCTCTCTCTCTGTCATTCTCTGTCTCTCCCTGTCGCTCTCTCTCGCTCTCTCTCGCTCTCTTGCTTTCTCTCGCTCTCTCTCGCTCCCTTTTGCTCTTGCTCTCTCTGTCTCTGTCACTTTCTCTGTCTGTTGCTTTGTCTCCCTCTCTCGCTCTCTCTCTGTTTCTCCCTCTCCCTCTGTCCCGCAGTTACTCTCTCTCTGTCTCTCGATCTCTCTGTCACTTGCTCTCTGTCGCTCGCTCTCTCTGCTGCTCGCTCTCCCTGTGGCTCGCTCTCCCTGTGGCTCGCTCTCCCTGTGGCTCGCTCTCCCTGTGGCTCGCTCTCTCTGTCTGTCGCTCACTCTCCCTGTCGCTTGCTCGCCCTGTCGCTCGCTCGGTCTGCCGCTCGCTATGTCTGCTGCTGGCTCTATCTGTCGTTCACTCTGTCTGTCGCTCACTCTCCCTGTTGCTCGCTCTCCCTGTTGCTCGCTCTCCCTGTCGCTCCCTCTCCCTGTCGCTCGCACTGTCTGTCACTCGCTCCGTCTGTTGCTCGCTCTCTCTCGTTCTTGCTTATGCTTTCTCTCTGTTGCTCGCTCTCCCTGTCGCTCATTCTCCCTGTCGTTCACTTTCCCTGTTGCTCACTCTCTCTTTCGCTCACTCTCCCTGTCGCTCATTCTCCCTGTTGCTCACTTTCCCTGTCGCCCAATCTCTCTTTCGCTAGTTCTCCCTGTCGCTCGCTCTCCCTGTCGCTCGCTCTACCTGTCGCTCGCTCTCCCTGTCACTCGCTTTCCCTGTCCCTCACTTTCCCTGTCACTTGCTTTTCCTGTTGCTCGCTTTCCCTGTCGCTCGCTCTCTCTGTCACTCTCCTTTTCTCTCTGTTGCTCACCTTCTCTTTTGCTCGCCCTCTCTCTCTGTCGCTCACGCTCTCTGTCTGTCGCTCGCACTCTCTTTGTTGCTCGCTTTCTTTCTCTGTTGCTCGCCCTCTCTCTCTGTTGATCGCCCTCTCTCCATGTCACTCACCCTCTCTCCCTGTTGCTCACCCTCTCTCCCTTTCACTCACCCTCTCTCCCTGTCTCTCGCTCTTTCCTGTCGCTCGCTCTCCCTGTTGCTCGCACTCCCTGTCGCTCGCTCTCCCTGTCGCTCGCTCTCCCTTTTGCTCGCTGTCCCTGTCCCTCGCTTTCCCTGTTGCTCGCTTTCCCTGTCGCTCGCTTTCCCTGTTCCTCGCTTTCCCTGTCACTCACTCTCCCTCTCCCTCGCTTTCCCTGTCGCTCGCTTTCCCATTTGCTCCCTTTCCCTGTCGCTCGCTTTCCCTCTCCCTGGCTTTCCCTGTCACTCGCTTTCCCTGTCCCTGGCTTTCCCTGTTGCTTGCTTTCCCTGTCCCTGGCTTTCCCTGTCCCTCTCTCTCTCTGTCCCTCGCTTTCCCTGTACCTCGCTCTCAATGTCCCTCGCTCTCCCTGTCACTCACTCTGTCTGTCGCTCGCTCCCTCTCTCACTCGCTCCCTCTCTCGCTCGCTCGTTCTCGCTGTAGATCGCCTTGTCGATGTTGCTCTATCTCTGTCACTTGGGCTCTGTCTCTGTCACTTGCTCTCGCTGTCACTTACTCTCCCTGTTGCTCGCCCTCTTGCTCTGTTGCTTGCCCTCTCTCTGTCGCTCGCCCTCTCTCTCTGTCTCTCGACCTCTCTCCCTGTCACTCGCCCTTTCTCTCTGTCGCTCGTGCTCTCTCTGTCGCTCGCCCTCTCTCACTGTCGCTCGCCCGCTCTCTCCATCGATCGCCCTGTCGCTGTTGCTCTCTCTCTGTCACTTGGGCTCTGTGTCTGTCACTTGCTCTCGCTGTCACTTACTCTCCCTGTCGCTCACTCTCTCTGTCGCTCGCTCTACATGCCACTCGCTCTCCCGGCCACTCGCTCTCCCTGCCGCTCGCTCTCCCTGCCGCTCAATCTCCCTGCTGCACGCTCTCCCTGCCGCTCACTCTCCCTGCCACTTGCTCCGTCTGCTGTTCGCTCTGTCCGCCGCTCTCTCTGACCGCCGTTCGCTCTGTCCGCCTCTCAATCTGTCTGCTGCTCGCTTTGTCTGTCGCTCACTCGGTCTGTCACTCGCTCGGTCTGTCGCTCGCTCGGTCTGTCCCTCGCTCTATCTGTTGCTCGATCACTCTCGCTCGCTGTCTCTGTCGCTCGCTCTCTGTTGCTCTCTCTCGCTCTGCCACTCTCTCTCTCGCTCGCTCTCAGTTGCTCGATTTCTCCCTCTGTCGCTCGCTCTCTCCCTCTGTCGCTCGCTCTCTCCCTCTGTCGCTCGCTCTCTCCCTCTGTAGGTCGCTCTCTCTGTCTGTCACTCACTCTCTCCCTCTGTCACCCATTCGCTCCCTCTGTAGCTCACTCTCTCCCTCTGCTGCTCGCTCTCTCCCTCTGTCGCTCACTCTCTCCCTCTGTCGCTCGCTCTCTCCCTCTCCAGCTCACTCTCTCCCTCTGCTGGTCGCTCTCTCCCTCTTTCGCTCGCTCTCTCCCTCTTTTGCTCGCTCTCTCCCTCTGTAGGTCGCTCTCTCCCTCTGTTGCTCGCACTCTCTCCCTGTCATTTCTCTCTCTCTGTCATTCACTGTCTTTCCCTGTCACTCTCTCTTGCTCTCTCTTGCTCTCTCTCACTCCCTGTTGCTCTCGCTCTCTCTGTCTCTGTCACTTTCTCTGTCTGTTGCTTTGTCTCCCTCTCTCGCTCTCTCTCTGTTTCTCCTCTCTCTCTGTCCCACAGTCACTCTCTCTGTGTCGCTAGATCTCTCTGTCACTTGATCTCTGTCGCTCGCTCTCTCTGTCGCTCACTCTCTCTGCCGCTCGCTCTCCCTGTTGCTCGCACTCCCTGTTGCTCGCTCTCTCTGTCTGTTGCTCACTCTCCCTGGCGCTCGCTCTCCCTGTCGCTCGCTCGGTCTGCCGCTCGCTATGTCTGCCGTTGGCTCTATCTGTCGTTCGCTCTGTCTGTCGCTCACTCTGTCTGTCGCTCGCTCTCCCTGTCACTCCCTATCCCTGTCACTAGCTCTCCCTGTCGCTCGCTCTCCCTGTTGCTCACTCTCCCTGTCGCTCGCTCTGTCTGTCGCTCGCTCCGTCTGTTGCTTGCTCTCTCTCATTCTTGCTTATGCTCTCTCTCTTTCGCTCACTCTCCCTGTCGCTCATTCTCCCTGTCGCTCACTTTCCCTGTCGCTCACTCTCTCTTTCGCTCGCTCTCCCTGTCGCTCGCTCTCCCTGTCGCTCGCTCTCCCTGTCGCTCGCCATCCCTGTCGCTCGCTCTCCCTGTTATTCACTTTCCCTGTTGCTCGCTCTCCCTGTCACTCGCTCTCCCTGTCCCTCACTTTCCCTGTCGCGTGCTTTTCCTGTTGCCTGCTTTCCCTGTCGCTCGCTCTCTCTGTCACTCTCCTTTTCTCTCTGTTGCTCGCCTTCTCTGTTGCTCGCCTTCTCTCCCTGTCGCTCACACTCTCTCTCTGTCGCTCGTTCTCTCTCTGTCGCTCGCCCTCTCTCCCTGTTGCTTGCCCACTCTCCTTGGCACTCGCCCTCTCTCCCTGTCACTCGACCTCTTTCCCTGTCGCTCGCCCTCTCTCCCTGTCGCTCGCCCTCTCTCTGTCGCTCGCCCTCTCTCCCTGTTGCTTGCCCACTCTCCTTGGCACTCGCCCTCTCTTCCTGTCACTCGACCCCTCTCCCTGTCGCTCATGCTCCCTCTGTCGCTCACCCTCTCTCCCTGTCACTCGACCTCTTTACCTGTCGCTCGCCCTCTCTCCCTGTCGCTCGCCCTCTCCCTCTGTCGCTCGCTCTCTCCCTCTCCAGCTCACTCTCTCCCTCTGCTGGTCGCTCTCTCCCTCTTTCGCTCGCTCTCTCCCTCTTTTGCTCGCTCTCTCCCTCTGTAGGTCGCTCTCTCCCTCTGTTGCTCGCACTCTCTCCCTGTCATTTCTCTCTCTCTGTCATTCTCTGTCTTTCCCTGTCACTCTCTCTTGCTCTCTCTTGCTCTCTCTTGCTCTCTCTCACTCCCTGTTGCTCTCGCTCTCTCTGTCTCTGTCACTTTCTCTGTCTGTTGCTTTGTCTCCCTCTCTCGCTCTCTCTCTGTTTCTCCTCTCTCTCTGTCCCACAGTCACTCTCTCTGTGTCGCTAGATCTCTCTGTCACTTGATCTCTGTCGCTCGCTCTCTCTGTCGCTCACTCTCTCTGCCGCTCGCTCTCCCTGTTGCTCGCACTCCCTGTTGCTCGCTCTCTCTGTCTGTTGCTCACTCTCCCTGGCGCTCGCTCTCCCTGTCGCTCGCTCGGTCTGCCGCTCGCTATGTCTGCCGTTGGCTCTATCTGTCGTTCGCTCTGTCTGTCGCTCACTCTGTCTGTCGCTCGCTCTCCCTGTCACTCCCTATCCCTGTCACTAGCTCTCCCTGTCGCTCGCTCTCCCTGTTGCTCACTCTCCCTGTCGCTCGCTCTGTCTGTCGCTCGCTCCGTCTGTTGCTTGCTCTCTCTCATTCTTGCTTATGCTCTCTCTCTTTCGCTCACTCTCCCTGTCGCTCATTCTCCCTGTCGCTCACTTTCCCTGTCGCTCACTCTCTCTTTCGCTCGCTCTCCCTGTCGCTCGCTCTCCCTGTCGCTCGCCATCCCTGTCGCTCGCTCTCCCTGTTATTCACTTTCCCTGTTGCTCGCTCTCCCTGTCACTCGCTCTCCCTGTCCCTCACTTTCCCTGTCGCGTGCTTTTCCTGTTGCCTGCTTTCCCTGTCGCTCGCTCTCTCTGTCACTCTCCTTTTCTCTCTGTTGCTCGCCTTCTCTGTTGCTCGCCTTCTCTCCCTGTCGCTCACACTCTCTCTCTGTCGCTCGTTCTCTCTCTGTCGCTCGCCCTCTCTCCCTGTTGCTTGCCCACTCTCCTTGGCACTCGCCCTCTCTCCCTGTCACTCGACCTCTTTCCCTGTCGCTCGCCCTCTCTCCCTGTCGCTCGCCCTCTCTCTGTCGCTCGCCCTCTCTCCCTGTTGCTTGCCCACTCTCCTTGGCACTCGCCCTCTCTTCCTGTCACTCGACCCCTCTCCCTGTCGCTCATGCTCCCTCTGTCGCTCACCCTCTCTCCCTGTCACTCGACCTCTTTACCTGTCGCTCGCCCTCTCTCCCTGTCGCTCGCCCTCTCTCTGTCGCTCGCCCTCTCTCCCTGTCGCTCGGCCTCTCTCTCTGTCGCTCAAGCTCTCTCTGTCACTCACCCTCTCTCTCTGTCGCTCGAACTCTCTCCCTGTCGCTCGCCCTCTCTAACTGTCGCTCGCCCACTCTCTCTGTCGCTCACCCTCTCTCTCTGTTGCTCTCGTGCTCTTTCCCTGTCGCTCTCGTACTCTTTCCCTGTTGCTCTCGCGGTCTCTCTCTCTGTTGCTCATGCACTCTCCCTGTCGCTCGTTCTCTCTGTCACTCGCTCTCCCTGTTGCTCATGCACTCTCCCTGTCACTCGCTCTCCCTGTCGCTTGCTCTCCCTGTCACTCGCTCTCCCTGTCGCTCGCTCTACCTATCTCTTGCTCTCCCTGTCTCTCGCTCTCCCTGTCCATCCCTCTGTCGCTCTCGCTCTCTCTGTCGTTCATGCTCTCTCTGTCACTCTCCATCCCTCTCTGTTGCTCGTCCTCTCTGTTGCTCGCCCTCTCTCTCTGTCGCTCACCCTCTCTCTCTGTCGCTCGCCCTCTCTCTCTCTCACTCACCCTCTCTCTCTGTTGCTCACCCTCTCTCTCTGTCACTCACCCTCTCTCTCTGTCGCTCACGCTCTCTCTGTTGCTCGTTCTCTCTCTCTGTTGCTCGCCCTCTCTCTCTGTCGCTCACCCTCTCTCCCTGTGGCTCACCCTCTCTCCCTGTCACTGATCCTCTCTAGCTTTCTCTTGCTCTCCCTGTTGCTCGCTCTCCCTTTCACTCGCTGCCCCTGTCCCTCGCTTTCCTTGTCCCTCGCTTTCGCTGTTGCTCGCTTTCCCATTTGCTCCCTTTCCCTGTCGCTCACTTTCCCTGTCCCTTGCTTTCCCTGTCGCTCACTTGCCCTGTCCCTCGCTTTCCCTGTCGCTCGCTTTCCCTGTCCCTCGCACTCCCAGTCCCTCGCTTTCCCTGTCCCTCGCTCTCAATGTCCTTCGCACTCCCTGTCGCTCGCTCTGTCTGTCGCTCGCTCTGTCTGTCGCTCGCTCCCTCTCTCACTCGCACCCTCTCTTGCTCGCTCGTTCTCGCTGTCGATCTCCTTGTCGATGTAGATCTCTCGCACTGTCGCTCACCCTCTCTCTCTGTCGTTCACCCTCTCTCCCAGTCGCTCGCCCTTTCTCTCTGTCGCTCAAGCTCTCTCTGTCACTCGCCCTCACTGTCTGTCACTCGCCCTCTCTCCCTGTTGCTCGCCCTCTCTCTCTGTCACTTGCCCTCTCTCTCTGTTGCTTTGCCCTCTCTCTCTGTCGCTCATTCTCCCTGTCGCTCACTTACCCTGTTGCTTGCTCTCTCTTTTGCTCGCTCTCTCTTTCGCTCGCTCTCCCTGTGGCTCGCTCTCCCTGTCGCTCGCACTCCCTGTCGCTCGCTCTGTCTGTCGCTCGCTCTGTCTGTTGCTCACTCTGTGTGTTGCTCGCTCTGTGTGTCGCTCGCTCTATCTATCGCTCGCTCCCTGTCTCGCTTGCTTCCTCTCTCGCTCTCGCTGTCGATCTTCTTGTTGATGTAGCTCTCTCGTTCTGTCGCTCGCCCTCTCTCTGTCACTCACCCTCTCTCTCTTTCGCTCACCCTCTCTCCCTGTCACTCGTCCTTTCTCTCTGTCTCTTGTGCTCTCTCTGTTGCTAGCTCTCTCTCCCTGACGCTCGCCCACTCTCTCTGTTGCTCATGCTCTCTCTGTTGCTCGCCCTCTCTCTCTGTCGATCGCCCTACCTCTCTGTCGCTCGAACTCTCTCCCTGTTGCTCGCCCTCTCTCTCTGTCACTCGCCCTCTCTCCCTGTTGCTCGCCCTCTCTACCTGTCGCTCGCCCACTCTCTCTGTCGCTCACCCTCTCTCTCTGCCGCTCTCGTGCTCTTTCCCTGTCGCTCTCGTGCTCTTTCCCTGTTGTTCTCATGCTCTCTCTCTCTGTCGCTCATACACTCTCCCTGTCGCTCGTTCTCTCTGCCGCTCGCTCTCCCTGTCGCTCATGCACTCTCGCTGTCACTTGCTCTCCCTGTCGCTCGCTCTAGCTGTCGCTCGCTCTCTCAGTCTCTCGCTCTCACTGTCGATCCTTCTGTCGCTCTCGCTCTCTCTGTCATTCATGTTATCCCTGTCACTCTCCCTCTCTGTTGCTCACCCTCTCTGTTGCTCGCCCTCTCTCTCTGTCACTCACCATCTCTCTCTGTCCCTCGCCCTCTCTCTCTGTCACTCAACCTCTCTCTCTGTCGCTCACCCTCTCTCTCTGTCACTCACCCTCTCTCTCTGTCGCTCACGCTCTCTCTGTTGCTCGCCCGTTCTCTCTGTTGATCGCCCTCTCTCCATGTCGCTCACCCTCTCTCCATGTCGCTCACCCTCTCTCCCTGTCGCTCACCCTCTCTCCGGGTCACTCACCCTCTCTCCCTTTCACTCGCTGTCCTTGTCCCTCGCTTTTCCTGTTGCTCACTTTCGCTGTCGCTCGCTTTCCCTGCCCCTCGCTTTCCCTGTCACTCACTCTCCCTCTCCCTCGCTTTCCCTGTCACTCGCTTTCCCTGTTGCTCGCTTTCCCTGTCGCTCGATTTCCCTGTCCCTCGCTTTCCCTGTTGCTCGTTTTCCCTGTCCCTGGCTTTCCCTGTCCCTCGCCCTCCCAGTCCCTCGCTTTCCCTGTCCCTAGCTCTCCCTGTCGCTCGCTCTGACTGTCGCTCGCTCTGTCTGTCGCTCGCTCTGTCTCTCGCTCACTCTGTCTCTCGCTCGCTCCCTCTTTCGCTCGCTCGTTCTCGCTGTGGATCTCCTTGTCGATGTAACTCCCTCGCTCTGTCGCTCACCCTCTCTCTGTCGCTCGCCCTCTCTCTCCGTCGTTCACCCTCTCTCCCTGTTACTCGCCCTTTCTCTCTGTTGCTCATGCTCTCCCTGTCAGTCGCCCTCTCTCTCTGTCACTCGCCCTCTCTCCCTGCTCCCTGTTGCTCGCCCTCTCTCCCTGTTGCTTGCCCTCTCTCTCTGTCGCCCGCGCTCTCTCTGTCTCTTGCCCTCTCTCTCTGTTGCTCGCCCTCTCTCTCTGTCGCTCACTCTCCCTCACTTTCCCTGTCGCTCGCTTTCCCATTTGCTCCCTTTCCCTGTCACTCACTTTCCCTGTCCCTGGCTTTCCCTGTCCCACTCTCTCCCTGTCCCTCGCTTTCCCTATACCTCGCTCTCAATGTCCCTCGCTCTCCCTGTCGCTCACTCTGTCTGTCGCTCGCTCTGTCTGTCGCTTGCTCTGTCTGTCGCTCGCTCCCTCTCTCACTCGCTCCCTCTCTCGCTCGTTCTCGCTGTCGATCTCCTTGTCAATGTAGCTCTCTCGCTCTGTCGCACGCCCTCTCTCTGTCGCTCACCCTCTCTCTCTGTCATTCACCCTCTCTCCCAGTCGCTCGCCCTTTCTCTCTGTCGATCACGCTCTCTCTGTCACTCGCCCTCACTCTCAGTCACTTGCCCTCTCTCCCTGTTGCTCGCCCTCTCTCTCTGTCACTTGCCCTCTCTCTCTGTTGCTTGCCCTCTCTCTCTGTCACTCATTCTCCCTGTCGCTCACTTACCCTGTTGCTTGCTTTCTCTTTCGCTCGCTCTCTCTTTCGCTCGCTCTCCCTGTGGCTCACTCTCCCTGTGGCTCACTTTCCCTGTCGCTCGCTTTCCCTGTAGCTCGCTCTGTCTGTCGCTCGCTCTGTCTGTCGCTCGCTCTGTCTGTCGCTTGCTCTGTGTGTCGCTCGCTCTGTCTGTCGCTTGCTCTGTGTGTCGCTCGCTCTGTGAGTCGCTCACTCCATCTGTCACTCTCTCCCTCTCTCGCTCTCACTGTCGATCTCCTTGTTGATGTAGCTCTCTCGCTCTGTCGCTTGCCCTCTCTCTGTCGCTCACCCTCTCTCTCTTTGCTCACCCTCTCTCCCTGTCACTCGCCCTTTCTCTCTGATGCTCGTGCTCTCTCTGTTGCTCGCTCTCTCTCCCTGATGCTCGCCCTCTCTCTCTGTCGCTTGTGCTCTTGCTGTCGCTCGCCCTCTATCCCTGTTGGTCTCTCTCTCTGTTGCTCACTCTCTCTCTCTGTCACTCGCGCTCTCTCTGTCGCTCACCCTCTCTACCTGTCGCTCACCCTCTCTCTCTGTCGCTCGTCCTCTCTCTGTCGCTCGCCCTCTCTCCCTGTTGCTCGCCCACTCTCCCTGGCACTCGCCCTCTCTTCCTGTCACTCGACCCCTCTCCCTGTCACTCATGCTCCCTCTGTCGCTCACCCTCTCTCCCTGTCACTCGACCTCTTTCCCTGTCGCTCGCCCTCTCTCCCTGTCGCTCGCCCTCTCTCTGTCGCTCACCCTCTCTCCCTGTCGCTCGCCCTCTCTCTCTGTCGCTCAAGCTCTCTCTGTCACTCACCCTCTCTCTCTGTCGCTCGAACTCTCTCCCTGTTGCTCGCCCTCTCTACCTGTCGCTCGCCCACTCTCCCTGTCGCTCACCCTCTCTCTCTGTTGCTCTCGTGCTCTTTCCCTGTCGCTCTCGTACTCTTTCCCTGTTGCTCTCGCGGTCTCTCTCTCTATTGCTCATGCACTTTCCCTGTCGCTCGTTCTCTCTGTCGCTCGCTCTCCCTGTTGCTCATGCACTCTCCCTGTCACTCGCTCTCCCTGTCGCTTGCTCTCCCTGTCACTCGCTCTCCCTGTCGCTCGCTCTACCTATCTCTTGCTCTCCCTGTCTCTCGCTCTCCCTGTCGATCCCTCTGTCGCTCTCTCTGTCGTTCATGCACTCTCTGTCACTCTCCCTCTCTCTCTGTTGCTCGTCCTTTCCGTTGCTCGCCCTCTCTCTCTGTCGCTCACCCTCTCTCTCTGTCACTCACCCTCTCTCTCTGTCGCTCACGCTCTCTTCTGTTGCTCGTTCTCTCTCTCTGTTGCTCGCCCTCTCTCTCTGTCGATCGCCCTACCTCCATGTCGCTCACCCTCTCTCCCTGTGGCTCACCCTCTCTCCCTGTCACTGACCCTCTCTAGCTTTCTCTTGCTCTCCCTGTTGCTCGCTCTCCCTTTCACTCGCTGCCCCTGTCCCTCGCTTTCCTTGTCCCTCGCTTTCCCTGTTGCTCGCTTTACCTGTCGCTCGCTTCCCCTGTTCATCCCTTTCCCTGTCACTCACTCTCCCTCTCCCTCGCTTTCCCTGTTGCTCGCTTTCCCATTTGCTCCCTTTCCCTGTCGCTCGCTTTCCCTGTCCCTCGCTCTCCCTGTCCCTCGCTCTCCCTGTCCCTCGCTTTCCCTGTCCCTAGCTCTCAATGTCCCTCACACTCCCTGTCGCTCGCTCTGTCTGTCGCTCGCTCTGTCTGTCGCTGGCTCTGTCTGTCGCTCGCTCCCTCTCTCACTCGCTCCCTTTCTCGCTCGCTCGTTCTCGCTGTCGATCTCCTTGTCGATGTAGCTCTTTCGCACTGTCGCTTGCCCTCTCTCTCTGTCGCTCACCCTCTCTCTCTGTCGTTCACCCTCTCTCCCAGTCGCTCGCCCTTTCTCTCTGTCGCTCAAGCTCTCTCTGTCACTCGCCCTCCCTGTCTGTCGCTCGCCCTCTCTCCCTGTTGCTCGCCCTCTCTCTCTGTCACTTGCCCTCTCTCTCTGTTGCTTTGCCCTCTCTCTCTGTCGCTCATTCTCCCTGTCGCTCACTTACCCTGTTGCTTGCTCTCTCTTTTGCTCGCTCTCTCTTTCGCTCACTCTCCCTGTGGCTCGCTCTCCCTGTGGCTCGCTCTCCCTGTGGCTCGCTCTCCCTGTCGCTCGCACTCGCTGTCGCTCGCTCTGTCTGTCGTTCGCTCTGTCTGTTGCTCACTCTGTGTGTTGCTCGTTCTGTGTGTCGCTCGCTCTATCTGTCTCTCGCTCCCTGTCTCGCTTGCTTCCTCTCTCGCTCTCGCTGTCGATCTCCTTGTTGATGTAGCTCTCTCGCTCTGTCGCTCGCCCTCTCTCTGTCGCTCACCCTCTCTCTCTGTCGCTCACCCTCTCTCCCTGTCACTCGTCCTTTCTCTCTGTCTCTCGTGCTCTCTCTGTTGCTCGCTCTCTCTCCCTGACGCTTGCCCACTCTCTCTGTCGCTCGTGCTCTCTCTGTTGCTCGCTCTCTCTCCCTGATGCTCGCCCTCTCTCTCTGTCATTTGTGCTCTCTCTGTTGCTCACCCTCTCTCTCCGTCGTTCACCCTCTCTCCCTGTCACTAGCCCTTTCTCTCTGTTGCTCATGCTCTCTCTGTCAGTCGCCCTCTCTCTCTGTCGCTCGCCCTCTCTCCCTGTTGCTCGCCCTCTCTCCCTGTTGCTTGCCCTCTCTCTCTGTCGCTCGCGCTCTCTCTGTCTCTTGCCCTCTCTCTCTGATGCTCGCCCTCTATCTCTGTCGCTCACTCTCCCTGTCGCTCACTTACCCTTTTGCTCGCTCTCTCTTTCGCTCGCTCTCTCTTTCGCTCTCCCTGTCGCTCTCTCTCCCTGTCGCTCTCTCTCCCTGTCGCTCTCTCTCCCTGTCGCTCGCTCTCCCTGTCGCATGCTGTCCCTGTCACCCGCTCTCACTGTCGCTCACTCTGTCTGTCGCTTGCTCTGTCTGTCGCTCACGCTGTCTGTCACTCGCTCGGTGTGTTGCTCGCTCTGTCTGTCGCTCGCTCTATCTGTCGCTCGCTCCCTCTTTCGCTTGCACCCTCTCTTGCTCTCGCTGTCGATCTCCTTGTTGATGTAGGTCTCTCGCTCTGTCTATCGCCCTCTCTCTGTTGCTCGCCCTCTCTCTCTGTCACTCACCTTCTCTCCATGTCACTAGCCCTTTTCTCTGTCACTCGTGCTCTCTCTGTCGCTCGCCCTCTCTCTCCCTGTTGCTCATGCTCTCCCTGTCGCTCTCTCTCTCTGTTGCTCACTCTCTCTCTGTCGCTCGCGCTCTCTCTTTCGCTCGCCCTCTCTCCCTGTCATTCACCCTCTCTCTCTGTCGCTCGCCCTCTCTCTGTCGCTCACCCTCTCTCTGTCTGATGCACTCTCTCCCTG
Organism: Carcharodon carcharias; assembly: GCF_017639515.1. Lineage (NCBI taxonomy): Eukaryota > Metazoa > Chordata > Chondrichthyes > Lamniformes > Lamnidae > Carcharodon > Carcharodon carcharias. The sequence continues at coordinate 95,619,870 of NC_054469.1, forward strand.
TTGCTCGCCCTCTCTACCTGTCGCTCACCTTCTCTCTCTATCGCTCTCGTATTCTTTCCCTTTTGCTCTCGTGCTCTCTCTCTGTCGCTCATGCACTCTCCCTGTCCTCGCTCTCTCTGTCGCTCGCTCTCCCTGTCGCTCATGCACTCTCCCTGTCGCTCGCTCTCCCTGTCGCTCGCTCTCCCTGTCGCTCGCTTTCCCTGTCGCTCGCTTTCCCTGTTGCTTGCTTTCCCTGTCCCTCGCTTTCACTGTTGCTCGCTTTCCCTGTCCCTCGCTTTCCCTGTCCCTCGCTTTCCCTGTCCCTCGCTCTCCCTGTCCGTCGCTTTCCCTGTCGCTCGCTCTGTCTGTCGCTCGCTCTCCCTGTCGCTCGCTCTGTCTGTCGCTCGTTCTATGTGTCGCTCGCTCTGTCTGTCGCTCGCTCTGTCTGTCGCTCGCTCTGTCTGTCGCTCGCTCTGTCTGTCGCTCGCTCTGTCTGTCGCTCGCTCCCTCTCTCACTTGCTCCCTCTCTCGCTCGCTCGTTCTCGCTCTCGATCTCCTTGTCGATGTAGCACTCTCGCTCTGTCGCTCGCCCTCACTCTGTCGCTTGCCCTCTCTCTCTGTCATTCACCCTCTCTCTCTGTCACTCGCCCTTTCTCTCTGTCGCTCGCGCTCTCTGTCACTCGCCCTCTCTCCCTGTTGCTCGCCCTCTCTCTCTGTCGCTCATTCTCCCTATCGCTCACTTACCCTGTTGCTCACTCTCCCTGTCGCTCGCTCTCACTGTCGCTCGGTCTGTCTGTCGCTCGCTCTGTCTGTCGCTCGCTCTGTCTGTCGATCACTCTGTCTGTCGCTCGCTCTGTCTGTCGCTCGCTCTGTCTGTCGCTCGCTCTGTCTGTCACTCGCTCTGTCTGTCGTTCGCTCTGTCTGTCGCTCGCTCTGTCTGTCGCTCGCTCTGTGTGTCGCTCGCTCTGTCTGTCACTCGCTCTGTCTGTTGCTCTCTCTCTCTCTCTGTCGCTTGAGCTCTCTCTTTCGCTCACCCTCTCTCCCTGTCGCTCACCCTCTCTCTCTGTTGCTCGCCCTCTCTCTGTCTATTGCCCTCTCTCCCTGTTGCTCGCCCTCTCTCTCCGTCATTCACCCTCTCTCCCTGTCTCTCGCCCTATCTCTCTGTTGCTCATGCTCTCTCTGTCAGTCGCCCTCTCTGTTTCTCGCCCTCTCTCCCTGTTGCTCGCCCTCTCTCCCTTTTGCTCGCCCTCTCTCTCTGTCACTCGCGCTCTCTCTGTCTCTTGCCCTCTCTCTCTGTTGCTCGCCCTCTATCTCTGTCGCTCACTCTCCCTGTCGCTCACTTACCCTTTTGCTCGCTCTCTCTTTCGCTCGCTCTCTCTTTCGCTCTCCCTGTCGCTCTCTCTCCCTGTCGCTCGCTCTCCCTGTCGAATGCTGTCCCTGTCACCCGCTCTCACTGTCGCTCACTCTGTCTGTCGCTTGCTCTGTCTGTCGCTCACGCTGTCTGTCACTCGCTCGGTGTGTTGCTCGCTCTGTCTGTCGCTCGCTCTATCTGTCGCTCGCTCCCTCTTTCGCTTGCACCCTCTCTTGCTCTCGCTGTCGATCTCCTTGTTGATGTAGGTCTCTCGCTCTGTCTATCGCCCTCTCTCTGTTGCTCACCCTCTCTCTCTTTCGCTCACCCTCTCTCCCTGTCACTCGTCCTTTCTCTCTGTCTCTTGTGCTCTCTCTGTTGCTAGCTCTCTCTCCCTGATGCTCGCCCACTCTCTCTGTCGCTCATGCTCTCTCTGTTGCTCGCCCTCTCTCTCTGTCGATCGCCCTACCTCTCTGTCGCTCGAACTCTCTCCCTGTTGCTCGCCCTCTCTCTCTGTCGCTCGCCCACTCTCTCTGTCGCTCACCCTCTCTCTCTGCCGCTCTCGTGCTCTTTCCCTGTCGCTCTCGTGCTCTTTCCCTGTTGTTCTCATGCTCTCTCTCTCTGTCGCTCATACACTCTCCCTGTCGCTCGTTCTCTCTGCCGCTCGCTCTCCCTGTCGCTCATGCACTCTCGCTGTCACTTGCTCTCCCTGTCGCTTGCTCTCCCTGTCACTCGCTCTCCCTGTCGCTCGCTCTAGCTGTCGCTCGCTCTCTCAGTCTCTCGCTCTCACTGTCGATCCTTCTGTCGCTCTCGCTCTCTCTGTCTTTCATGTTCTCCCTGTCACTCTCCCTCTCTGTTGCTCACCCTCTCTGTTGCTCGCCCTCTCTCTCTGTCGCTCACCATCTCTCTCTGTCCCTCGCCCTCTCTCTCTGTCACTCAACCTCTCTCTCTGTCGCTCACCCTCTCTCTCTGTCACTCACCCTCTCTCTCTGTCGCTCACGCTCTCTCTGTTGCTCGCCCGTTCTCTCTGTTGATCGCCCTCTCTCCATGTCGCTCACCCTCTCTCCGGGTCACTCACCCTCTCTCCCTTTCACTCGCTGTCCCTGTCCCTCGCTTTCCCTGTTGCTCACTTTCGCTGTCGCTCGCTTTCCCTGTCCCTCGCTTTCCCTGTCACTCACTCTCCCTCTCCCTCGCTTTCCCTGTCACTCGCTTTCCCTGTTGCTCGCCTTCCCTGTCGCTCGATTTCCCTGTCCCTCGCTTTCCCTGTTGCTCGTTTTCCCTGTCCCTGGCTTTCCCTGTCCCTCGCCCTCCCAGTCCCTCGCTTTCCCTGTCGCTCGCTCTGACTGTCGCTCGCTCTGTCTGTCGCTCGCTCTGTCTCTCGCTCGCTCTGTCTCTCGCTCGCTCCCTCTTTCGCTCGCTCGTTCTCGCTGTGGATCTCCTTGTCGATGTAACTCCCTTGCTCTGTCGCTCACCCTCTCTCTGTCGCTCGCCCTCTCTCTCCGTCGTTCACCCTCTCTCCCTGTCACTCGCCCTTTCTCTCTGTTGCTCATGCTCTCCCTGTCAGTCGCCCTCTCTCTCTGTCACTCGCCCTCTCTCCCTGCTCCCTGTTGCTCGCCCTCTCTCCCTGTTGCTTGCCCTCTCTCTCTGTCGCTCGCGCTCTCTCTGTCTCTTGCCCTCTCTCTCTGTTGCTCGCCCTCTCTCTCTGTCGCTCACTCTCCCTCACTTTCCCTGTCGCTCGCTTTCCCATTTGCTCCCTTTCCCTGTCACTCACTTTCCCTGTCCCTGGCTTTCCCTGTCCCACTCTCTCCCTGTCCCTCGCTTTCCCTATACCTCGCTCTCAATGTCCCTCGCTCTCAATGTCCCTCGCTCTCCCTGTCGCTCACTCTGTCTGTCGCTCGCTCTGTCTGTCGCTTGCTCTGTCTGTCGCTCGCTCCCTCTCTCACTCGCTCCCTCTCTCGCTCGTTCTCGCTGTCGATCTCCTTGTCAATGTAGCTCTCTCGCTCTGTCGCACGCCCTCTCTCTGTCACTCGCCCTCACTGTCTGTCACTCGCCCTCTCTCCCTGTTGCTCGCCCTCTCTCTCTGTCACTTGCCCTCTCTCTCTGTTGCTTGCCCTCTCTCTCTGTCACTCATTCTCCCTGTCGCTCACTTACCCTGTTGCTTGCTCTCTCTTTCGCTCGCTCTCTCTTTCGCTCGCTCTCCCTGTGGCTCGCTCTCCCTGTGGCTCACTTTCCCTGTCGCTCGCTTTCCCTGTAGCTCGCTCTGTCTGTCGCTCGCTCTGTCTGTTGCTCGCTCTGTCTGTCGCTTGCTCTGTGTGTCGCTCGCTCTGTCTGTCGCTTGCTCTGTGTGTCGCTCGCTCTGTGAGTCGCTCACTCCATCTGTCACTCTCTCCCTCTCTCGCTCTCACTGTCGATCTCCTTGTTGATGTAGCTCTCTCGCTCTGTCGCTTGCCCTCTCTCTGTCGCACACCCTCTCTCTCTTTGCTCACCCTCTCTCCCTGTCACTCGCCCTTTCTCTCTGATGCTCGTGCTCTCTCTGTTGCTCGCTCTCTCTCCCTGATGCTCGCCCTCTCTCTCTGTCGCTTGTGCTCTCTCTGTCGCTCGCCCTCTATCCCTGTCGGTCTCTCTCTCTGTTGCTCACTCTCTCTCTCTGTCACTCGCGCTCTCTCTGTCGCTCACCCTCTCTACCTGTCGCTCACCCTCTCTCTCTGTCGCTCGTCCTCTCTCTGTCGCTCGCCCTCTCTCCCTGTTGCTCGCCCACTCTCCCTGGCACTCGCCCTCTCTTCCTGTCACTCGACCCCTCTCCCTGTCACTCATGCTCCCTCTGTCGCTCACCCTCTCTCCCTGTCACTCGACCTCTTTCCCTGTCGCTCGCCCTCTCTCCCTGTCGCTCGCCCTCTCCCTGTCGCTCACCCTCTCTCCCTGTCGCTCGCCCTCTCTCTCTGTCGCTCAAGCTCTCTCTGTCACTCACCCTCTCTCTCTGTCGCTCGAACTCTCTCCCTGTTGCTCGCCCTCTCTACCTGTCGCTCGCCCACTCTCCCTGTCGCTCACTCTCTCTCTCTGTTGCTCTCGTGCTCTTTCCCTGTCGCTCTCGTACTCTTTCCCTGTTGCTCTCGCGGTCTCTCTCTCTATTGCTCATGCACTTTCCCTGTCGCTCGTTCTCTCTGTCGCTCGCTCTCCCTGTTGCTCATGCACTCTCCCTGTCACTCGCTCTCCCTGTCGCTTGCTCTCCCTGTCACTCGCTCTCCCTGTCGCTCGCTCTACCTATCTCTTGCTCTCCCTGTCTCTCGCTCTCCCTGTCGATCCCTCTGTCGCTCTCTCTGTCGTTCATGCACTCTCTGTCACTCTCCCTCTCTCTCTGTTGCTCGTCCTTTCTGTTGCTCGCCCTCTCTCTCTGTCGCTCACCCTCTCTCTCTGTCACTCACCCTCTCTCTCTGTCGCTCACGCTCTCTTCTGATGCTCGTTCTCTCTCTCTGTTGCTCGCCCTCTCTCTCTGTCGATCGCCCTACCTCCATGTCGCTCACCCTCTCTCCCTGTGGCTCACCCTCTCTCCCTGTCACTGACCCTCTCTAGCTTTCTCTTGCTCTCCCTGTTGCTCGCTCTCCCTTTCACTCGCTGCCCCTGTCCCTCGCTTTCCTTGTCCCTCGCTTTCCCTGTTGCTCGCTTTACCTGTCGCTCGCTTTCCCTGTTCATCCCTTTCCCTGTCGCTCACTCTCCCTCTCCCTCGCTTTCCCTGTTGCTCGCTTTCCCATTTGCTCCCTTTCCCTGTCGCTCGCTTTCCCTGTCCCTCGCTTTCCCTGTCCCTCGCTCTCCCTGTCCCTCGCTTTCCCTGTCCCTAGCTCTCAATGTCCCTCACACTCCCTGTCCCTCACACTCCCTGTCGCTCGCTCTGTCTGTCGCTCGCTCCCTCTCTCACTCGCTCCCTCTCTCGCTCGCTCGTTCTCACTGTCGATCTCCTTGTCGATGTAGCTCTTTCGCACTGTCGCTTGCCCTCTCTCTCTGTCGCTCACCCTCTCTCTCTGTCGTTCACCCTCTCTCCCAGTCGCTCGCCCTTTCTCTCTGTCACTCAAGCTCTCTCTGTCACTCGCCCTCACTGTCTGTCGCTCACCCTCTCTCCCTGCTGCTTGCCCTCTCTCTCTGTCACTTGCCCTCTCTCTCTGTTGCTTTGCCCTCTCTCTCTGTCGCTCATTCTCCCTGTCGCTCACTTACCCTGTTGCTTGCTCTCTCTTTTGCTCGCTCTCTCTTTCGCTCACTCTCCCTGTGGCTCGCTCTCCCTGTGGCTCGCTCTCCCTGTCGCTCGCACTCCCTGTCGCTCGCTCTGTCTGTCGTTCGCTCTGTCTGTTGCTCACTCTGTGTGTTGCTCGTTCTGTGTGTCGCTCGCTCTATCTGTCTCTCGCTCCCTGTCTCGCTTGCTTCCTCTCTCGCTCTCGCTGTCGATCTCCTTGTTGATGTAGCTCTCTCGCTCTGTCGCTCGCCCTCTCTCTGTCGCTCACCCTCTCTCTCTGTCGCTCACCCTCTCTCCCTGTCACTCGTCCTTTCTCTCTGTCTCTCGTGCTCTCTCTGTTGCTCGCTCTCTCTCCCTGACGCTCGCCCACTCTCTCTGTCGCTCGTGCTCTCTCTGTTGCTCGCTCTCTCTCCCTGATGCTCGCCCTCTCTCTCTGTCATTTGTGCTCTCTCTGTTGCTCACCCTCTCTCTCCGTCGTTCACCCTCTCTCCCTGTCACTAGCCCTTTCTCTCTGTTGCTCATGCTCTCTCTGTCAGTCGCCCTCTCTCTCTGTCGCTCGCCCTCTCTCCCTGTTGCTCGCCCTCTCTCCCTGTTGCTTGCCCTCTCTCTCTGTCGCTCTCGCTCTCTCTGTCTCTTGCCCTCTCTCTCTGTTGCTCGCCCTCTATCTCTGTCGCTCACTCTCCCTGTCGCTCACTTACCCTTTTGCTCGCTCTCTCTTTCGCTCGCTCTCTCTTTCGCTCTCCCTGTCGCTCTCTCTCCCTGTCGCTCGCTTTCCCTGTTGCTTGCTTTCCCTGTCCCTCGCTTTTACTGTTGCTCGCTTTCCCTGTCCCTCGCTTTCCCTGTCCCTCGCTTTCCCTGTCCCTCGCTCTCCCTGCCCCTCGCTTTCCCTGTTGCTCGCTCTGTCTGTCGCTCGCTCTCCCTGTCGCTCGCTCTGTCTGTCGCTCGTACTATGTGTCGCTCGCTCTGTCTGTCGCTCGCTCTGTCTGTCGCTCGCTCTGTCTGTCGCTCGCTCTGTATGTCGCTCGCTCCCTCTCTCACTCGCTCCCTCTCTCGCTCGCTCATTCTCGCTCTCGATCTCCTTGTCGATGTAGCACTCTCGCTCTGTCGCTCACCCTCACTCTGTCGCTTGCCCTCTCTCTCTGTCATTCACCCTCTCTCTCTGTCACTCGCCCTTTCTCTCTGTCGCTCGCGCTCTCTGTCACTCGCCCTCTCTCCCTGTTGCTCGCCCTCTCTCTCTGTCGCTCATTCTCCCTATCGCTCACTTACCCTGTTGCTCACTCTCCCTGTCGCTCGCTCTCACTGTCGCTCGGTCTGTCTGTCGCTCGCTCTGTCTGTCGCTCGCTCTGTCTGTCGATCACTCTGTCTGTCGCTCGCTCTGTTTGTTGCTCGCTCTGTCTGTCGCTCGCTCTGTCTGTCACTCGGTCTGTCTGTCGCTCGCTCTGTCTGTCGCTCGCTCTGTCTGTCGATCACTCTGTCTGTCGCTCGCTCTGTTTGTCGCTCGCTCTGTCTGTCGCTCGCTCTGTCTGTCACTCGCTCTGTCTGTCGTTCGCTCTGTGTGTCGCTCGCTCTGTCTGTCGCTCGCTCTGTCTGTCGCTCGCTCTGTGTGTCGCTCGCTCTGTCTGTCACTCGCTCTGTCTGTTGCTCTCTCTCTCTCTCTCTGCCGCTTGAGCTCTCTCTTTCGCTCACCCTCTCTCCCTGTCACTCACCCTCTCTCCCTGTTGCTCGCCCTCTCTCTGTCTATTGCCCTCTCTCCCTGTTGCTCGCCCTCTCTCTCCGTCGTTCACCCTCTCTCCCTGTCTCTCGCCCTATCTCTCTGTTGCTCATGCTCTCTCTGTCAGTTGCCCTCTCTCTCTGTTTCTCGCCCTCTCTCCCTGTTGCTCGCCCTCTCTCCCTTTTGCTCGCCCTCTCTCTCTGTCACTCGCGCTCTCTCTGTCTCTTGCCCTCTCTCTCTGTTGCTCGCCCTCTCTCTCTGTCGCTCACTCTCCCTGTCGCTCACTTACCCTTTTGCTCACTCTCTCTTTCACTCGCTCTCTCTTTCGCTCGCTCTCCCTGTCGCACGCTCTCCCTGTCACTCACTCTCACTGTCTCTCACTCTGTCTGTCACTTGCTCTGTCTGTCGCTCGCGCTGTCTGTCACTCGCTCGGTGTGTTGCTCGCTCTGTCTGTCGCTCGCTCTATCTGTCGCTCGCTCCCTCTCTCGCTTGCTCCCTCTCTTGCTCTTGCTCTCGATCTCCTTGTTGATGTAGGTCTCTCTCTCTGTCTATCGCCCTCTCTCTGTTGCTCGCCCTCTCTCTCTGTCGCTCACCTTCCCCCCCTGTCACTAGCCCTTTCTCTCTGTCGCTCATGCTCTCTCTGTCGCTCGCCCTCTCTCTCTCTGTCGCTCACGCTCTCCCTGTCGCTCTCTCTCTCTGTTGCTCGCTCTCTCTCCGTCGCTCACGCTCTCTCTTTCACTCGCTTTCTCTCCCTGTCGTTCACCCTCTCTCTCTGTCACTCGCCCTCTCTCTGTCGCTCGCCCTCTTTCTGTCTGACGCACTCTCTCCCTGTTGCTCGCCCTCTCTCCCTGTTGCTCGTCCTCTCTCCCTCTCGCTCACCCTCTCTCTCTGTCGCTCGCCCGCTCCCTGTCGCTCGCCCTCTCTCCCTGTCGCTCGCTTTCTCTCCCTGTCGCTCGCCCTCTCTACCTGTCGCTCGCCCTCTCTACCTGTCGCTCACCTTCTCTCTCTACCGCTCTCGTACTCTTTCCCTTTTGCTCTAGTGCTCTCTCTCTGTTGCTCATGCACTCTCCCTGTCGCTCGCTCTCCCTGTCGCTCACTCTTCCTGTCGCTCACTTTCCCTGTCACTCGCTTTCCCTGTTGCTTGCTTTCCCTGTCCCTCGCTTTCCCTGTTGCTCGCTTTCCCTGTCCCTCGCTTTCCCTGTCGCTCGCTTTCCCTGTCCCTCGCTCTCCCTGTCCCTCGCTTTCCCTGTCCCTCGCACTCCCTGTCGCTCGCTCTGTCTGTCGCTGGCTCTGTCTGTCGCTCGCTCTGTCTTTCGCTCGCTCCCTCTCTCACTCGCTCCCTCTCTCGCTCGCTCGTTATCGCTGTCGATCTCCTTGTCGATGTAGATCTCTCGCACTGTCGCTTGCCCTCTCTCTCTGTCGCTCACCCGTTCTCGCTGTCGTTCACCCTCTCTCCCAGTCGCTTGCCCTTTCTCTCTGTCGCTCAAGCTCTCTCTGTCACTCGCTCTCACTGTCTGTCGCTCGCCCTCTCTCCCTGTCGCTCGCCCTCTCTCTCTGTCACTTGCCCTCTCTCTCTGTTGCTTTGCCCTCTCTCTCTGTCGCTCTTTCTCCCTGTCACTCATTTACCCTGTTGCTTGCTCTCTCTTTTGCTCGCTCTCTCTTTCGCTCGCTCTCCCTGTGGCTCGCTCTCCCTGTCGCTCGCACTCCCTGTCGCTCGCTCTGTCTGTCGCTCGCTCTGTCTGTTGCTCACTCTGTGTGTTGCTCGCTCTGTGTGTCGCTCGCTCTATCTGTCGCTCGCTCCCTGTCTCGCTTGCTTCCTCTCTCGCTCTCGCTGTCGATCTCCTTGTTGATGTAGCTCTCTCGCTCTGTCGCTCGCCCTCTCTCTGTCGCTCACCCTCTCTCTCTTTCGCTCACCCTCTCTCCCTGTCACTCGTCCATTCTCTCTGTCTCTCGTGCTCTCTCTGTTGCTAGCTCTCTCTCCCTGACGCTCGCCCACTCTCTCTGTCGCTCATGCTCTCTCTGTTGCTCGCTCTCTCTCCCTGATGCTCGACCTCTCTCTCTGTCACTCGTGCTCTCTCTGTTGCTCACCCTCTCTCTCCGTCGTTCACCCTCTCTCCCTGTCACTAGCCCTTTCTCTCTGTTGCTCATGCTCTCTCTGTCAGTCGCCCTCTCTCTCTGTCGCTCGCCCTCTCTCCCTGTTGCTCGCCCTCTCTCCCTGTTGCTTGCCCTCTCTCTCTGTCGCTCGCGCTTTCTCTGTCTCTTGCCCTCTCTCTCTGTTGCTCGCTCTCTCTCTCTGTCACTCGTGCTCTCTCTGTTGCTCGCTCTCTCTCTCTGTCGCTCGCGCTCTCTCTGTCACTCACCTCTCTCTCCGTCGTTCACCCTCTCTCCCTGTCACTAGCCCTTTCTCTCTGTTGACCATGCTCTCTCTGTCAGTCGCCCTCTCTCTCTGTCGCTCGCCCTCTCTCACTGTTGCTCGCCCTCTCTCCCTGTTGCTTGCCCTCTCTCTCTGTCGCTCGCGCTCTCTCTGTCTCTTGCCCTCTCTCTCTGTTGCTCGCCCTCTCTCTCTGTCGCTCACTCTCCCTGTCGCTCACTTACCCTTTTGCTCGCTCTGTCTTTCGCTCGCTCTCTCTTTCGCTCGCTCTCCCTGTTGCTCGCTCTGTCTGTCAATCGCTCTCCCTGTTGCTCGCTCTCCCTGTCGCTCGCTCTCCCTGTCGCACGCTCTCCCTGTCACTCGCTCTCACTGTCGCTCACTCTGTCTGTCGCTTGCTCTGTCTGTCGCTCGCGCTGTCTGTCACTCGCTCGGTGTGTTGCTCGCTCTGTCTGTCGCTCGCTCTATCTGTCGCTCGCTCCCTCTTTCGCTTGCTCCCTCTCTTGCTCTTGCTGTCGATCTCCTTGTTGATGTAGGTCTCGCTCTGTCTATCGCCCTCTCTCTGTTGCTCGCCCTCTCTCTCTGTCGCTCACCTTCTCTCCCTGTCACTAGCCCTTTCTCTCTGTCACTCGTGCTCTCTCTGTCGCTCGCCCTCTCTCTCTGTCGCTCGCCCTCTCTCTCTGTCGCTCACCTTCTCTCCCTGTCACTAGCCCTTTCTCTCTGTCACTCGTGCTCTCTCTGTCGCTAGCTCTCTCTCTCCCTGTCGCTCACGCTCTCCCTGTCGCTCTCTCTCTCTGTTGCTCACTCTATCTCTGTCACTCGCGCTCTCTCTTTCGCTCGCCCTCTCTCCCTGTCGTTCACCCTCTCTCTCTGTCGCTCGCCCTCTCTCTGTCGCTCGCCCTCTCTCTGTCTGACGCACTCCCTCCCTGTTGCTCGCCCTCTCTACCTGTCGCTCACCTTCTCTCTCTATCGCTCTCGTACTCTTTCCCTTTTGCTCTCGTGCTCTCTCTCTGTCGCTCATGCACTCTCCCTGTCCTCGCTCTCTCTGTCGCTCGCTCTCCCTGTCGCTCATGCACTCTCCCTGTCGCTCGCTCTTCCTGTCGTTCGCTCTCCCTGTCGCTCACTTTCCCTGTCGCTCGCTTTCCCTGTTGCTTGCTTTCCCTGTCCCTCGCTTTCACTGTTGCTCGCTTTCCCTGTCCCTCGCTTTCCCTGTCCCTCGCTTTCCCTGTCCTCGCTCTCCCTGTCCCTCGCTTTCCCTGTCGCTCGCTCTGTCTGTCGCTCGCTCTGTCTGTCGCTCGCTCTGTCTGTCGCTCGCTCTGTCTGTCGCTCGTTCTATGTGTCGCTCGCTCTGTCTGTCGCTCGCTCTGTCTGTCGCTCGCTCTGTATGTCGCTCGCTCCCTCTCTCACTCGTTCCCTCTCTCGTTTGCTCGTTCTCGCTCTCGATCTCCTTGTCGATGTAGCACTCTCGCTCTGTCGCTCGCCCTCACTCTGTCGCTTGCCCTCTCTCTCTGTCATTCACCCTCTCTCTCTGTCACTCGCCCTTTCTCTCTGTCGCTCGCGCTCTCTCTGTCACTCACCCTCTCTCCCTGTTGCTCGCCCTCTCTCTCTGTCGCTCATTCTCCCTATTGCTCACTTACCCTGTTGCTCGCTCTCCCTTTCGCTCGGTCTCACTGTCGCTCGCTCTGTCTGTCGCTCGCTCTGTCTGTCGCTCGCTCTGTCTGTCGCTCGCTCTGTCTGTCGATCGCTCTGTCTTTCGCTCGCTCTGTTTGTTGCTCGCTCTGTCTGTCGCTCGCTCTGTCTGTCGCTCGCTCTGTCTGTCGCTCGCTCTGTGTGTCGCTCGCTCTGTCTGTCACTCGCTCTGTCTGTTGCTCGCTCTCTCTCTCTGTCGCTCGAGCTCTCTCTTTCGCTCACCCTCTCTCCCTGTTGCTCATCCTCTCTCTCTGTTGCTCGCCCTCTCTCTGTCTATCGCCCTCTCTCCCTGTTGCTCGCCCTCTCTCTCCGTCGTTCACCCTCTCTCCCTGTCTTTCGTCCTCTCTCTCTGTTGCTCGCCCTCTCTCCCTGTTGCTCGCCCTCTCTCCCTTTTGCTCGCCCTCTCTCTCTGTCGCTCGTGCTCTCTCTGTCTCTTGCCCTCTCTCTCTGTTGCTCGCCCTGTCTCTCTGTCGCTCACTCTCCCTGTCGCTCACTTACCCTTTTGCTCACTCTCTCTTTCACTCGCTCTCTCTTTCGCTCGCTCTCCCTGTCGCACACTCTCCCTGTCACTCGCTCTCACTGTCTCTCACTCTGTCTGTCACTTGCTCTGTCTGTCGCTCGCGCTGTCTGTCACTCGCTCAGTGTGTTGCTCGCTCTGTCTGTCGCTCGCTCTATCTGTCGCTCGCTCCCTCTCTCGCTTGCTCCCTCTCTTGCTCTTGCTCTCGATCTCCTTGTTGATGTAGGTCTCTCTCTCTGTCTATCGCCCTCTCTCTGTTGCTCGCCCTTTCTCTCTGTCATTCACCTTCTCTCCCTGTCACTAGCCCTTTCTCTCTGTCGCTCGTGCTCTCTCTGTCACTCACGCTCTCCCTGTCGCGCTCTCTCTCTGTTGCTCGCTCTCTCTCTGTCGGTCGCCCTCTCTCTGTCTGACGCACTCTCTCCCTGTTGCTCGCCCTCTCTCCCTGTTGCGCACCCTCTCTCCTTCTCGCTCACCCTCTCTCTCTGTCGCTTGCCACTCCCTGTCGCTCGCCCTCTCTCCCTTTCACTTGCTATCTCTCCCTGTCGCTCGCCCTCTCTACCTGTCGCTCGCCCTCTCTACCTGTCGCTCACCTTCTCTCTCTATTGCTCTCATACTCTTTCCCTTTTGCTCTCGTGCTCTCTCTCTGTCGCTCTTGCACTCTCCCTGCCCTCACTGTCTCTGTCGCTCGCTCTCCCTGTCGCTCATGCACTCTCCCTGTCGCTCGCTCTCACTGTCTCTCACTCTCTCTGTCACTTGCTCTGTCTGTCGCTCGCGCTGTCTGTCACTCGCTCGGTGTGTTGCTCGCTCTGTCTGTCACTCGCTCTATCTGTCGCTCGCTCCCTCTCTCGCTTGCTCCCTCTCTTGCTCTTGCTCTCGATCTCCTTGTTGATGTAGGTCTCTCACTCTGTCTATCGCTCTCTCTCTGTTGCTCGCCCTCTCTCTCTGTCACTCACGTTCTCTCCCTGTCACTAGCCCTTTCTCTCTGTCGCTCGTGCTCTCTCTGTCGCTCGCCCTCTCTCTCTCTGTCGCTCACGCTCTCCCTGTCGCTCTCTCTCTCTGTTGCTCGCTCTCTCTCTGTCGCTCGCCCTCTCTATGTCTGACGCACTCTCTCCCTGTTGCTCGCCGTCTCTCCCTGTTGCTCGCCCTCTCTACCTGTCGCTCACCTTCTCTCTCTATCGCTCTCATACTCTTTCCCTTTTGCTCTCGTGCTCTCTCTCTGTCGCTCATGCACTCTCCCTGTCCTCTTCTCTCTGTCACTCGCTCTCCCTGTCACTCATGCACTCTCCCTGTCGCTCGCTCTCCCTGTCGCTCGCTCTCCCTGTCGCTCACTTTCCCTGTCGCTCGCTTTCCCTGTTGCTTGCTTTCCCTGTCCCTCGCTTTCGCTGTTGCTCACTTTCCTTGTCCCTCGCTTTCCCTGTCCCTCGCTTTCCCTGTCCCTCACTCTCCCTGTCCCTCGCTTTCCCTGTCGCTCGCTCTGTCTGTCGCTCGATCTGTCTGTCGCTTGGTCTGTCTGTCACTCGCTCTGTCTGTCTCTCGTTCTATCTGTTGCTCGCTCAGTCTGCCGCTTGCTCTGTCGCTCGCTCTGTCTGTCGCTCGCTCCCTCTCTCGCTCGCTCGTTCTCGCTCTCGATCTCCTTGTCGATGTAGCTCTCTCGCTCTGTCGCTCACCCTCACTCTGTCGCTTGCCCTCTCTCTCTGTCATTCACCCTCTCTCTCTGTCACTCGACCTTTCTCTCTGTTGCTCGCGCTCTCTCTGTCACTCGCCCTCTCCCTGTTGCTCACCCTCTTTCTTTGTCGCTCGCGCTCTCTTTGTCACTTGCCCTCTCTGTTGCTCGCTCTCTCTCTCTGTCGCTCGCTCTCTCTACCTGTCGCTCACCTTCTCTCTTTGTCGCTCTCGTGCTCTTTCCCTGTTGCTCTCGTGCTCTTTCCCTTTTGCTCTCACGCTCTCTCTCTGTCACTCATGCACTCTCCCTGTCACTCGCTCTCTCTGTCGCTCACTTTCCCTGTCGCTCGCTTTCTCTGTTGCTCACTTTCCCTGTCCCTCGCTTTCCTTGTCCCTTGCTGTCCCTGTCCCTCGCTTTCCCTGTCCCTCGCTCTCCCTGTCCCTTTCTCTCCCTGTCCCTCACTCTCCCTGTCCCTCGCTCTGTATGTTGCTCGCTCTGTCTGTTGCTCGCTCTGTCTGTCGCTCGCTCTGTCTGTCTCACGGTCTGTCTGTCGCTCGCTCTGTCTCTCGCTCGCTCCTTCTCTCGCTCGCTCCCTCTCTCGCTCGCTCGGTCTCGCTCTCAATCTCCTTGTCGATGTAGCTCTCTCGCTGTGTCGCTCACCCTCTCTCTTTTCCTTGCCCTCTCTCTCTGTCGTTCACCCTCTCTCTCTGTCGCTCGCCCTTTCTCTCTGTCGCTCACGCTCTCTCTGTCACTCGCCCTCTCTCTCTGTCGTTGGCCCTCTCTCTCTGTCACTTGCCCTCTCTCCCTGTTGCTCGCCCTGTTTCTCTGTCGCTCGCGCTCTCTTTGTCACTTGCCCTTTCTCTCTGTTGCTCGCCCTCTCTCTCTGTATCTCGCTCTCCCTGTCACTCATTCTCCCTATCGCTCACTTACCCTGTTGCTCGCTCTCTCTTTCTCTCACTCTCCCTGTCGCTCGATCTCCCTGTCGCTCGCTCTACCTGTCGCTCGCTCTCACTGTCGCTCATTCTGTCTGTCGTTCGTTCTGTCTATCGCTCGCTCTGTGTGTCGCTCGCTCTGTCTTTCACTCGCTCTATCTGTGGCTCGCTCCCTCTCTCGCTCGCTCCCTCTCTCGTTCTCACTGTCGATCTCCTTGTTGATGTAGCTCTGTCGCTGTGTCGCGCGCCCTCTCTTTGTCGCTTGCCCTCTCTCTCTGTCGCTCACCCTTTCTCCCTGTCACTCGCCCTTTCTCTCTGTCGCTCATGCTCTCTCTGTCGATCGCCCTCTCTCTCTGTCGCTCACCCTCTCTCTCTGTTGCTCGCTCTCCCTGTTGCTCGCCCTCTCCTTCTGTCACTCACGCTCTCTCTGTCGCTCGCCCTCTCTCCCTGTAGCTCTCTCTCTTTGTTGCTCGGTCTCTCTCTCTGTCGCTCGTGCTCTCTCTTTCGCTCACCCTCTCTTCCTGTCGCTCACCCTCTCTCTCTGTCTGTCGCCCTCTCTCTCTGTAGCTCGTCCTCTCTCCCTGTCGCTCGCCCACTCTCCCTGTCGCTCTCCCTCTCTACCTGTCGGTCACCTTCTCTCTCTATCGCTCTCGTACTCTTTCCCTTTTGCTCTCGTGCTCTCTCTCTGTCGCTCATGCACTCTCCCTGTCCTCACTCCCTCTCTCGCTCACTCCCTCTCTCGCTCACTCGTTCTCCGTCTCGATCTCCTTGTCGATGTAGCTCTCTCGCTCTGTCGCTCGCCCTCACTCTGTCTCTTGCGCTCTCTCTGTCACTCGCCCTTTCTCTCTGTCGCTCGCTCTCTCTCTGTCACTCGTCCTCTCTCCCTGTTGCTCGCTTTCTTTCTCTGTCGCTCGCGCTCTCTTTGTCGCTTGCCCTCTCTCTCTGTTGCTCGCCCTCTCTCTCTGTCGTTCATTCCCCCTATCGCTCACTTACCCTGTTGCTCGCGCTCTCTTTCGCTCGCTCTCACTGTCGCTTGCTCTGTCTGTCACTCGCTCAGTCTGTCGCTCGCTCTGTCTGTTGCTCGCTCTGTCTGTCGCTCGCTCTGTGTGTCGCTCGCTCTGTCTGTCGCTCGCTCTGTTGCTCGCTCTCACTCTCTGTCGCTCAAGCTCTCTCTTTCGCTCACCCTCTCTCCCTGTCGCTCACCCTCTCTCTGTGTTGCTCGCCCTCTCTCTGTCTGTCGCCCTCTCTCCCTGTTGCTCGCCCTCTCTCCCTGTTGCTCGCCCTCTCTCTCTGTCGCTCACTCTCCCTGTCGCTCACTTACCCTTTTGCTCACTCTCTCTTTCACTCACTCTCTCTTTCTCTCGCTCTCCCTGTCGCTCGCTCTCCCTGTCGCTCGCTCTCGCTGTCGCTCGCTCTCCCTGTTGCTCGCTCTCCCTGTCGCACGCTCTCCCTGTCACTCGCTCTCACTGTCGCTCACCCTGTTGCTTGCTCTGTCTGTCACTCGCTCTATCTGTCACTCGCTCCCTCTTTCGCTTGCTCCCTCTCTTGCTCTCGCTGTCGATCTCCTTGTTGATGTAGGTCTCTCGCTCTGTCGATCGCCCTCTCTCTGTCGCTCGCCCTCTCTCTCTGTCGCTCACCTTCTCTCCCTGTCACTAGCCCTTTCTTTCTGTCGCTCGTGCTCTCTCTGTCGCTCGCCCTCTCTCTCTCTGTCGCTCACGCTCTCCCTGTCGCTTTCTCTCTCTGTTGCTCGCTCTCTCTCTCTGTCGCTCGCGCTCTCTCTTTCGCTCGCCCTCTCTCCCTGTCATTCACCCTCTCTCTCTGTCGCTCGCCCTCTCTCTGTCGCTCGCCCTCTCTCCCTGTTGTTCGCCCTCTCTCCCTGTTAATCACCCTCTCTCCCTGTCGCTCACCCTCTCTCTCTGTTGCTCGCCCACTCTCTGTCACTCGCCCTCTCTACCTGTCGCTCGCCCTCTCTACCTGTCGCTCACCTTCTCTCTCTATCTCTCGTACTCTTTCCCTTTTGCTCTCGTGCTCTCTCTCTGTCGCTCATGCACTCTCCCTGCCCTCGCTCTCTCTGTCGCTCGCTCTCCCTTCACTCATGCACTTTCCCAGTCGCTCGCTCTCCCTGTCGCTCGCTCTCCCTGTCTCTCACTTTCCCTGTCGCTCGCTTTCCCTGTTGATTGCTTTCCCTGTCCCTCGCTTTCGCTGTTGCTCGCTTTCCCTGTCCCTCGCTTTCCTTGTCCCTCGCTCTCCCTGTCCCTCGCTTTCCCTGTCGCTCGCTCTGTCTGTTGCTCGCTCTGTCTGTCGCTTGCTCTGTCTGTCGCTCGTTCTATGTGTCGCTCACTCTGTCTGTCGCTCGCTCTATCTGTCGCTCGCTCTGTCTGTCGCTCGCTCCCTCTCTCACTCGCTCCTTCTCTCGCTCGCTCATTCTCGCTCTCGATCTCCTTGTCGATGTAGCTCTCTTGCTCTGGCGCTCGCTCTCACTCTGTCGCTTGCCCTGTCTCTCTGTCATTCACCCTCTCTCTCTGTCACTCGCCCTTTCTCTCTGTCGCTCGCACTCTCTCTGTCACTCGCCCTCTCTCCCTGTTGCTCGCCCTCTCTCTCTGTCGCTCATTCTCCCTATCGCTCACTTACCCTGTTGCTCGCTCTCCCTTTCGCTCGCTCTCACTGTCGCTCGCTCTGTCTGTCGTTCGCTCTGTGTGTCGCTCGCTCTGTCTGTCACTCGCTCTGTCTGTCGCTGGCTCTGTCTGTCGCTGGCTCTGTCTGTCGCTCGCTCTGTGTGTCGCTCGCTCTGTCTGTCACTCGCTCTGTCTGTCGCTCGCTCTGTCTGTCGCTCGCTCTGTCTGTCGCTGGCTCTGTCTGTCGCTCGCTCTGTGTGTCGCTCGCTCTGTCTGTCACTCGCTCTCTCTGTTGCTCGCTCTCTCTCTGTCGCTCGAGCTCTCTCTTTCGCTCACCCTCTCTCCCTGTCGCTCACCCTCTCTCTCTGTTGCTCGCCCTCTCTCTGTCTATCACCCTCTCTCCCTGTTGCTCGCCCTCTCTCTCCGTCGTTCACCCTCTCTCCCTGTCACTCGCCCTTTCTCTCTGTTGCTCATGCTGTCTCTGTCAGTCGCCCTCTCTCTCTGTTGCTCGCCCTCTCTCCCTGTCGTTCACTCTCCCTGTCGCTCACTTACCTTTTGCTCACTCTCTCTTTCACTCGCTCTCTCTTTCGCTCGCTCTCCCTGTCGCTCGCTCTGTCTGTCGCTCGCTCTCCCTGTCGCTCGCTCTCCCTGTCGCTCGCTCTCCCTGTCGCTCGCTCGGTCTGTCACTCGCACTGTCTGTCACTCGCTCGGTGTGTTGCTCGCTCTGTCTGTCGCTCGCTCTATCTGTCGCTCGCTCCCTCTTTCGCTTGCTCCCTCTCTTGCTCTCGCTGTCAATCTCCTTGTTGATGTAGGTCTCTCGTTCTGTCGATCGCCCTCTCTCTGTCGCTCGCCCTCTCTCTCTGTCGCTCACCTTCTCTCCCTGTCACTAGCCCTTTCTCTCTGTCGCTCGTGCTCTCTCTGTCGCTCGCCCTCTCTCTCTCTGTTGCTCACACTCTCCCTGTCACTTTCTCTCTCTGTTGCTCGCTCTCTCTCTGTCGCTCGCGCTCTCTCTTTCGCTCGCCCCCTTTCCCTGTCATTCACCCTCTCTCTCTGTCGCTTGCCCTCTCTCCCTGTTGCTCGCCCACTCTCCCTGTTGCTCACCCTCTCTCCCTGTCGCTCACGCTCTCTCTCTGTCGCTCGCCCACTCTCTGTCACTCGCCCTCTCTACCTGTCGCTCGCCCTCTCTCTCTGTCGCTCACCTTCTCTCCCTGTCACTAGCCCTTTCTCTCTGTCGCTCGTGCTCTCTCTGTCGCTCGCCCTCTCTCTCTCTGTCGCTCACGCTCTCCCTGTCGCTTTCTCTCTCTGTTGCTCGCTCTCTCTCTCTGTCGCTCGCGCTCTCTCTTTTGCTCGCCCTCTCTCCCTGTCATTCACCCTCTCTCTCTGTCGCTCGCCCTCTCTCTGTCGCTCGCCCTCTCTCCCTGTTGTTCGCCCTCTCTCCCTGTTAATCACCCTCTCTCCCTGTCGCTCACCCTCTCTCTCTGTTGCTCGCCCACTCTCTGTCACTCGCCCTCTCTACCTGTCGCTCGCCCTCTCTACCTGTCGCTCACCTTCTCTCTCTATCTCTCGTATCTCTCTATCTTTCCCTTTTGCTCTCGTGCTCTCTCTCTGTCGCTCATGCACTCTCCCTGCCCTCGCTCTCTCTGTCGCTCGCTCTCCCTTCACTCATGCACTTTCCCAGTCGCTCGCTCTCCCTGTCGCTCGCTCTCCCTGTCTCTCACTTTCCCTGTCGCTCGCTTTCCCTGTTGATTGCTTTCCCTGTCCCTCGCTTTCGCTGTTGCTCGCTTTCCCTGTCCCTCGCTTTCCTTGTCCCTCGCTCTCCCTGTCCCTCGCTTTCCCTGTCGCTCGCTCTGTCTGTTGCTCGCTCTGTCTGTCGCTTGCTCTGTCTGTCGCTCGTTCTATGTGTCGCTCACTCTGTCTGTCGCTCGCTCTATCTGTCGCTCGCTCTGTCTGTCGCTCGCTCCCTCTCTCACTCGCTCCTTCTCTCGCTCGCTCATTCTCGCTCTCGATCTCCTTGTCGATGTAGCTCTCTTGCTCTGGCGCTCGCTCTCACTCTGTCGCTTGCCCTGTCTCTCTGTCATTCACCCTCTCTCTCTGTCACTCGCCCTTTCTCTCTGTCGCTCGCACTCTCTCTGTCACTCGCCCTCTCTCCCTGTTGCTCGCCCTCTCTCTCTGTCGCTCATTCTCCCTATCGCTCACTTACCCTGTTGCTCGCTCTCCCTTTCGCTCGCTCTCACTGTCGCTCGCTCTGTCTGTCGTTCGCTCTGTGTGTCGCTCGCTCTGTCTGTCACTCGCTCTGTCTGTCGCTCGCTCTGTCTGTCGCTGGCTCTGTCTGTCGCTCACTCTGTGTGTCGCTCGCTCTGTCTGTCACTCGCTCTGTCTGTCGCTCGCTCTGTCTGTCGCTGGCTCTGTCTGTCGCTCGCTCTGTGTGTCGCTCGCTCTGTCTGTCACTCGCTCTCTCTGTTGCTCGCTCTCTCTCTGTCGCTCGCCCTCTCTCTGTCTATCACCCTCTCTCCCTGTTGCTCACCCTCTCTCTCTGTTGCTCGCCCTCTCTCTGTCTATCACCCTCTCTCCCTGTTGCTCGCCCTCTCTCTCCGTCGTTCACCCTCTCTCCCTGTCACTCGCCCTTTCTCTCTGTTGCTCATGCTGTCTCTGTCAGTCGCCCTCTCTCTCTGTTGCTCGCCCTCTCTCCCTGTCGTTCACTCTCCCTGTCGCTCACTTACCTTTTGCTCACTCTCTCTTTCACTCGCTCTCTCTTTCGCTCGCTCTCCCTGTTGCTCGCTCTGTCTGTCGCTCGCTCTCCCTGTCGCTCGCTCTCCCTGTCGCTCGCTCTCCCTGTCACTCGCTCGGTCTGTCACTCGCACTGTCTGTCACTCGCTCGGTGTGTTGCTCGCTCTGTCTGTCGCTCGCTCTATCTGTCGCTCGCTCCCTCTTTCGCTTGCTCCCTCTCTTGCTCTCGCTGTCAATCTCCTTGTTGATGTAGGTCTCTCGTTCTGTCGATCGCCCTCTCTCTGTCGCTCGCCCTCTCTCTCTGTCGCTCACCTTCTCTCCCTGTCACTAGCCCTTTCTCTCTGTCGCTCGTGCTCTCTCTGTCACTCGCCCTCTCTCTCTCTGTTGCTCACACTCTCCCTGTCACTTTCTCTCTCTGTTGCTCGCTCTCTCTCTGTCGCTCGCGCTCTCTCTTTCGCTCGCCCCCTTTCCCTGTCATTCACCCTCTCTCTGTCGCTTGCCCTCTCTCCCTGTTGCTCGCCCACTCTCCCTGTTGCTCACCCTCTCTCCCTGTCGCTCACGCTCTCTCTCTGTCGCTCGCCCACTCTCTGTCACTCGCCCTCTCTACCTGTCGCTCACCCTCTCTACCTGTCGCTCACCTTCTCTCTCTATCGCTCTCGTACTCTTTCCCTTTTGCTCTCGTGCTCTCTCTCTGTCGCTCATGCACTCTCCCTGTCCTCGCTCTCTCTGTCGCTCGCTCTCCCTGTCGCTCGCTCTCCCTGTCTCTCACTTTCCCTGTTGCTCGCTTTCCCTGTTGCTTGCTTTCCCTGTCCATCGCTTTCGCTGTTGCTCGCTTTCCCTGTCCCTCACTTTCCCTGTCCCTCGCTTTCCCTGTCCCTCACTCTCCCTGTCCCTCGCTTTCCCTGTCGCTCGCTCTGTCCGTTGCTCGCTCTGTCCGTTGCTCGCTCTGTCTGTCGCTTGCTCTGTCTGTCGCTCGCTGTGTCTGTTGCTCGTTCTATTTGTTGCTCGCTCAGTCTGTCGCTCGCTCTGTCGCTCGCTCTGTCTGTTGCTTGCTCCCTCTCTCGCTTGCTCCCTCTCTCGCTCACTCATTCTTGCTCTCGATCTCCTTGTCAATGTAGCTCTTTCGCTCTGTCACTTGCCCTCACTCTGTCGCTTGCCCTCTCTCTCTGTCATTCACCCTCTCTCTCTGTCACTCGACCTTTCTCTCTGTCGCTCGCGCTCTCTCTGTCACTCGCCCTCTCTCCCTGTTGCTCGCCCTCTTTCTTTGTCGCTCGCGCTCTCTTTGTCACTTGCCCTCTCTGTTGCTCGCCCTCTCTCTCTGTCGCTCATTCTCCCTATCGCTCACTTACCCTGTTGCTCGCTCTCTCTTTCGCTCGCTCTCACTGTCGCTCGCTCTGTCTGTCGCTCGCTCTGTCTGTCGCTCGCTCTGTCTGTCGCTCGCTCTGTCTGTCACTCGCTCTGTCTGTCGCTCGGTCTGTCTGTCGATCGCTCTGTCTGTCACTCGCTCCCTCTCTCGCTCGCTCCCTCACTCGCTCGCTCGTTCTCGCTCTTGATCTCCTTTTCGATGTAGCTCTCTCGTTCTGTCTCTCGCCCTCTCTCTGTCTCTTGCCCTCTCTCCCTGTCGCTCAGCCTCTCTCCCTGTTGCTCGCCCTCTCTCTCTGTCACTCACCTTCTCTCTCTATCGCTCTCGTGCTCTTTCCCTGTCTCTCGTGCTCTTTCCCTTTTGCTCTCGCACTCTCTTTCTGTCACTCATGTACTCTCCCTGTCGCTCGCTCTCTCTGTCGCTCGCTCTCCCTGTCGCTCATGCACTCTCCCTGTCACTCGCCCTCCCTGTATTTCGCTCTCCCTGTCACTCACTTTCCCTGTTGCTCGCTTTCCCTGTTGCTCACTTTCTCTGTCACTCGCTTTCCCTGTCCCTCGCTTTCCCTGTCCCTCGCTCTCCCGGTCCCTCGCTTTCCCTGTCCCTTGCTCTCCCTGTCCCACGCTCTCCCTGTCCCTCGCTCTCCCTGTCGCTCGCTCTGTCTGTCGCTCGCTCTGTCTGTCGCTCGTTCTGTCTGTCGCTCGCTCTGTCTGTCGTTCGCTCTGTCTCTCACTCGCTCCCTCTCTCGCTCCCTCCCTCTCTCACTCGCTCGTTCTCGGTCTCGATCTCCTTGTCGATGTAGCTCTCTCGCTCTGTCGCTCGTCCTCTCTCTGTCGCTTGCCCTCTCTCTCTGTTATTCACCCTCTCTGTCGCTTGCTGGTTCTCTCTGTCACTCGCGCTCTCTCTCTGTCGCTCGCCCTTCTCCCTGTCGCTCGACCTCTCTCTGTCGCTCGCCCTTTCTCCCTGTTGTTCACCCTCTCTCTCTGTCGTTCAACCTCTCTCTCTGTCGTTCACACTCTCTCTCTGTTGCTCGCCCTCTCTCTGTCGCTCACCCTATCTCTGTCGCTCGCCCTCTCTCCCTGTCGCTCGCCCTCTCTCCCTGTCGCTCGCCCTCTCTCTCTGTCGCTCTCCCTCTCTACCTGTCGCTCACCTTCTCTCTCTATCGCTCATGCCTTCTCCCTGTCACTCGTTCTCTCTGTCGATCATGCACTCTCCCTGTCGCTCACTCTCCCTGTCACTTGCTCTGCCTGTCACTCGATCTCCCTGTCACTCGCTTTCCCTGTCGCTCCCTCTGTCGCTCTCGCTCTCTCTGTCATTCATGCTCTCTCTGTCACTCTCCCTCTCTCTCTGTTGCTCGCCCTCTCTGTTGCTCACCCTCTCTCTCTGTCGCTCATGCTCTCTCTGTCGCTCACCCTCTATCTCTGTCGCTCTCGCTCTTTCAGTCATTCATGCACTCTCTGTCACTCTCCCTCTCTCTCTCTTGCTCGCCCTCTCTGTTGCTCACCCTCTCTCTCTGTCGCTCACCCTTTCTGTCTGTTGCTCGCCCGCTCCCTGTCGCTTGCCCTCTCTCCCTGTCGCTCGCTTTCTCTCCCTGTCGCTCGCCCTCTCTACCTGTCGCTCGCCCTCTCTACCTGTCGCTCGCCTTCTCTCTCTGTCGCTCTCGTACTCTTTCCTTTTTGCTCTCGTGCTCTCTCTCTGTCGCTCATGCTCTCTCCCTGTCCTCGCTCTCTGTCGTTCACTTTCCCTGTCGTTCGCTTTCCCTGTTGCTTGCCTCCCTGTCCCTCACTTTCACTGTTGCTCACTTTCCCTGTCCCTCGCTTTCCCTGTCCCTCGCTTTCCCTGTCCCTCGCTCTCCCTGTCCCTCGCTTTCCCTGTCGCTCGCTCTGTCTGTTGCTCGCTCTGCTTGTCACTCGCTCTGTCTGTCGCTCGTTCTATGTGTTGCTCGCTCTGTCTGTCGCTTGCTGTGTCGCTCGCTCTGTCTGTCGCTCGCTCCCTCTCTCGCTCGCTCCCTCTCTCGCTCGCTCGTTCTTACTCTCGATCTCCTTGTCGATGTAGCTCTCTCGCTCTGTCGCTTGCCCTCGCTCTGTCGCTTGCCCTCTCTCTCTGTCATTCACCCTCTCTCTCTGTCACTCGACCTTTCTCTCTGTCGCTCGCGCTCTCTCTGTCACTCGCCCTCTCTCCCTGTTGCTCGCCCTCTTTCTTTGTCGCTCGTGCTCTCTTTGTCACTTGCCCTCTCTGTTGCTCGCCCTCTCTCTCTGTCGCTCATTCTCCCTATCGCTCACTTACGCTGTTGCTCGCTCTCTCTTTCGCTCTCTCTCACTGTCGCTCGCTCTGTCTGTCGCTCGCTCTGTTTGTTGCTCGCTCTGTCTGTCGCTCGCTCTGTCTGTCGCTCGCTCTGTCTGTCGCTCTGTCTGTCTGTCGCTCGGTCTGTCTGTCGATCGCTCTGTCTGTCACTCGCTCTGTCTCTCTCGCTCGCTCCCTCACTCTCTCGCTCGTTCTCGCTCTTGATCTCCTTGTCGATGTAGCTCTCTCATTCTGTCGCTCGCCCTCTCTCTGTCGCTTGCCCTCTCTCCCTGTCGCTCGCCCTCTCTCCCTGTCGCTCGCCCTCTCTCTCTGTCACTCACCTTCTCTCTCTGTCACTCTCGTGCTCTTTCCCTGTCTCTCGTGCTCTTTCCCTTTTGCTCTCGCACTCTCTCTCTGTCACTCATGTACTCTCCCTGTCACTCGCTCTCCCTGTATTTCACTCTCCCTGTCACTCACTTTCCCTGTCGCTCGCTTTCCCTGTTGCTCACTTTCTCTGTCACTCGCTTTCCCTGCCCCTCGCTTTCCCTGTCCCTCGCTCTCCCTGACCCGCGCTTTCCCTGTCCCTCGCTCTCCCTGTCCCAAGCTCTCCCTGTCCCTCCCTCTCCCTGTCGCTCGCTCTGTCTTTCGCTCGCTCTGTCTGTTGCTCGTTCTGTCTGTCGCTCGCTCTGTCTGTCGTTTGCTCTGTCTCTCACTCATTCCCTCTCTTGCTCGCTCCCTCTCTCGCTCACTCGTTCTCACTCTCGATCTCCTTGTCGATGTAGCTCTCTCTCTCTGTCGCTTGCCCTCACTCTGTCGCTTGCCCTCTCTCTCTGTCATTCACCCTCTCTCTCTGTCACTCGACCTTTCTCTCTGTCACTCGCACTCTCTCTGTCACTCGCCCTCTCTCCCTGTTGCTCGCCCTCTTTCTTCGCCGCTCGCGCTCTCTTTGTCACTTGCCCTCTCTTTTGCTCGCCCTCTCTGTTGCTCATTCTCCCTATCGCTCACTTACCCTGTTGCTCGCTCTCTCTTTCGAATGCTCTCACTGTCGCTCGCTCTGTCTGTCGCTCGCTCTGTCTGTCGCTCGCTCTGTCTGTCGCTCGGTCTGTCTGTCGATCGCTCTGTCTGTCACTCGCTCCCTCTCTCGCTCGCTCCCTCACTCTCTCGCTCGTTCTCGCTCTTGATCTCCTTGTCGATGTAGCTCTCTCATTCTGTCGCTCGCCCTCTCTCTGTCGCTTGCCCTCTCTCCCTGTCGCTCGCCCTCTCTCCCTGTCGCTCGCCCTCTCTCTCTGTCACTCACCTTCTCTCTCTGTCACTCTCGTGCTCTTTCCCTGTCTCTCGTGCTCTTTCCCTTTTGCTCTCGCACTCTCTCTCTGTCACTCATGTACTCTCCCTGTCACTCGCTCTCCCTGTATTTCACTCTCCCTGTCGCTCACTTTCCCTGTCGCTCGCTTTCCCTGTTGCTCACTTTCTCTGTCACTCGCTTTCCCTGCCCCTTGCTTTCCCTGTCCCTCGCTCTCCCTGACCCGCGCTTTCCCTGTCCCTCGCTCTCCCTGTCCCAAGCTCTCCCTGTCCCTCCCTCTCCCTGTCGCTCGCTCTATCTTTCGCTCGCTCTGTCTGTTGCTCGTTCTGTCTGTCGCTCGCTCTGTCTGTCGTTTGCTCTGTCTCTCACTCATTCCCTCTCTTGCTCGCTCCCTCTCGCTCACTCGTTCTCACTCTCGATCTCCTTGTCGATGTAGCTCTCTCTCTCTGTCGCTTGCCCTCACTCTGTCGCTTGCCCTCTCTCTCTGTCATTCACCCTCTCTCTCTGTCACTCGACCTTTCTCTCTGTCACTCGCACTCTCTCTGTCACTCGCCCTCTCTCCCTGTTGCTCGCCCTCTTTCTTCGCCGCTCGCGCTCTCTTTGTCACTTGCCCTCTCTTTTGCTCGCCCTCTCTGTTGCTCATTCTCCCTATCGCTCACTTACCCTGTTGCTCGCTCTCTCTTTCGAATGCTCTCACTGTCGCTCGCTCTGTCTGTCGCTCGCTCTGTTTGTTGCTCTCTCTGTCTGTCACTCGCTCTGTCTGTCACTCGCTCCGTCTGTCGCTCGCTCAGACTGTCGCTCGCTCTGTGTGTCGCTCACTCTGTCTGTCGCTCGCTCTGTCTGTTGCTCTCTCTCTCTCTCTGTCGCTCGAGCTCTCTCTTTCGCTCACCCTCTCTCCCTGTCGCTCACCCTCTCTCTCTGTTGCTCACCCTCTCTCTCTCTGTCGCCCTCTCTCCCTGTTGCTCGCCCTCTCTCTCCGTCGTTCACCTTCTCTCCCTGTCACTCGCCCTTTCTCTCTGTTGCTCATGCTCTCTCTGTCAGTCGCCCTCTCTCCCTGTTGCTCACCCTCTCTACCTGTCGCTCGCCCACTCTAACTGTCGCTCACCCTCTCTCTCTGTGGCTCATGCTCTCTCCCTGTCGCTCTTTCTCTCTGTCGCTCGCTCTCCCTGTAGCTCGCTCTCTCTGTTGCTCGGTCTCCCTGTCACTCGCTCTCCCTATCGCTCGCTCTCCCTGTCGCTCGCTCTGTCTGTCGCTCGCTCTCACTGTTGCTCGCGCTGTCTGTCACTTGCTCTGTGTGTCGCTCGCTCTGTCTGTCGCTCGCTCTGTGTGTCGCTCGCACAGTCTGTCAATCGCTCTGTCTGTCGCTTGCTCTGTCTGTCACTCGCTCTGTGTGTTGCTCGCTCTATTTGTCGCTTGCTCCCTCTCTCGCTTGCTCCCTCTCTTGCTCTCGCTGTCGATCTCCTTGTTGATGTAGGTCTCTCGCTCTGTCACTCGCCCTCTCTCTTTACACACCCTCTCTCTCTGTCGCTCGCCCTCTCTCACTTTTGCTCACCCTCTCTCCCTGTCGCTCGCCCTCTCTACCTGTCGCTCGCCCACTCTACTTGTCACTCACCCTCTCTCTCTGTCGCTCATGCACTCTCCCTGTCGCTCTTTCTCTCTGTCATTCACTCTCCCTGTCGCTTGCTCTGTCTGTCATTTGCTCTCCCTGTCGCTCGCTCTCTCTGTCGCTCGCTCTCACTGTCGCTCGCTCTGTCTGTCGCTTGCTCTGTCTGTCGCTCGCTCTGTTTGTCGCTCAATCTGTGTGTCACTCACTCTGTGTGTTGCTCGCTCTATCTGTCACTCGCTCCCTCTCGCTTGCTCCATCTCTTGCTCTCGCTGTCGATCTCCTTGTTGATGTAGGTCTCTCGTTCTGTTGCTCGCCCTCGCTCTGTCACTCGCCCTCTCTCTGTGTCGCTCACCCTCTCTCCCAGTCACTTGCCCTCTCTCTCTGTGGCTCACACTCTCTCTGTTGCTCGCCCTCTCTCCCTGTCACTCTCTCTCTCTGTTGCTCGCTCTCTCTGTCGCTCGTGCTCTCTCTTTCGCTCACCCTCTCTCCCTGTTGCTCACACTCTCTCTCTGTCACTCGCCCACTCTCTGTCTGTCGCCCTCTCTCTCTGACGCTCGCCCTCTCTCCCTGTCGCTCGCCCTCTCTCCCTGTCTCGCCAACTCTCCCTGTCGCTCGCCCTCTCTCCATGTCGCTCGCCCTCTCTCCCTGTCGCTCGCCCTCTCTCCCTGTCGCTAGCTCTCTCTCCCTGTCACTCGCACTCTCTCCCTGACTCTCGCCCACTCTCTCTGTCGCTCGCCCTCTCTCCCTGTCGCTCACCTTCTCTCTTTGTCGCTCTCGTGCTCTTTCCCTGTTGCTCTCGTGCTCTTTCCCTTTTGCTCTCACGCTCTCTCTCTGTTGCTCATGCACTCTCCCTGTCACTCGCTCTCCCTGTCGCTCACTTTCCCTGTCGCTCGCTTTCTCTGTTGCTCACTTTCCCTGTCCCTCGCTTTCCCTGTCCCTTGCTCTCCCTGTCCCTCGCTTTCCCTGTCCCTTGCTCTCCCTGTCCCTCGCTCTCCCTGTCCCTCACTCTCCCTGTCCCTCGCTCTGTATGTTGCTCGCTCTGTCTGTTGCTCGCTCTGTCTGTCGCTCGCTCTGTCTGTCTCACGGTCTGTCTGTCGCTCGCTCTGTCTGTCGCTCGCTCTGTCTCTCGCTCGCTCCTTCTCTCGCTCGCTCCATCTCTCGCTCGCTCGTTCTCGCTCTCGATCTCCTTGTCAATGTAGCTCTCTCGCTGTGTCGCTCACCCTCTCTCTGTCGCTCGCGCTCTCTCTGTCACTCGCCCTCTCTCTCTGTCGCTGGCCCTCTCTCTCTGTCACTCGCCCTCTCTCCCTGTTGCTCGCCCTGTTTCTCTGTCGCTCGCGCTCTCTTTGTCACTTGCCCTTTCTCTCTGTTGCTCGCCCTCTCTCTCTGTCTCTCGCTCTCCCTGTCACTCATTCTCCCTATCGCTCACTTACCCTGTTGCTCGCTCTCTCTTTCTCTCACTCTCCCTGTCGCTCGCTCTCCCTGTCGCTCGCTCTACCTGTCGCTCGCTCTCACTGTCGCTCATTCTGTCTGCCGCTCATTCTGTCTGTCGCTCGCTCTGTGTGTCGCTCGCTCTGTCGTTCACTCGCTCTATCTGTCGCTCGCTCCCTCTCTCACTCGCTCCCTCTCTCGCTCTCACTGTCGATCTCCTTGTAGATGTAGCTCTGTCGCTCTGTCGCGCGCCCTCTCTTTGTCGCTTGCCCTCTTTCTCTGTCGCTTACCCTTTCTCCCTGTCACTCGCCCTTTCTCTCTGTCGCTCATGCTCTCTCTGTCGATCGCACTCTCTCTCTGTTGCTCACCCTCTCTCTCTGTTGCTCGCTCTCTCTCCCTGTTGCTCGCCCTCTCCTTCTGTCACTCACGCTCTCTCTGTCGCTCGCCCTCTCTCCCTGTTGCTCTCTCTCTTTGTTGCTCGCTCTCTCTCTCTGTCGCTCGCACTCTCTCTTTCGCTCACCCTCTCTTCCTGTCGCTCACCCACTCGCTCTGTCGCTCGCCCTCTCTCTCTGTCGCTCGCCCTCTCTCTGTCTGTCGCCCTCTCTCTCTGTAGCTCGCCCTCTCTCCCTGTCGCTCACCTTCTCTCTCTGTCGCTCTCGTGCTCTTTCCCTGTTGCTCTCATGCTCTTTCCCTTTTGCTCTCGTGCTCTCTCTCTGTCACTCATGCACTCTCCCTGTCGCTCGCTCTCCCTGTCATTCGCTCTCCCTGTCGCTCACTTTCCCTGTCGCTTGCTTTCCCTGCTGCTCACTTTCCGTGTCGCTCGCTTTCCCTGTCCCTCGCTTTCCCTGTTGCTCGCTTTCCCTGTCCCTCGCTCTCCCTGGCCCTCGCTCTCCCTATCACTCACTCTGTCTGTCGCTCGCTCTGTCTCTCGCTCGCTCCATCTCTCGCTCGCTCCCACTCTCGCTCGCTCGTTCTCGCTCTCGATCTCCTTGTCGATGTAGCTCTTTCGCTCTGTCGCTCGCCCTCTCTCTGTTGTTCACCCTCTCGCTCTGTCGCTCGCCCTTTCTCTCTGTTGCTCGCGCTGTCTCTGTCACTCGCCCTCTCTCTCTGTCACTGGCCCTCTCTCTCTGTCACTCGCCCTCTCTCCCTGTTGCTCGCCCTCTTTCTCTGTCGCTCGCGCTCTCTTTGTCGCTTGCCCTCTCTCTATGTTGCTCGCCCTCTCTCTCTGTCGCTCATTCTCCCTATCGCTCACTTACCCTGTTGCTCGCTCTCTCTTTCGCACGGTCTCACTGTCGCTCGCTCTGTCTGTCGCTCGCTCTGTCTGTCGCTCGCTCTCCCTGTCACTCATTCTCCCTATCGCTCACTTACCCTGTTGCTCGCTCTCTCTTTCGCTCGCTCTCCCTGTCTCTCGCTCTCCCTGTCGCTCGGTCTCCCTGTCACTCACTCTCCCTGTCGCTTGCTCTGTCTGTAGCTCGCTCTCCCTGTCACTCGCTCTCTTTGTCGCTCGCCCTCTCTCTCTGTTGCTCGCCCTCTCTCTCTGTTGCTTATTCTCCCTATCGCTCACTTACCCTGTTGCTTGCTCTCTCTTTCGCTCGCTCTCACTGTCGCTCGCTTTGTCTGTCGCTCGCTCTGTCTGTGGCTCGCTCTGTCTGTCACTCACTCTGTCTGTCGCTCGCTCTGTCTGTCGCTCGCTCTCCCTGTCACTCATTTTCCCCATCACTCACTTACCCTGTTGCCCGCTCTCTCTTTCGCTCGCTCTCCCTGTCGCTCGCTTTGTCTGTCGCTTGCTCTGTATGTCGCTTGCTCTGTCTGTCGCTCGCTCTATCTGTTGCTTGCTATGTCTGCCTGTTGCCCACCCTCTCTCTCTGTCACTCTCCCTCTCTCTGCTGATCTCTTTCTCTCACTCTTTCTCTGTTACTCGGTCTCTCTCTCTGTCGCTCTCTCCCTCTGTCCCTCTCTCCCTCTGTCGCTTTCTCTCTCTTTCCATCTCTTGCTTGCTCTTTCTTCGCTTGCTCTCTCACACACATGAATTCTCTCTCTCGCTCTTTCTCTGTTGCTCAATCTTTCTCTGTCACTCGCTCGCTCTGTTGCTTGCTCTCCTTGTCGCTCGCTCTCTCTGTCACTCGCCCTCTCTATCTGTCGCTTGCTCTCTCTTCGCTCGACATCTCTATCTGTCGCTCGCTCTCTCTTCGCTCGCTCTCTCTATCTGTCACTCGCTCTCTCTTCTCTCGCCCTCTCTCCCTGTCACTCGACCTCTCTCTGTCGCTCGCCCTCTCTCCCTGTCGTTCACTCTCTGTCTCTGTCGTTCACCCTCTCTCTCTGTCGTTCACCCTCTCTCTCTGTCGTTCACACTCTCTCCCTGTCACTCCCCCTCTCTCCCTGTTGCTCGCCCTCTCTCCCTGTCGCTCGCCCTCTCTACCTGTTGCTCACCTTCTCTCTCTATCGCTCATGCATTCTCCCTGTCGCTCGTTCTCGCTGTCGCTCATGCACTCTCCCTGTCGCTCACTCTCCCTGTCACGCGCTCTCCCCGTCACTCGCTCTCCCTGTCAATCGCTTTCCCTGTCGCTCCCTCTGTCGCTCTCGCTCTCTCTGTCATTCATGCTCTCTCTGTCACTCTCCCTCTCTCTCTGTTGCTCGCCCTCTCTCTCTGTCGCTCGTGCTCTCTCTTTCGCTCACCCTCTATCCCTGTCGCTCTCGTTGTCTCTCTGTCATTCATGCAATCTCTGTCACTCTCCCTCTCTCTCTGTTGCTCGCCCTCTCTGTTGCTCGCCCTCTCTCTCTGTCACTCGCGCTCTCTCTCTGTCGCTCGCCCTCTCTCTCTGTCGTTCACCCTCTCTCCCTGTCGCTCTCGGTCTCCCTGTCACTCTCTTTCCCACTGTTGCTCTCGATATCTCTGTCGCTCTCGATCTCTCTGTTGCTCTTGCTCTCTCTGTCACTCATGCTCTCTCTGTTGCTCTCACTCCCCCTCTCGCTTTCTCTATGTCGCTCTCTCTCTCTCTGTTGCTCACCCTCTCTCTCTGTTGCCCACCCTCTCTCTCTGTCGCTCACTCTCCCTATCGCTCACTTACCCTGTTGCTCGCTCTCTCTTTCGCTCGCTCTCACTATCGCTCGCTCTGTCTGTCGCTTGCTCTGTCTGTCGCTCCCTCTGTCTGTTGCTCGCACTGTCTGTCGCTCGCTCTGTCTGTCGCTCGCTCTCCCTGTTGCTCATTCTCCCTATCGCTCACTTACCCTGTCGCTCGCTCTCCCTGTCGCTCGCTCTCCCTGTCGCTCACTCTCCCAGTCGCTTGCTCTGTCTGTAGCTCGCTCTCCCTGTCACTCGCTCTCTTTGTCGCTCGCCCTCTCTCTCTGTTGCTCACCCTCTCTCTCTGTCGCTTATTCTCCCTATCGCTCACTTACCCTGTTGCTTGCTCTCTCTTTCGCTCGCTCTCACTGTCGCTCGCTTTGTCTGTCGCTTGCTCTGTATGTCGCTTGCTCTGTCTGTCGCTCGCTCTATCTGTTGCTTGCTCTATCTGTCAGTTGCCCACCCTCTCTCTCTGTCGCTCTCCCTCTCTCTGCTGATCTCTCTCTCTTGCTCTTTCTCTGTTACTCGGTCTCTCTCTCTGTCGCTCTCTCCCTCTGTCCCTCTCTCCCTCTGTCGCTTTCTCTCTCTTTCCATCTCTTGCTTGCTCTTTCTTCGCTTGCTCTCTCACACACATGAATTCTCTCTCTCGCTCTTTCTCTGTTGCTCAATCTTTCTCTGTCACTCGCTCGCTCTGTTGCTTGCTCTCCTTGTCGCTCGCTCTCTCTGTCACTCGCCCTCTCTATCTGTCGCTTGCTCTCTCTTCGCTCGACATCTCTATCTGTCGCTCGCTCTCTCTTCGCTCGCTCTCTCTATCTGTCACTCGCTCTCTCTTCTCTCGCCCTCTCTCCCTGTCACTCGACCTCTCTCTGTCGCTCGCCCTCTCTCCCTGTCGTTCACTCTCTGTCTCTGTCGTTCACCCTCTCTCTCTGTCGTTCACCCTCTCTCTCTGTCGTTCACACTCTCTCCCTGTCACTCCCCCTCTCTCCCTGTTGCTCGCCCTCTCTCCCTGTCGCTCGCCCTCTCTACCTGTTGCTCACCTTCTCTCTCTATCGCTCATGCATTCTCCCTGTCGCTCGTTCTCGCTGTCGCTCATGCACTCTCCCTGTCGCTCACTCTCCCTGTCACGCGCTCTCCCCGTCACTCGCTCTCCCTGTCAATCGCTTTCCCTGTCGCTCCCTCTGTCGCTCTCGCTCTCTCTGTCATTCATGCTCTCTCTGTCACTCTCCCTCTCTCTCTGTTGCTCGCCCTCTCTCTCTGTCGCTCGTGCTCTCTCTTTCGCTCACCCTCTATCCCTGTCGCTCTCGTTGTCTCTCTGTCATTCATGCAATCTCTGTCACTCTCCCTCTCTCTCTGTTGCTCGCCCTCTCTGTTGCTCGCCCTCTCTCTCTGTCACTCGCGCTCTCTCTCTGTCGCTCGCCCTCTCTCTCTGTCGTTCACCCTCTCTCCCTGTCGCTCTCGGTCTCCCTGTCACTCTCTTTCCCACTGTTGCTCTCGATATCTCTGTCGCTCTCGATCTCTCTGTTGCTCTTGCTCTCTCTGTCACTCATGCTCTCTCTGTTGCTCTCACTCCCCCTCTCGCTTTCTCTATGTCGCTCTCTCTCTCTCTGTTGCTCACCCTCTCTCTCTGTTGCCCACCCTCTCTCTCTGTCGCTCACTCTCCCTATCGCTCACTTACCCTGTTGCTCGCTCTCTCTTTCGCTCGCTCTCACTATCGCTCGCTCTGTCTGTCGCTTGCTCTGTCTGTCGCTCCCTCTGTCTGTTGCTCGCACTGTCTGTCGCTCGCTCTGTCTGTCGCTCGCTCTCCCTGTTGCTCATTCTCCCTATCGCTCACTTACCCTGTCGCTCGCTCTCCCTGTCGCTCGCTCTCCCTGTCGCTCACTCTCCCAGTCGCTTGCTCTGTCTGTAGCTCGCTCTCCCTGTCACTCGCTCTCTTTGTCGCTCGCCCTCTCTCTCTGTTGCTCACCCTCTCTCTCTGTCGCTTATTCTCCCTATCGCTCACTTACCCTGTTGCTTGCTCTCTCTTTCGCTCGCTCTCACTGTCGCTCGCTTTGTCTGTCGCTTGCTCTGTATGTCGCTTGCTCTGTCTGTCGCTCGCTCTATCTGTTGCTTGCTCTATCTGTCAGTTGCCCACCCTCTCTCTCTGTCGCTCTCCCTCTCTCTGCTGATCTCTCTCTCTTGCTCTTTCTCTGTTACTCGGTCTCTCTCTCTGTCGCTCTCTCCCTCTGTCCCTCTCTCCCTCTGTTGCTTTCTCTCTCTTTCCACCTCTTGCTTGCTCTTTCTTCGCTTGCTCTCTCACACACATGAATTCTCTCTCTCGCTCTTTCTCTGTTGCTCAATCTTTCTCTGTCACTCGCTCGCTCTGTTGCTTGCTCTCCTTGTCGCTCGCTCTCTCTGTCACTCGCCCTCTCTATCTGTCGCTTGCTCTCTCTTCGCTCGACATCTCTATCTGTCGCTCGTTCTCTCTTCGCTCGCTCTCTCTATCTGTCACTCGCTCTCTCTTCTCTCGCCCTCTCTCCCTGTCACTCGACCTCTCTCTGTCGCTCGCCCTCTCTCCCTGTCGTTCACTCTCTGTCTCTGTCGTTCACCCTCTCTCTCTGTCGTTCACCCTCTCTCTCTGTCGTTCACACTCTCTCCCTGTCGCTCCCCCTCTCTCCCTGTTGCTCGCCCTCTCTCCCTGTCGCTCGCCCTCTCTACCTGTTGCTCACCTTCTCTCTCTATCGCTCATGCATTCTCCCTGTCGCTCGTTCTCGCTGTCGCTCATGCACTCTCCCTGTCGCTCACTCTCCCTGTCACGCGCTCTCCCCGTCACTCGCTCTCCCTGTCAATCGCTTTCCCTGTCGCTCCCTCTGTCGCTCTCGCTCTCTCTGTCATTCATGCTCTCTCTGTCACTCTCCCTCTCTCTCTGTTGCTCGCCTTCTCTCTCTGTCACTCGTGCTCTCTCTTTCGCTCACCCTCTATCCCTGTCGCTCTCGTTGTCTCTCTGTCATTCATGCAATCTCTGTCACTCTCCCTCTCTCTCTGTTGCTCGCCCTCTCTGTTGCTCGCCCTCTCTCTCTGTCACTCGCGCTCTCTCTCTGTCGCTCGCCCTCTCTCTCTGTCGTTCACCCTCTCTCCCTGTCACTCTCGGTCTCCCTGTCACTCTCGTTCCCACTGTTGCTCTCGATATCTCTGTCGCTCTCGATCTCTCTGTTGCTCTTGCTCTCTCTGTCACTCATGCTCTCTCTGTTGCTCTCACTCCCCCTCTCGCTTTCTCTATGTCGCTCTCTCTCTCTCTGTTGCTCACCCTCTCTCTCTGTTGCCCACCCTCTCTCTCTGTCGCTCACTCTCCCTATCGCTCACTTACCCTGTTGCTCGCTCTCTCTTTCGCTCGCTCTCACTATCGCTCGCTCTGTCTGTCGCTCGCTCTGTCTGTCGCTCGCTCTGTCTGTTGCTCGCTCTGTCTGTCGCTCGCTCTGTCTGTCGCTCGCTCTCCCTGTTGCTCATTCTCCCTATCGCTCACTTACCCTGTCGCTCGCTCTCCCTGTCGCTCGCTCTCCCTGTCGCTCACTCTCCCGGTCGCTTGCTCTGTCTGTAGCTTGCTCTCCCTGTCACTCGCTCTCTTTGTCGCTCGCCCTCTCTCTCTGTTGCTCACCCTCTCTCTCTGTCGCTTATTCTCCCTATCGCTCACTTACCCTGTTGCTTGCTCTCTCTTTCGCTCGCTCTCACTGTCGCTCGCTTTGTCTGTCGCTTGCTCTGTATGTCGCTTGCTCTGTCTGTCGCTCGCTCTATCTGTTGCTTGCTCTATCTGTCAGTTGCCCACCCTCTCTCTCTGTCGCTCTCCCTCTCTCTGCTGATCTCTCTCTCTTGCTCTTTCTCTGTTACTCGGTCTCTCTCTCTGTCGCTCTCTCCCTCTGTCCCTCTCTCCCTCTGTTGCTTTCTCTCTCTTTCCATCTCTTGCTTGCTCTTTCTTCGCTTGCTCTCTCACACACGTGAATTCTCTCTCTCGCTCTTTCTCTGTTGCTCAATCTTTCTCCCTCTGTCGCTCGCTCGCTCTGTTGCTTGATCTCCTTGTCGCTCGCTCTCTCTGTCACTCGCCCTCTCTATCTGTCGCTTGCTCTCTCTTCGCTCGACCTCTCTATCTGTCGCTCGCTCTCTCTTCGCTCGCTCTCTCTATCTGTCGCTCGCTCTCTCTTCGCTTGCCCTCTCTCCCTGTCACTCGACCTCTCTAACTGTCGCTCACCTTCTCTCTCTCTCGCTCTCATGCTCTTTCCCTGTAGCTCTCGTGCTCTTTCCCTTTTGCTCTCACGCTCTCTCTCTGTCGCTCATGCACTCTCCCTGTCACTCGCTCTCCCTGTCGCTCGCTTTCTCGGTTGCTCACTTTCCCTGTCCCTCGCTTTCCATGTCCCTCGCTCTCCCTGTCCCTCGCTTTCCCTGTTCCTCGCTCTCCCTGTCCCTCGCTCTCCCTGTCCCTCACTCTCCCTGTCCCTCGCTCTGTATGTTGCTCGCTCTGTCTGTTGCTCGCTCTGTCTGTTGCTCGCTCTGTCTGTCGCTCGCTCTGTCTGTCTCACGGTCTGTCTGTCGCTCGCTCTGTCTGTCGCTCGCTCTGTCTCTCGCTCGCTCCTTCTCTCGCTCGCTCCCTCTCTCGCTCGCTCGTTCTCGCTCTCGATCTCCTTGTCGATGTAGCTCTCTCGTTGTGTCGCTCAACCTCTCTCTGTCGCTTGCCCTCTCTCTCTGTCGCTCACCCTTTCTCTCTGTCGCTCGCGCTCTCTCTGTCACTCGCCCTCTCTCTCTGTCGCTGGTCCTCTCTCTCTGTCACTCACCCTCTCTCCCTGTTGCTCGCCCTCTTTCTCTGTCGCTCGCGCTCTCTTTGTCGCTTGCCCTCTCTCTCTGTTGCTCGCCCTCTCTCTCTGTCGCTCGTGCTCTCTCTGTCGCTCACCCTCTATCCCTGTCGCTCTCGTTGTCTCTCTTTCATTCATGCAATCTCTGTCAGTCTCCGTCTCCCTCTGTCACTCGCCCTCTCTCCCTGTCGCTCTTTCTCTCCGTCACTCGCTCTCCATGTCGCTCGCTCTCCCTGTCGCTCACTCTCCCTGTCGCTCGCTCTCACTGTCGCTCGCTCTGTCGCTCTCGCTCTCTCTGTCGTTCATGCTCTCTCTGTCACTCTCCCTCTCACTCTGTCGCTCGCTCTCCCTATCGCTCGCTCTCCCTGTCACTCACTCTCCCTGTTGCTCCCTCTGTCTCTCTTGCTCTCTCTGTCATTCATGCTCTCTCTGTCACTCCCCCTCTCTCTCTGTCGCTCACCCTCTCTCGCTGTCGATCGCCCTCTCTCTCTGTCGCTCGCCCCCTCTAACTGTCGCTCACCTTCTCTCTCTCTCGCTCTCGTGCTCTTTCCCTGTAGCTCTCGTGCTCTTTCCCTTTTGCTCTCATGCTCTCTCTCTGTCGCTCATGCACTCTCCCTGTCGCTCACATTCCCTGTCGCTCGCTTTCTCTGTTGCTCACTTTCCCTGTCCCTCGCTTTCCCTGTTCCTCGCTCTCCCTGTCCCTCGCTCTCCCTGTCCCTCACTCTCCCTGTCCCTCGCTCTGTATGTTGCTCGCTCTGTCTGTTGCTCACTCTGTCTGTCGCTCGCTCTGTCTGTCTCACGGTCTGTCTGTCGCTCGCTCTGTCTGTCGCTCGCTCTGTCTCTCGCTCGCTCCTTCTCTCGCTCGCTCCCTCTCTCGCTCGCTCGTTCTCGCTCTCGATCTCCTTGTCGATGTAGCTCTCTCGTTGTGTCGCTCACCCTCTCTCTGTCGCTTGCCCTCTCTCTGTGTCATTGACCCTCTCTCTCTGTCGCTCGCCCTTTCTCTCTGTCGCTCACGCTCTCTCTGTCACTCGCCCTCTCTCTCTGTCACTCGCCCTCTCTCCCTGTTGCTCGCCCTGTTTCTCTGTCGCTCGCGCTCTCTTTGTCACTTGCCCTTTCTCTCTGTTGCTCGCCCTCTCTCTCTGTCTCTCGCTCTCCCTGTCACTCATTCTCCCTATCGCTCACTTACCCTGTTGCTCGCTCTCTCTTTCTCTCACTCTCCCTGTCGCTCGCTCTCCCTGTCGCTCGCTCTCCCTGTCGCTCGCTCTCCCTGTCGCTCGCTCTACCTGTCGCTCGCTCTCACTGTCGCTCATTCTGTCTGTCGCTCGTTCTGTCTGTCTCTCGCTCTGTGTGTCACTCGCTCTGTCTTTCACTCGCTCTATCTGTCGCTCACTCCCTCTCTCGCTCGCTCCCTCTCTCGCACTCACTGTCGATCTCCTTGTTGATGTAGCTCCGTCGCTCTGTCGCTCGCCCTCTCTCTCTGTCGCTCACCCTCTCTCTGTCTGTCACCCTCTCTCTCTGTAGCTCGCCCTCTCTCCCTGTCGCTCGCCCACTCTTCCTGTCGCTCGCCCTCTCTACCTGTCACTCACCTTCTCTCTCTGTCGCTCTCGTGCTCTTTCCCTGTTGCTCTCATGCTCTTTCCCTTTTGCTCTCGTGCTCTCTCTCTGTCACTCATGCACTCTCCCTGTCACTCGCTCTCCCTGTCATTCGCTCTCCCTGTCGCTCACTTTCCCTGTCGCTCACTTTCCCTGCTGCTCACTTTCTGTGTCGCTTGCTTTCCCTGTCACTCGCTTTCCCTGTTGCTCGCTTTCCCTGTCCCTCACTCTCTCTGGCCCTCGCTCTCCCTATCGCTCGCTCTGTCTGTCGCTCGCTCTGTCTCTCGCTCGCTCCATCTCTCGCTCGCTCCCTCTCTCGCTCGCTCATTCTCGCTCTCGATCTCCTTGTCGATGTAGCTCTTTCACTCTGTCGCTCACCCTCTCTCTGTTGTTCACCCTCTTGCTCACCCTTTCTCTCTGTCGCTCGTGCTGTCTCTGTCACTCGCCCTCTCTCTCTGTCGCTGGTCCTCTCTCTCTGTCACTTGCCCTCTCTCCCTGTTGCTCGCCCTCTTTCTCTGTCGCTCGCGCTCTCTTTGTCGCTTGCCCTCTCTCTCTGTTGCTCGCCCTCTCTCCCTGTTGCTTATTCTCCATATCGCTCACTTACCCTATTGCTCACTCTCTCTTTCGCTCGCTCTCACTATCGCTCGCTCTGTGTGTCGCTCGCTCTGTCTGTCGCTCGCTCTGTCTGTCGCTCGCTCTCCCTGTTGCTCATTCTCCCTATCGCTCACTTACCCTGTCGCTCGCTCTCCCTGTCGCTCGCTCTCCCTGTCGCTCGCTCTCCCTGTCGCTCACTCTCCCGGTCGCTTGCTCTGTCTGTAGCTCGCTCTCCCTGTCACTCGCTCTCTTTGTCGCTCGCCCTCTCTCTCTGTTGCTCGCCCTCTCTCTCTGTCGCTTATTCTCCCTATCGCTCACTTACCCTGTTGCTTGCTCTCTCTTTCGCTCGCTCTCACTGTCGCTCGCTTTGTCTGTCGCTTGCTCTGTATGTCGCTTGCTCTGTCTGTCGCTCGCTCTATCTGTTGCTTGCTCTATCTGTCAGTTGCCCACCCTCTCTCTCTGTCGCTCTCCCTCGCTCTGCTGATCTCTCTCTCTTGCTCTTTCTCTGTTATTCGGTCTCTCTCTCTGTCACTCTCTCCCTCTGTCCCTCTCTCCCTCTGTCGCTTTCTCTCTCTTTCCATCTCTTGCTTGTTCTTTCTTCGCTCGCTCTCTCACACACGTGAATTCTCTCTCTCGCTCTTTCTCTGTTACTCAATCTTTCTCTATCTGTCGCTCGCTCGCTCTGTTGCTTGATCTCCTTGTCGCTCGCTCTCTCTGTCACTCGCCCTCTCTATCTGTCTCTTGCTCTCTCCTCGCTCGACATCTCTATCTGTCGCTCGCTCTCTCTTCGCTCGCTCTCTCTATCTGTCGCTCGCTCTCTCTTTGCTCGCCCTCTCTCCCTGTCACTCGACCTCTCTCTGTCGCTCGCCCTCTCTCCCTGTCGTTCACTCTCTGTCTCTGTCGTTCACCCTCTCTCTCTGTCGCTCCCCCTCTCTCCCTGTTGCTCGCCCTCTCTCCCTGTTGCTCGCCCTCTCTACCTGTCGCTCACCTTCTCTCTCTATCGCTCATGCATTCTCCCTGTCGCTCGTTCTCTCTGTCGCTCATGCACTCTCCCTGTCGCTCACTCTCCCTGTCACGCGCTCTCCCCGTCACTCACTCTCCCTGTCACTCGCTTTCCCTGTTGCTCCCTCTGTCGCTCTCGCTCTCTCTGTCATTCATGCTCTCTCTGTCACTCTCCCTCTCTCTCTGTTGCTCGCCCTCTCTCTCTGTCGCTCGTGCTCTCTCTGTCGCTCACCCTCTATCCCTGTCGCTCTCGTTGTCTCTCTGTCATTCATGCAATCTCTGTCACTCTCCGTCTCTCTCTATTGCTCGCCCTCTCTGTTGCTCGCCCTCTCTCTCTGTCACTCGCGCTCTCTCTCTGTCGCTCGCCCTCTCTCTCTGTCGTTCACCCTCTCTCCCTGTCGCTCTCGGTCTCCCTGTCACTCTCGTTCCCACTGTTGCTCTCGATCTCTCTGTCGCTCTCGATCTCTCTGTTGCTCTTGCTCTCTCTGTCACTCATGCTCTCTCTGTTGCTCTCACTCCCCCTCTCGCTTTCTCTATGTTGCTCTCTCTTTCTCTCTCTGTTGCCAACCCTCTCTCTCTGTCGCTCTCCCTCTCTCTGCTGATCTCTCTCTCTCGCTCTTTCTCTGTTACTCGGTCTCTCTCTCTTTCGCTCTCTCCCTCTGTCCCTCTCTCCCTCTGTCGCTTTCTCTCTCTTTCCATCTCTTGCTTGCTCTTTCTTTGCTCACTCTCTCACACACGTGAATTCTCTCTCTCGCTCTTTCTCTCAATGTTTCTCTCTCTGTTGCTCACTCGCTCTGTTGCTTGCTCTCCTTGTCGCTCGCTCTCTCTGTTGCTCGCCCTCTCTATCTGTCGCTTGCTCTCTCTTCACTCGCCCTCTATCTGTCGCTTGACCTCTCTCTGTCGCTCGCCCTCTCTCCCTGTCACTCACCCTCTCTTTCTGTCACTGCCCACTCTACCTGTCGCTCACCTTCTCTCTCTATCGCTCATGTATTCTGCCAGTCGCTCGTTCTCCCTGTCGCTCATGCACTCTCCCTGTCGCTCAATCTCCCTGTCACTCGCTCTGCCTGCCACTCGCTCTCCCTGGCACTCGCTTTCCCTGTCGCTCCCTCTGTCACTCTCGCTCTCTCTGTCGTTCATGCTCTCTCTGTCACTCTCCCTCTCTCTCTGTTGCTCGCTCTCTTTCTCTGTTGCTCATGCTCTCTCTGTCGCTCACCTTCTATCTCTGTTGCTCTCGTTGTCTCTCTGTCATTCATGCACTCTCTGTCACTCTCCCTCTCTCTCTGTTGCTCGCCCTCTCTGTTGCTCGCCCTGTCTCTCTGTCACTCGCGCTCTCTCTCTGTCGCTTGCGCTCTCTCTGTTGCTCGCGCTCTCTCTCTGTTGCTCGCGCTCTCTCTCTGTTGCTCGCCCTCTCTCTCTGTCGCTCGCCCTCTCCCTGTCGCTCGCCCGCTCTCCCTCTCGCTCGACCCCTCTCCCTGTCGCTCGTGCTCCCTCTGTTGCTTGCCCTCTCTCCCTGTCGCTCTTTCTCTCCGTCGCTCGCTCTCCATGTCGCTCGCTCTCCCTGTCGCTCACTCTCCCTGTCACTCACTCTCCCTGTTTTTCCCTCTGTCTCTCTTGCTCTCTCTGTCATTCATGCTCTCTCTGTCACTCCCCCTCTCTCTCTGTCGCTCACCTTCTCTCTCTGTCGCTCTCGTGCTCTTTCCCTGTAGCTCTTGTGCTCTTTCCCGTTTGCTCTCGTGCTCTCTATCTGTCACTCATGCACTCTCCCTGTCGCTCTCTTTCTCTGTCGTTCGCTCTCCCTATCGCTCATGCACTTTCCCTGTCGCTCGCTTTCGCTGTCGCTCGCTCTCCCTGTCGCTCACTTTCCCTGTCGCTCGCTTTCCCTGTGCTCACTTACCCTGTCACTTGCTTTCCCTGTCCCTTGCTTTCCCTGTCGCTCGCTTTCCCTGTCCCTCGCTTTCCCTGTCCCTCGCTCTGTCTGTTGCTCGCTCTGTCTGTTGCTCACTCTGTCTGGCGCTCGCTCTGTCTGTCGCTCGCACTGTCTGTGGTTCGTTCTGTCTGTGGCTCGCTCTGTCTGTCGCTCATTCTGTCTGTCGCTCGCTCTGTCTCTCCCTCGCTCCCTCTCTCGCTCGCTGACTCTCTTGCTCGCTCGTTCTCGCTCTCGATCTCCTGGTCGATGTAGGTCTCTCGCTCTGTCACTCACCCTATCTTTGTCGCTTGCCCTCTCGCTCTGTCATTCACCCTCTCGCTCTGTCGCTCACCCAAATTCTCTCTGTCGCTCATGCTCTCTCAGTCACTTGCCCTCTCTCTCTGTTGCCCACCCTCTCTCTCTGTCGCTCTCCCTCTCTCTGCTGATCTCTCTCTCTCGCTCTTTCTCTGTTACTCGGTCTCTCTCTCTGTCGCTCTCTGCCTCTGTCCCTCTCTCCCTCTGTCGCTTTCTCTCTCTTTCCATCTCTTGCTTGCTCTTTCTTTGCTCACTCTCTCACACACGTGAATTCTCTCTCTCGCTCTTTCTCTGTTGCTCACTCTTTCTCTCTGTGTTGCTCACTCGCTCTGTTGCTTACTCTCCTTTTCGCTCGCTCTCTCTGACGCTCGCCCTCTCTATCTGTCGCTAGCTCTCTCTTCACTCGCCCTCTCTATCTGTCGCTCGCTCTCTCTTCGCTCGCCCTCTTTCCCTGTCGCTCGACCTCTCTCTGTCGCTCGCCCTCTCTCCCTGTCGTTCACCCTCTCTCTCTGTCGTTCACACTCTCTCCCTGTCGCTCGACCTCTCTCTCTGTCGCTGCCCTCTCTACCCGTCGCTCACCTTCTCTGTCTATCGCTCATGCATTCTCCCTGTCGCTCGTTCTCTCTGTCGCTCATGCACTCTCCCTGTCGATCACTCTCCCTGTCACTAGCTCTGCCTGTCACTCGCTCTCCCTGTCACTCGCTTTCGCTGTTGCTCCCTCTGTCGCTTTCACTCTCTCTGTCATTCACGCTCTCTCTGTCACTCTCCCTCTCTCTCTGTTGCTCGCCCTCTCTCTCTGTCGCTCGTGCTCTCTCTGTCGCTCACCCTCTATCTCTGTCACTCTCCCTCTCTCTCTGTTGCTCACCCTCTCTCTCTGTCGCTCGTGCTCTCTCTGTCGCTCACCCTCTATCTCTGTCACTCTCCCTCTCTCTCTGTTGCTCACCCTCTCTGTTGCTCGCCCTCTCTCTCTGTCACTCGCCCTCTCTCTGTCGCTCGCCCTCTCTCCCTGTTGCTCGCCCACTCTCCCTGGCACTCGCCCTCTCTCCCTGTCACTCGCCCTCTCTCCCTGTCGCTCGACCCCTCTCCCTGTCGCTCGTGCTCCCTCTGTTGCTCGCCCTCTCTCCCTGTCGCTCGCCCTCTCTCTGTCGCTCGCCCTCTCTCCCTGTCGCTCGCCCTCTCTCTCTGTCGCTCGCGCTCTCTCTGTCACTTGCCCTCTCTCTCTGTCGCTCGCACTCTCTACCTGTCGCTCACCCTCTCTCCCTGTCGCTCGCCCTCTCTACCTGTCACTCACCCACTCTACGTGTCGCTCAACCTCTCTCTCTGTCGCTCATGTACTCTCCCTGTCGCTCTTTCTCTCTGTCGCTCACTCTCCCCGTCGCTCGCTCTCCCTGTCGCTCCCTCTGTCTCTCTCGCCTTCTCTGTCATTCATGCTCTCTCTGTCACTCTCCCTCTCTCTCTGTCGCGCGCCCTCTCCCTCTGTCGCTCACCCTCTCTCTCTGTCGCTCACCCTCTCTCGCTGTCGATCGCCCTCTCTCCCTGTCGCTCACCATCTCTCTCTGTCACTCACCCTCTCTCTCTGTCGCTAACCCTCTCTCTCTGTTGCTCGCCCGCTCTCTCTGTCTCTCGCCCTCTCTCTCTGTTGTTCACCCTCTCTCCCTGTCGCTCTCGGTCTCCCTGTCGCTCTCGCTCCCACTGTTGCTCTCGATCTCTCTGTCGCTCTCGATCTCTCTGTTGCTCTTGCTCTCTCTGTCAATCATGCTCTCTCTGTTGCTCTCACTCCCCCTCTCGCATTCTCTCTGTCGCTCTCTCTCTCTCTCTGTTGCTTGCCCTCTCTCTCTGTTGCCCACCCTCTCTCTCTCTGTCGCTCTCCCTCTCTCTGCTGATCTCTCTCTCTCGCTCTTTCTCTGTTACTCGGTCTCTCTCTCTGTTGCTCTCTCCCTCTGTCCCTCTCTCCCTCTATCGCTTTCTCTCTCTCTCCATCTCTTGCTTACTCTTTCTTCGCTCGCTCTCTCACAAATGTGAATTCTCTCTCTCGCTCTTTCTCTGTTGCTCAATCTTTCTCTCTCTGTCGCTCGCTCACTCTGTTGCTTGCTCTCCTTGTCGCTCGCTCTCTCTGTTGCTCGCCCTCTCTATCTGTCGCTTGCTCTCTCTTCGCTCGCCCTCTCTGTCACTCGCTCTCTCTTCGCTCGCTCTCTCTATCTGTCGCTCGCTCTCT
Source organism: Carcharodon carcharias (assembly GCF_017639515.1). Taxonomy (NCBI): domain Eukaryota; kingdom Metazoa; phylum Chordata; class Chondrichthyes; order Lamniformes; family Lamnidae; genus Carcharodon; species Carcharodon carcharias. The sequence goes on from NC_054469.1 coordinate 95,663,120, forward strand.
CTTCGCTAGCCCTCTCTGTCACTCGACCTCTCTCTGTCGCTCGCCCTCTCTCCCTGTCGTTCACTCTCTCTCTCTGTCATTCACCCTCTCTCTCTGTCATTCACACTCTCTCCCTGTCACTCGCCCTCTCTCCCTGTTGCTCGCCCTCTCTCACTGTTGCTCGCCCTCTCTACCTGTCGCTCACCTTCTCTCTCTATCGCTCATGCATTCTCCCTGTCGCTCCTTCTCTGTGTCGCTCATGCACTCTCCCTGTCGCTCATTCTCCCTGTCACTGGCTCTCCCCGTCACTCGCTCTCCCTGGCACTCAATTTCCCTGTCGCTCCCTCTGTCGCTCTCGCTCTCTCTGTCATTCATGCTCTCTCTGTCACTCTCCCTCTCTCTCTGTTGCTCGCCCTCTCTCTCTGTCGCTCGTGCTCTCTCTGTCGCTCGCCCTCTCTCTCTGTTGTTCACCCTCTCTCCCTGTCGCTCTCGGTCTCCCTGTCACTCTCGTTCCCACTGTTGCTCTCGATCTCTCTGTCGCTCTCGATCTCTCTGTTGCTCTTGCTCTCTCTGTCACTCATGCTCTCTCTGTTGCTCTCACTCCCCCTCTCGCTTTCTCTATGTCGCTCTCTCTCTCTCTCTGTTGCTCGCCCTCTCTCTCTGTTGCCCACCCTCTCTCTCTGTCGCTCTCCCTCTCTCTGCTGATCTCTCTCTCTCGCTCTTTCTCTGTTACTCGGTCTCTCTCTCTGTCGCTCTCTCCCTCTGTCCCTCTCTCCCTTTGTTGCTTTCTCTCTCTCTCCATCTCTTGCTTGCTCTTTCTTCGCTCGCTCTCTCACACATGTGAATTCTCTCTCTCGCTCTTTCTCTGTTGCTCACTCTTTCTCTCTCTGTCGCTCGCTCGCTCTGTTGCTTGTTCTCCTTGTTGCTCGCTCTCTCTGTCGCTCGCCCTCTCTATCTGTCGCTTGCTCTCTCTTTGCTCGCCCTCTCTATCTGTCGCTCGCTTTCTCTTCGCTCGCACTCTCTCCCTGTCGCTCGACCTCTCTCTGTCGCTCGCCCTCTCTCCCTGTCGTTCACCCTCTCTCTCAGTCATTCACACTCTCTCCCTGTCAGTCGCCCTCTCTCCCTGTCGCTCGCCCTCTCTCTCTGTCGCTGCCCTCTCTACCTGTCGCTCACCTTCTCCCTCTATCGCTCATGCATTCTCCCTGTCGCTCATTCTCTCTGTTGCTCATGCACTCTCCCTGTCGCTCACTCTCCCTGTCACTCGCTCTGCCTGTCACTCGCTCTCCCTGTCACTCGCTTTCCCTGTCGCTCCCTCTGTCGCTCTCGCTCTCTCTGTCGTTCATGCTCTCTCTGTCACTCTCCCTCTCTCTCTGTTGCTCGCTCTCTCTCTCTGTGGCTCGTGCTCTCTCTGTCGCTCACCTTCTATCTCTGTTGCTCTCGTTGTCTCTCTGTCATTCATGCACTCTCTGTCACTCTCCCTCTCTCTCTGTTGCTCGCCCTCTCTGTCACTCGCGCTCTCTCTCTGTCGCTCGCCCTCTCTCTCTGTCGCTCGCCCTCTCCCTGTCGCTCGCCCTCTCTCCCTGTTGCTCGACCCCTCTCCCTGTCGCTCGTGCTCCCTCTGTTGCTCGCCCTCTCTCCCTGTCGCTCTTTCTCTCCGTCGCTCGCTCTCCCTGTCACTCGCTCTCTCCGTCGCTCGCTCTCCCTGTCACTCGCTCTCACTGTCACTCGCTCTGTCGCTCTCGCTCTCTCTGTCGTTCATGCTCTCTCTGTCACTCCCCCTCACTCTCTGTCACGCACCCTCTCCCTCTGTTGCTCACCCTCTCTCTCTGTCGCTCACCCTCTCTCGCTGTCTATCGCCCTCTCTCTCTGTCGCTCGCCCTCTCTACCTGTCGCTCACCTTCTCTTTCTGTCGCTCTCAAGCTCTTTCCCTGTAGCTCTTGTGCTCTTTCCCGTTTGCTCTCATGCTCTCTCTCTGTCACTCATGCACTCTCCCTGTTGCTCGCTTTCTCTGTCGCTTGCTCTCCCTATCGGTCATGCACTTTCCCTGTCGCTCGCTTTCCCTTTCCCTTGCTTTCCCTGTCCCTCGCTCTCCCTGTCCCTCGCTTTCCCTGTCCCTCGCTCTCCCTGTCCCTCGCTCTCCCTGTCGCTCGCTCTGTCTGTTGCTCGCTCTGTATGGCGCTCGATCTGTCTGTCGCTCGCACTGTCTGTGGCTCGTTCTGTCTGTTGCTCACTCTGTCTGTCGCTCACTCTGCCTTTCCCTCGCTCCCTCTCTCGCTCGCTGACTCTCTTGCTCGCTCGTTCTCGCTCTCGATCTCCATGTCGATGTAGGTCTCTGGCTCTGTCACTCGCCCTATCTCTGTCGCTTGCCCTCTCTCTCTGTCATTCACCCTCTCGCTCTGTCACTCACCCAAATTCTCTCTGTCGCTCACGCTCTCTCTGTCACTCGCCCTCTCTCTCTGACACTCACCCTCTCTCCCTGTTGCTCGCCCTCTTTCTCTGTCGCTCGCGCTCTCTTTGTCGCTTGCCCTCTCTCTCTATTGCTCGCCCTCTCTCTCTGTCGCTCGCTCTCCCTGTCGCTCATTCTCCCTATCGCTCACTTACCCTCTTGCTCGCTCTCTCATTCGCTCGCTCTCACTGTCACTTGCTCTGTCTGTCGCTTGCTCTGTCTGTCGCTCGCTCTGTCTGTCGCTCACTCTGTGTGTCACTCGCTCTGTCTGTCGCTCGCTCTGTCTGTTGCTCACTCTGTCTGTCGCTCGCTCTGTCTGTCGCTTGCTCTGTCTGTCACTCGCTCTGTGTGTCACTCGCTCTGTGTGTCGCTCGCTCTGTGTGTCGCTCGCTCTGTCTGTTGCTCGCTCTCTCTCTATGTCGCTCGTGCTCTCTTTTGCTCACCCTCTCTCCCTGTCGCTCACCCTCTCTCTCTGTTGCACGCCCTCTCCCTGTCTGTCCCCCTCTCTCCCTGTTGCTCGGCCTCTCTCCCTGTCGCTCCCCCTCTCTCCCTGTCGCTCGCCCTCTCTCCCTGTCGCTCGGCCACTCTCCCTTTCGCTCGCCTTCTCTCCCTTTCGCTCGCCTTCTCTCCCTGTCGCTCGCCCTCTCTCCCTGTCGCTCACCCTCTCTCTCTGTTGATCACCTTCTCTCTCTGTCGCTCTCGTGCTCTTTCCCTGTCTCTCATGCTCTTTCCCTTTTGCTCTCGCACTCTCTCTCTGTTGCTCATGCACTCTCCCTGTCGCTCCCTCTCTCTGTCGCTCGCTCTCCCTTTCGCTCATGCACTCTCCCTGTCGCTCGCTCTCCCTGTCCCTCGCTTTCCCTGTCGCTCGCTTTCCCTGTCCCTCGCTTTCCCTCTCCCTTGCTCTCCCTGTCCCTCGCTTTCCCTGTCCCTCGCTTTCCCTGAACCCTCGCTCTCCCTGTCCCTCGCTCTCCCTGTCCCTCTCTCTCCCTGTCCCTCGCTCTCCCTGTCCCTCGCTGTCCCTGTCGCTCGCTCTTTCTGTTGCTCGATCTGTCTGTTGCTCGCTCTGTCTGTCGCTCGTTCTGTCTGTCGCTCAGTCTGTCTGTCACTCGCCCATTCTCTCTGTCGCTTGCCCATTCTCTCTGTCACTCGCCCTCTCTCTGTCACTCGCCCTCTTTCTCTGTCGCTCGCGCTCTCTTTGTCGCTTGCCCTCTCTCTCTGTTACTCGCCCTCTCTCTCTGTCGCTCGCTATCCCTGTCACTCATTCTCCCTATCGCTCACTTACCCTGTTGCTCACTCTCTCTTTCGTTCGCTCTCACTGTCGCTCGTTCTGTCTGTCGCTTGCTCTGTCTGTCGCTCGCTCTGTGTGTCGCTCGCTATGTGTGTCGCTCGCTCTGTCTGTCGCTCGCTCTGTCTGTTGATCGCTCTGTCTGTTGCTAGCTCTGTCTGTCGCTCGCTCTGTCTGTCGCTTGCTCTGTCTGATGCTCTCTCTCTCTGTCGCTCGCTCTGTCTGTCGCTTGCTCTGTGTGTCGCTCGCTCTGTGTGTCGCTTGCTCTGTCTGTCGCTCACTCTGTCTGTTGCTCGCTCACTCTCTCTGTTGCTCGTGCTCTCTCTTTCGCTCACCCTCTCTCCCTGTTGCTCACCCTGTCTCTCTGTCGCTAACCCTCTCTCTGTCTGTCGCCCTCTCTCCCTGTTGCTCGCCCTCTCTCCCTGTCGCTCGCCCTCTCTCCCTGTCGCTCGCCCTCTCTCTCTGTCGCTCACTTTCTCTCTCTGTCGCTCTCGTGCTCTTTCCCTGTCTCTCGTGCTCTTTCCCTTTTGCTGTCGCACTCTCTCTCTGTCGCTCATGCACTCTCCCTGTCGCTCGCTCTCTCTGTCGCTCACTCTCCCTGTCGCTCATGCACTCTCGCTGTTGCTCGCACTCCCTGTCACTCATTTTCCCTGTCCCTCGCTTTCCCTGTCCCTCGCTCTCCCTGTCCCTCTCTCTCCCTGTCCCTCTCTCTCCCTGTCCCTCTCTCTCCGTGACCCTCACTCTCCCTGTCACTCGCCATGTCTGTCGCTCGCTCTGTCTGCCACTTGTTCTGTCTCTCACTCGCTCCCTCTATCGCTCCCTCTCTCGCTTGCTCGTTCTTGCTCTCGATCTCCTGGTCGATGTAGGTCTTTCGCTCTGTCGCTCACCCTCTCTTTGTCGCTTGCCCTCTCTCTCTATTATTCACCCCCTCTCTCCCTCTTCCTCGCCTTCTTTCTCTGTCGCTCGCGGTCTCTTTGTCGCTTGCCCTCTCTCTCCGTTGCTCGCCCTCTCTCTCTGTCGCTCGCTCTCCCTGTCGCTCATTCTCCCTATTGCTCACTTAACCTCCTGCTCGCTCTCTTTCACTCGCTCTCACTGTCGCTTGCTCTGTCTGTCCCTCGCTCTGTGTGTCGCTCGCTCTGTGTGTCGCTCGTTCTTTCTGTCGCTCGCCCTGTCTGTTGCTCGCTCTGTCTGTTGCTCACTCTGTCTGTCGCTCGCTCTGTCTGTCGCTCGCTCTGTCTGTCGCTTGCTCTGTCTGTCGCTCACTCTGTGTGTTGCTCGCTCTGTGTGTCGCTTGCTCTGTCCGTCGCTCGCTCTGACTGCTGCTCGCTCTCTCTCTCTGTTGCTCCCACTCAGTTTCGCTCACCCTGTCTCCCTGTCGCTCACCCTCTCTTTCTGTCGCTCGCCCTCTCTCTGTCTGTCGCCCTCTCTCCCTGTTCCTCGGCCTCTCTCCCTGTCGCTCGCCCTTTCTCCCTGTCGCTCACCCTCTTTCTCTGTCGCTCGCCCTCTCTCCCTGTCGCTCGCCCTCTCTCCCTGTCACTCGGCCACTCTCCCTTTCGCTCGCCCTCTCTCCCTGTCGCTCGCCCTCTCTCTCTGTCGCTCACCCTCTCTCTCTGTTGCTGGCCCTCTCTCTCTGTCACTCGCCCTCTCTCCCTGTTGCTCGCCCTCTTTCTCTGTTGCTGGCCCTCTCTCTCTGTCATTCGCCCTCTCTCTCTGTCGCTCGCTCTCCCTGTCGCTCATTCTCCCTATTGCTCTCTTACCCTCCTGCTCGCTCCCTTTCGCTCGCTCTCACTGTCGCTTGCTCTGTCTGTCGCTCGCTCTGTCTGCCGCTCGCTCTGTGTGTCGCTCGTTCTTTCTGTCGCTCGCTCTGTCTGTTGCTCGCTCTGTCTGTTGCTCACTCTGTCTGTCGCTCGCTCTGTCGCTTGCTCTGTCTGTCGCTCACTCTGTGTGTTGCTCGCTCTGTGTGTCGCTCGCTCTGTCTTTTGCTCGCTCTGTCTGTCGCTCGCTCTGTGTGTCACTCGTTCTTTCTGTCGCTCGCTCTGTCTGTTGCTCGCTCTGTCTGTTGCTCACTCTGTCTGTCGCTCGCTCTGTCTGTCGCTTGCTCTGTCTGTCGCTCACTCTGTGTGTTGATCGCTCTGTGTGTCGCTTGCTCTATCTGTCGCTCGCTCTGTCTGCTGCTCGCTCTCTCTCTCTGTCACTCCCACTCTGTTTCGCTCACCCTGTCTCCCTGTCGCTCACCCTCTCTTTCTGTCGCTCGCCCTCTCTCTGTCTGTCGCCCTCTCTCCCTGTTGCTCGGCCTCTCTCCCTGTTGCACGCCCTCTCTCCCTGTCGCTCACCCTCTCTCTCTGTCGCTCACCCTCTCTCTCTGTCGCTCGCCCTCTCTCCCTGTCTCTCTCCCTCTCTCCCTGTCGCTCGCCCTCTCTCTCTGTCGCTCACCTTCTCTCTCTGTCGCTCTCGTGTTCTTTCCCTGTCTCTCATGCTCTTTCCCTTTTGCTCTCGCACTCTCTCTCTCTAGCTCATGCACTCTCCCTGTCGCTCGCTCTCTCTGTCCCTCGCTCACCCTGTCACTCGCTCTGTCTGTCGCTCGCTCTGTCTCTCACTCGCTCCCTCTATCGCTCCCTCTCTCGCTTGCTCGTTCTCGCTCTTGATCTCATTGTCGATGTAGCTCTCTCGCTCTGTTCCTCGCCCTCTCTCTGTCGCTTGCCCTCTCTCTCTGTTATTCACCCTCTCTCTCTGTCACTTGCCCAATTCTCTCTGTCGCTCACGCTCTCTCTGTCACTCGCCCTCTCTCTCTGTTGCTGGCCCTCTCTCTCTGTCACTCCTCCTCTCTCCCTGCTGCTCGCCTTCTTTCCCTGTCGCTCGCGCTCTCTTTTTCGATTGCTATCTCTCTCTGTTGCTCGCCCTCTCTCTCTGTCACTCGCTCTCCCTGTCACTCATTCTCCCTATTGTTCACTTACCCTCTTGCTCGCTCTCTCTTTCGCTTGCTCTCACTGTCGCTTGCTCTGTCTGTCGCTTGCTCTATCTGTCGCTTGCTCTTTCTGTCGCTCGCTCTGTGTGTCACTCGCTCTGTGTGTCGCTCGCTCTGTCTGTCGCTCGCTCTGTCTGTTGCTCGCTCTGTCTGTTGCTCACTCTGTCTGCTGCTCACTCTGTCTGTCGCTTGCTCTGTCTGTCGCTCGCTCTGTGTGTCGCTCACTTTGTGTGTCCCTCACTCTGTCTGTCGCTCGCTCTGTCTGTTGTTCGCTCTCTCTCTGTCGCTCGCGCTCTCTTTCGCTCACCCTCTCTCCCCCTGTCGCTCACCCTCTCTCCCTGTCGCTCACCCTCTCTCTGTCTGTCGCCCTCTCTCCCTGTTGCTCGGCCTCTCTCCCTGTCCCTCGCCCTCTCTCCCTGTCGCTCGCCCTCTCTCCCTGTCGCTCACCCTCTCTCTCTGTCGCTCTCGTGCTTTTTCCCTGTCTCTCATGCTCTTTCCCTTTTGCTCTCGCACTCTCTCTCTGTTGCTCATGCCCTCTCCCTGTCGCTCGCTCTCTCTGTCGCTCGCTCTCCCTGTCGCTCATGCACTCTCCCTGTTGCTCGGTCTCCCTGTCCCTCGCTTTCCCTGTCCCGCGCTTTCCCTGTCTCTCGCTCTCTCTGTCCCTCGCTTTCCCTGTTGCTCGCTCTCCCTGTCGCTCATTCTCCCTGTTGCTTGCTTTTCCTGTTGCTCGCTCTCTCTTTCGCTCGCTCTCCCTGTCACTCGCTCTCCCTGACTCTCACTTTCCCTGTCGCTTGCTTTCCATGTCGCTCGCTCTCCCTGTCACTCGCTTTCCCTGTTGCTCGCTCTCCCTTTCGCTCACTCTCACTGTCGCTCCCTTTCCATGTCGCTCACATTCCCTGTCGCTTGCTTTCCCTGTTGCTCGCTCTCTCTTTCGCTCGCTCTCCCTGTCGCTCGCTCTCCCTGTCACTCATTCTTCCTTTTGCTTGCTTTCCCTGTTGTTCGCTCTCTCTTTCGCTCACTCTCCCTGTCGCTCGCTCTCCCTGTCTCTCGGTTTCCCTGTCTCTCGGTTTCCCTGTCGCTTGCTTTCCCTGTCGCTCGCTCTCCCTGTCGCTTGCTTTCCCTGTCTATTGCTTTCCCTGTCGCTCGCTTTCCCTGTTGCTCACTTTCCCTGTCGCTCGCTCTCCCTGTCGCTCGCTTTCCCTGTCACTCGCTCTGTCTGTTGCTTGCTCTGTCCCTCGCTCTGTCTGTCGCTTGCTCCCTCTCTCGCTCGCTCCCTCTCTCATTCACTCGTTCTCGCTGTCGAACTCCTTCTCGATGTGGTTCTCTCGCTCTATCGCTCACCCTCTCTCTGTCGCTCGCCCTCTGTCTCTGTCGTTCACCCTTTCTCCCTGTCGCTTGCCCTTTCTCTCTTTCGCTCGTGCTCTCTCTGTCACTCGTCCTCTCTCTCTGTCGCTCGCCCTCTCTCTGTCATTCGCCCTCTCTCCCTGTTGCTCGCCCTCTCTCTCTGTCGCTCGCTCTCCCTGTCGCTCATTCTCCCTGTCGCTCATTCTCCCTGTCGCTCACTTACCCTCTTGCTCGCTTTCCCTGTCGCTCGCTCTCCCTGTTGCTCGTTCTGTCTGTCGCACGCTCTGTCTGTCGTTCGCTCTGTCTGTCGCTCGCTCTACCTGTTGCTCGCTCTGTCTGTCGCTCACTCTCCCTGTCGTTCGCTGTCTCTGTCGATCTCCCTGTTGCTCTGTTGCTCTGTCGCTCGCCCTCTATCTCTGTCGCTTGTGCTCTCTCTTTGTCACTTGCTCTCCCTGTCATTCGCTCTACCTATCGCTCACTCTCCCTGTCGCTGCGCTCTCACTGTCACTGCACTCTCTCTGTCGCTGTGCCCTCTCTGTCGCTCACTCTCTCTGTCACTCACTCTCTCTGTCGCTCTATCTCTGTCGCTTGGTCTCTGTCTCTGTCACTCGCTCTCGCTGTCACTTACTCTGCCTGTCGCTCACTCTCCCTGTCGCTCACTCTGCCTGCCGCTCGCTCTCCCTGCCACACGCTCTGTCTGCCGGTTGCTCTGTCTGCCGCTCACTCTGTCTGTTGCTCGCTGGGTCTGTTGCTCGCTCAGTCTGTCGCTCGCTCAGTCTGTCTCTCGCTCTGTCTGTCGCTCGCTCTGTCTGTCGCTCGCTCTCTTTGTCACTCGCTCACTCTGTCGCTCACTCACTCTGCCGCTCGCTCTGTCTGTCGCTCGCTCTCTCTGTCGCTCGCTCTCTGTCGCTCTCTCTCGCACTGCCACTCTCTCTCTCGCTTTCTCTCAGTTTCTCGCTCTCTCCCTCTGTCGCTCATTCGCTCCCTCTTTCGCTCGTTCTCTCCCTCTGTCGCTCACTCTCTCCCTCTCTAGCTCACTATCTCCCTCTGCTGGTCGCTCTCTCCCTCTTTTGTTCACACTGTCCCTCTTTCGCTCGCTCTCTCCCTCTGTCGCTCGCTCTCTCCCTCTGTATCTCGCTCTCTCACTCTGTTGCTCACTCTCTCTCCCTGTCATTCGCTCTCTCTCTGTCATTCTCTGTCTCTACCTGTCGCTCTCTCGTTCTCTCTCACTCCCTGTTGCTCTCGCTCTCTCTGTCTCTGTCACTTTCTCTGTCTGTTGCTTTGTCTCCCTCTCTCGCTCTCTCTCTGTTTCTCCCTCTCTCTCTGTCCCTCAGTCACTCTCTCTCTGTTGCTCGCCCTCTCTGTCACTCACTCTCTCTGCCGGTCCCTCTCCCTACCGCTCGCTCTACCTGTCGCTCGCTCTCCCTGGCGCTTGCTCTCGCTGCCGTTCGCTCTCCCTGTTGCTCGCTCTGTCTGTCGCTCGCTCTGTCTGTCGCTCGCTCTGTCTGTCGCTCTCCCTGTCGCTCGCTCTCCCTGTCGCTCTCTCTCCCTGTCGCTCGCTTTACCTGTCGCTCGCTCTCCCTGTCGCTCGCTCCCCCTGTCGCTCGCTCTCCCTGTCGCTCGTTCTGTCTCTCGCACGCTCTGTCTGTCGTTCGCTCTGTCTGTCGCTCGCTCTCCCTGTGTCTTGTTATCCCTGTTGCTCGCTCTCTCTTTTGCTCGCTCTCCCTGTCACTCGGTCTTCCTGTCACTCGCTCTCCCTGTCTCTCATTCTCCCTGTCGCTCGTTTTACCTGTCGCTCGCTTTCCCTGTCGTTAGCTTTCCCTGTCGTTCGCTCTCCCTGTCGCTCGCCCTGTTTGTTGCTCGCCCTGTCTTTCACTTGCTCTCTCTCTCACTGTAGCTGTGCTCCCTCTCTGTTGCTCGCTCTCCCTGTCGCTCATTCTCCCTGTCGCTCGCTTTCCTTGTCACTCGCTCCATCTGTCGCTCGCTTTCTCTGTCGCTCTCGCTTGTGCTCTCTCCCTGTCGCTCCCTCTCCCTGTCGCTCGCTCTCCCTGTCGCTCACTCTCCCTGTCGCTCGCTCTCCCGTCGCTCGCTCTCCCTGTCACTCGTTCTGTCTGTTGCACGCTCTGTCTGTCGTTCACTCTGTCTGTCGCTCGCTCTCCCTGTGTCTTGTTTTCCCTGTTGCTCGCTCTCTCTTTCGCTCACTCTCCCTGTCACTCGGTCTCCCTGTCACTCGCTCTCCCTGTCACTCGTTCTGTCTGTCGCATGCTCTGTCTGTCGTTCGCTCTGTCTGTCGCTCGCTCTCCCTGTGTCTCGTTTTCCTTGTTGCTCGCTCTCTCTTTCGCTCGCTCTCCCTGTCGCTTGCTTTCCCTGTCGCTCGCTCTCCCTGTCGCTCGCTTTCAGTGTTGCTCGCTCTCCCTGTCGCTCGCTCCCTCTGTCGCTCACCCTCCCTGTCGTTTGCTCTGCCTGTCGCTCGCTCTCCCTGTGTCTTGTTTTCCCTGTTGCTCGCTCTCTCTTTCGCTCGCTCTCCCTGTCGCTCGGTCTCCCTGTCACTCGCTCTCCCTGTCTCTCATTCTCCATGTCGCTTGCTTTACCTGTCGCTCGCTCTCCCTGTCGCTTGCTCTCCCTGTCGCTCACTCTCCCTGTCGCTGGCTCTCCCTGTCACTCAATCTCCCTGTCGCTTGCTTTCCCTGTTGCTCACTCTCCCTGTCACTCACTCTCCCTGTCGCTCACTTTCCCTGTCGCTCGCTTTCCCTGTTGCTCGCTTTCCCTGTCGCTCGCTTTGCCTGTCACTCGCTTTCCCTGCCCCTTGCTTTCCTTGTCCCTTGCTTTCCTTGTCCCTTGCTTTCCTTGTCGCTCGCTCTGTCTGTCGCTCGCTCTGTCCGTCGCTCGCTCTGTCTTTCGCACGCTCTCTCTGTCGCTCGCGCTCTCTTCGCTCGCTCTCTCTGTTGCTCTCTCGCCCTGTCACTCTCTCGCACTCTGTTGCTCTCGCTCTCTCTGTCACTCTCACTCTCCCTGTCGCTCTCGATCTCCCTGTCACTCTCGGTCTCACTGTCGCTCTCGATTTCTCTGTCGCTCTCGATCTCTCTGTTGCTCTTGCCCTCTCTGTCACTCATTCTCTCTCTATTGCTCTCACTCCCCCTCTCTCTTTCTCTCTGTCGCTCACTCTCTCTCTCTGTCGCTTGCTCTGTCTGTCGCTCGCTCTCTCTGTCGCTCACTCTCTCTGACACTCACTCTCCCTGTCCTTCTCTCTCTCTCCCTGTCGTTCTCTCTCTCTCCCTGTCACTCTCGGTCTCTCTGTCTCTGTGGCTTTCTCTGTCTGTTACTTTGTCTCCCTCTCTCTCTCTCTCTCTCTCTAGGTTTCTCCCTCTCTCTCTGTCCCTCAGTCACTCTCACTCTGTCGAACCCTCTCTCTGTTGCACCCTCTCTCTGCCGCTCGCTCTCCGTGCCGCTCGCTTTCCCTGCCGCTCACTTTCCCTGTCGCTCGCTTTTCCTGTCGCTCGCTCTACCTGTCACTCCCTCCCCCTGTCGCTCGCTCTGTCTGCTGCTCGCTCTCCCTGTCGCTCGCTCTCCCTGGCGCTCGCTCTGTCTGTCGCTCGCTCTGTCTGTTGCTCGCTCTCTCTGTCGCTCGCTCTCTCTGTCGCTCGCTCTCCCTGTCGCTCGCTCTCCCTGTCGCTCACTCTCCCTGTCACTCGCACTGTCTGTCGCTCGCTCTCCCTGGCGCACGCTCTCCCTGTCGCTGGCTCTGACTTTCGCACGCTCTGTCTGTCGCTCACTCTGTCTGTCGTTCGCTCTGTCTGTCGCTCGCTCTCTCTGTCGCTCGCTCTAGCTGTCGCTCGCTCTGTCTGTCGCTCGCTCTGTCTGTTGCTCGCTCCCTCTCTCACTCGCTCCCTCTCTTATTCGCTCGTTCTCGCTATCGATCTCCTTGTCGATGTAGCTCTCTCGCTCTGTCGCTCACCCTCTCTCTGTCGCTTGCCCTCTCTCTCTGTCATTCACCCAGTCTCCCTGTCACTCGCCCTTTCTCTCTGTTGCTCGCCCTCTCTTTCTGTCGCTCGCCATCTCTCCCTGTTGCTGGCCCTCTCTCTCTGCCGCTCGCTCTCCCTGTCGCTCGTTCTCCCTGTCGCTCGCTCTCCCTGTCGCTCGCTCTCTCTCTCGCTCGCTCTGTCTGTCGCTCTCTCTTCCTGTTGCTCGCTCTCCCTGTCGCTCACTCTCCCTGTCGCTCGCTCTCCCTGTCGCTCGCTCTCCATGTTGCACACACTCCCTTTCGCTCACTCTGTCTCTCGTTCGCTCTCCCTGTCACTCGTTCTCCCTGTCGCTCGCTCTCCCTGTTGCTCGCTCTCCCTGTGTCTCGCTTTCCCTGTTGCTCGCTCTCTCTTTCGCTCACTCTCCCTGTAGCTCGGTCTCCCTGTCCCTTGCTCTCCCTGTCGCTCATTCTCCCTGTCGGTTGTTTTCCCTGTCGCTCTCTCTCTCTTTCGCTCGTTCTCCCTGTTGCTCGTTTTCCCTGTCACTCACTCTCCCTGTCGCTTGCTCTCCCTGTCGCTCGCTCTCCCTGTTGCTCGCTCTCCCTGTCGCTCATTCTCCCTGTCGCTTGTTTTCCCTGTTTCTCGCTCTCTCTTTCACTCGCTCTCCCTGTCGCTCGCTCTCCCTGTCTCTCGCTTTCCCTGTCGCTTGATTTCCCTGTCGCTCACTTTCCCTGTCGCTTGCTCCCACTGTCGCTCACTTTCCCTGTCGCTCGCTCTCCCTGTCGCTCACTCTCCCTGTCGCTCGCTTTCCATGTCGCTCGCTTTCCCTGTCGCTTGCTTTCCCTGTTGCTCGCTCTCTCTTTTGCTTGCTCTCCCTGTTGCTTGCTCTCCTTGTCGCTCGCTCACCCTGTCGCTCGCTCTCCCTGTCGCTCATTCTCCCTTTCGTTTGTTTTCCCTGTTGCTCGGTCTCTCTTTCGCTTGCTCTCCCTGTCGCTCGCTCTCCCTGCCGCACTCTCTGTCTGTGGCTCACTCTCCCTATCGCTCGCTCTCCCTGTCACTTGCTCTCCGTGTCAATCGCTCTCCCTGTTGCTCGCTATGTCTGTGGTTCACTCTGTCTGTCGCTCGCTCTGTCTGTCGCTCGCTCTACCTGTCGCTCGCTCTGTCTGTCGCTCGCTCTCCCTGTCGTTCGCTCTCTCTGTCGATCTCCCTATTGCTCTCTTGCTCTGTCGCTCGTCCTCCATCTATGTCGCTTGTGCTCTCTCTCTGTCACTTGCTCTCCCTGTCATTCGCTCTACCTGTCACTCACTCTCCCTGTCGCTGCGCTCTCACTGTCACTGCACTCTCTGTCACTGTGCCCTCTCTGTCGCTCACTCTGTCTGTCACTCACTCACTCTGTCGCTCTCTCGCTCTGTTGCTCGCCCTCTCTCTCTGTCGCTCGCCCGCTCTCTCCGTTGATCTCCCTCTCGCTGTCGCTCTATCTCTGTCGTTTGGTCTCTGTCTCTGTCACTTGCTCTCGCTGTCACTTACTCTGCCTGTCACTCACTCTCCCTGTCGCTCACTCTGCCTGCCGCTCGCTCTCCCTGCCGCACGCTCGGTCTGCCGGTCGCTCTTTCTGCCGTTCGCTCTGTCTGTTGCTCGCTGGGTCTGTTGCTCGCTCAGTCTGTCGCTCGCTCAGTCTGTCTCTCGCTCTATCTGTCGCTCGCTCTGTCTGTCGCTCGCTCTCTTTGTCACTCGCTCAGTCTGTTGCTCACTCACTCTGCCGCTCGCTTTGTCTGTCGCTCGCTTGCTCTGTCACTCGCTCTCTGTCGCTCTCTCTCGCACTGCCACTCTCTCTCTCACTTTCTCTCAGTTGCTCACTCTCTCCATCTGTAGCTCGCTCTCTCCCTCTGTCGCTCGCTCTCTCCCTCTTTCGCTCGCACTCTCCCTCTTTCGCTCGCTCTCTCCCTCTGTCGCTCGCTCTCTCCCTCTGTCGCTCGCTCTCTCCCTTTGTATCTCGCTCTCTCACTCTGTCGCTCGCTCTCTCTCCCTGTCATTCTCTCTCTCTCTGTCATTCTCTGTCTCTACCTGTTGCTCTCTCTTGCTCTCTCTCACTCCCTGTTGCTCTCGCTCTCTCTGTCTCTGTCACTTTCTCTGTCTGTTGCTTTGTCTCCCTCTCTCGCTCTCTCTCTGTTTCTCCCTCTCTCTCTGTCCCTCAGTCACTCTCTCTCTGTTGCTTGCCCTCTCTGTCACTCGCTCTCTCTGCTGCTTCCTCTCCCTGCCGCTCGCTCTCCCTGCCGCTCGCTCTCCCTGTCGCTCGCTCTCCCTGTCGCTCGCTCTGTCTGTCGCTCGCTCTGTCTGTCGCTCGCTCTGTCTGTCGCTCTCCCTGTTGCTCGCTCTCCCTGTTGCTCCCTATCCCTGTCGCTCGCTCTCCCTGTCACTCGTTCTGTCTGTCGCTCGCTCCGTCTGTCGCTCGCTCTCTCTCTCGCTTTCGCTTGTGCTCTTTCTCTGTTGCTCGCTCTCCCTGTCGCTCATTCTCCCTGTCGCTTGCTTTCCCTGTCGCTCGCTTTCCCTGTCGCTCGCTCTCCCTGTCGCTCGCCCTGTCTGTCGCTCGCTCTCTCTCTCGCTCTCGCTGTGCTCCCTCTCTGTTGCTCGCTCTCCCTGTCACTCATTCTCCCTGTCGCTCACTTTCCCTGTCGATCGCTCCGTCTGTCGCTCGCTCTCTCTCTCGCTCTCGCTTGTGCTCTCTCCCTGTGACTCCCTCTCCCTTGTCACTCCCTCTCCCTGTCGCTCGCTCTCCCTGTCACTCGCTCTCCCTGTCGCTCGCTCTCCCTGTCGCTCGCTCTCCCTGTCGCTCGCTTTCCCTGTCGCTCGCTCTCCCTGTCGCTCGCTCTCTCTGTCGCTCGCTTTCCCTGTCGCTCGCTTTCCCTGTCTTTCGCTTTCCCTGTCGCTCGCTTTCCCTGTTGCTCGCTCTGTCTGTCGCTCCCTCTGTCCGTCGCTGGTCAGTCTGTCACTCGCACTTTCTGTCGCTCACTCTGTCTGTTGCTCGCTCTGTCTGTCGTTCTCTCTGGCTGTCGCTCGCACTGGCTGTCGCTCGCTCTGACTGTCGCTCACTCTGTCTGTTGCTCGCTCCCTCTCTCGCTCGCTCCCTCTCTCATTCACTCATTCTCGCTATCGATCTCCTTGTCGATGTAGCTCTCTTGCTCTGTCACTCACCCTCTCCATGTCGCTCGCTTTTCCTCTCTGTCGCTCGTGCTCTCTCTGTCACTCGCCCTCTCTCTCTGTTGCTCGCCCTCTCTCTCTGTCAGTCGCCCTCTCTCCCTGTTGCTCGCTCTCTCTCTCTGTCGCTCGTTCTCCCTGTCGCTCTTTGTCCCTGTCGCTTATTCCCCCTGTCGCTCATTCTCCCTGTCGCTCACTTACCCGGTTGCTCGTTTTCTCTTTAGCTCGCTCTCTCTTTCGCTCGTACGCCCTGTCATTCGCTCTCCCTGTCGCTCGGTCTCCCTGTCGCTCTCTCTCTCTGTCGCTCGCTTTCCCTGTCACTCGCTTTCCCTGTTGCTCCCTCTCCCTGTCGCTCGCTCTCCCTGTCGCTCGGTCTCTCTGTCGCTCACTATGTCTGTCACTCGCTCTGTCTGTCACTCGCTCTGTCTGTCGCTCGCTCCCTCTCATGCTCGCTCCCCCTCTCACTCTCGCTGTCGATCTCCTTGTTGATGTAGCTCTCTCGTTCTGTCGCTCGCCCTCTCTCTGTCGCTCGCACTCTCTCTCTGTCGCTCACCCTCTCTCTCTGTCGCTCACCCTCTCTCCCTGTCGCTCGCCCTTTCTCTCTGTCGCTCGTGCTCTCTCTGTCGCTCGCCCCATCTCTCTGTTGCTTGCCCTCTCTCACTGTCGCTCACGTTCTCTCTCTGTCGCTAGCCCTCTCTCACTCTCTCTCTCGCCCTCTCTCTCTCGGACTCTGTTGCTCTCGCTCTCCCTGTCACTCTCGGTCTCCCTGTCACTCTCCCTCTCACTGTCGCTCTGGATCTCTCTGTCACTCTTGATCTCTCTGTTGCTCTTGCTGTCTCTGTTGCTCTCACTCCCCCTCTCTCTTTCTCTCAGTTGCTCACTCTCTCTCTCTGTCGCTCGCTCTCTCTGAAGCTCGCTCTGTCTGTTGCTTGCTCTCTCTGTTGCTCATTCTCTCTAACGCTCGCTCTCTCTGTCGTTCTCTGTCTCTCCCTGTCATTCTCTCTCTCTCCCTGTCGCTCTCGCTCTCTCTGTCTCTGTGGCTTTCTCTTTCTGTTGCTTTGTCTCCCTCTCTCTCTCTCTCTCTAGGTTTCTCCCTCTCTCTCTGTCCCTCTGTCACTCTCTCTCTGTTGAACCCTCTCTCTGTCACATCCTCTCTCTGCCGCTCGCTCTCCGTGCTGTTCGCTTTCCCTGTCGCTCGCTCTCCCTGTCGCTCGCTTTCCCTGTCGCTCGCTCTGTCCGTCGCTCGGTCTGTCTGTCGCTCGGTCTGTCTGTTGTTCGCTCCCTCTCTCACTCGCTCCCTCTCTCATTCGCTCCTTCTCGCTGTCGAACTCCTTCTCGATGTAGCTCTCTCGCTCTGTCACTCGCCCTCTCTCTCTGTCGCTCACCCTCTCTCTCTGTCGCTCGCCGTCTCTCCCTGTTGCTCACCCTCTCTCTCTGTCGCTCGCTATCCCTATCGCTCATTCTCCCTTTCGATCATTCTCCCTGTCACTCACTAACCCTGTTGCTTGCTCTCTCTTTCACTCACCCTCTCTTTCGCTTGCTCTCCCTGTCGCTCACTCTCCCTGTCGCTCGCTCTGTCTGTCGCTCGCTCTCCCTGTCATTTGCTCTCCCTGTCGCTCACTTTCCCTGTTGCTCGCTCTCCCTCTCGCTCGCTCACCCTGTCGCTCGTTCTCCCTGTCGCTCATTCTGTCTGTCGCTCGTTCTGTCTGTCGGTCGGTCTGTCTGTCGCTTGCTCCCTCTCTCGTTCGCTCCCTCTCTCGCTCTCGCTGTCGATCTCATTGTTGATGTAGCTCTCTCGTTCTGTCACTCGCCCTCTCTCTGTCGCTCGCACTCTCTCTCTGTCGCTCGCACTCTCTCTCTGTCACTCACCTTTTCTTCCTGTCACTCGCCCTTTCTCTCTGTTGCTCGAGCTCTCTCTGTCGCTCGACCTCTCTCTCTGTTGCTTGCACTCTCTCTTTGTTGCTCGCCCTCTCTCTCTCTCTCTCTAGCCCTCTCTCTCTCGCACTATGTTGCTCTCGTTCTCCCTGTCGCTCTCACTCTCCCTGTCACTCTCGGTCTCCCTGTCACTCTCGCTTTCACTGTCGCTCTCGATCTCTCTTCGCTCCCGATCTCTTTGTTACTCTTGCTCTCTCTATCGCTCATGCTCTCTCTGTTGCTCTCACTTCCCCTCTCTCTTTCTCTCTGTTGCTCACTCTCTCTCTCTGTCGCTCGCTCTCTGTGTCGCTCGCTCTCTCTGTCTCTGTGGCTTTCTCTGTCTGTTGCTTTGTCTCCCTCTCTCTCTCTCTCTCTAGGTTTCTCCCTCTCTCGCTGTCCCTCTGTCACTTTCTCTCTGTCGGACTCTCTCACTGTCGCACCCTCTCTCTGCCAGTCACTCACCGTGCCGTTCGCTTTCCCTACCGTTCACTTTCCCTGTCGCTCGCTTTCCCTGTTGCTTGCTCTCCCTGTCGCTCGCTCTCCCTGTCGTCGCTCTCCCTGTCGCTCGCTCTCTCTGTCACTCGCTCTCTCTTCGCTCACTCCCTCTTTGCTCGCTCTCTCTGTCGCTCTCTCTGCCTGTCGCTCTCTCGCCCTTTAGCTCACCCTCTCCGTCTGTCACTCGCCCCCTCTCTCAGTCGCTTGCCCTCTCTCTCTGTCGCTTGCCCTTTCTCTCTCCCTGTCGCTCGCCATCTCTCTCTCTCTGTCGTTCGCCCTCTCTCTCTCGCTCTCCCTGTGGCTCGCTCTGTCTGTTGCTCACTCTCCCTGTCGCTCGCTCTCCCTGTCGCTCGCTCTCCCTGTCGCTCAATCTCCCTGTCGCTTCATCTCCCTGTCACTCGCTCTGTCTGTGGATTGCTCTGTCTGTGGCTCGCTCTCTCTGTCATTCACTCTCTCTGTCAATCTCCCTGTTGCTCTCTTGCTCTGTCGCTCGCCCTCTCTCTCTGTCGCTTGTGCTCTCTCTCTTTCACTTTCTCTCCCTGTCATTCGCTCTCCCTGTCGCTCACTCTCCCTGTCACAGCGTTCTCACTGTCACTGCACTCTCTCTGTCGCTGTGCCCTCTCTGTCGCTTGCTCTCTCTGTCACTCGCTCTCGCTGTTGCTCTCTTGCTCTGTCACTTGCCCTCTCTCTCTTTCCCTCGCCCTCTCTCTCTCTCGCTCGCCCTCTCTCTCTGTCGCTCGCCCGCTCTCTCCATTGATCTCCCTCTCGCTGTCACTCTAACTCTGTCGCTTGGGCTCTGTCTCTGTCACTTGCTCTCGCTGTCACGTACTCTGCCTGTCGCTCACTCTCCCTGTCACTCACTCTCCCTGCCGCTCGCTTTCCCTGCCGCTCACTCTCCCTACTGTACGCACTGTCTTGCGGTCACTCTGTCTGCCGCTCACTCTGTCTGTTGCTCACTCGGTCTGTTGCTCGCTCAGTCTGTCGCTTGCTAAGTCTGTCTCTCGCTCTGTCTGTCGCTCGCTCTGTCTGTCGCTCGCTCACTTTGCCACTCGCTCACTCTGTCGCTCGCTCATTCTGCCGCTCGCTCTGTCTGTCGCTCGCTCTCACTGCCGCTCGCTCTCGCACTGCCACTCTCTCTCTCGCTTTCTCTCAGTTACTCGCTCTCTCCCTCTGTTGCTCATTCGCTCCCTCTGTAGCTCACTCTCTCCCTCTGCTGCTTGCCCTCTCCCTCTGTCACTCGCTCTCTCCCTCTGTCGCTCGATCTCCTTGTCGATGTAGCTCTCTCACTCTGTCACTCGCCCTCTCTCTGTCACTCGCCCTCTCTCTCTGTCGTTCACCATCTCTCCCTGTCGCTCGCCCTCTCTCTCTGTCGCTCGCCCGCTCTCTCCGTTGATCTCCCTCTCGCTGTTGCTCTATCTCTGTCGCTTGGTCTCTTTCTCTGTCACTTGCTCTCGCTGTCACTTACTCTGCCTGTCACTCACTCTCCCTGTCGCTCACTCTGCCTGCCGCTCGCTCTCCCTGCCGCACGCTCGGTCTGCCGGTCGCTCTGTCTGCCGTTCGCTCTGTCTGTTGCTCGCTGGGTCTGTTGCTCGCTGGGTCTGTTGCTCGCTCAGTCTGTCGCTCGCTCAGTCTGTCTCTCGCTCAGTCTGTCTCTCGCTCTGTCTGTTGCTCGCTCTGTCTGTCGCTCGTTCTCTTTGTCACTCGCTCACTCTGTCGCTCACTCACTCTGCCACTCGCTCTGTCTGTCGCTCGCTCTCTCTGTCCTTGCTCCCTGTCGCTCTCTCTCGCACTGCCACTCTCTCTCTCACTTTCTCTCAGTTGCTCACTCTCTCCCTCTGTCGCTCGCTCTCTCCCTCTCTAGCTCACTCTCTCCCTCTGCTGGTCGCTCTCTCCCTCTTTCGCTCGCACTCTCCCTCTTTCGCTCGCTCTCTCCCTCTGTCGCTCGCTCTCTCCCTTTGTATCTCACTCTCTCACTCTGTCGCTCGCTCTCTCCCTGTCATTCGCTCTCTCTCTGTCATTCTCTGTCTCTACCTGTCACTCTCTCTTGCTCTCTCTCACTCCCTGTTGCTCTCGCTTTCTCTGTCTCTGTCACTTTCTCTGTCTGTTGCTTTGTCTCCCTCTCTCGCTCTCTCTCTGTTTCTCCCTCTCTCTCTGTCCCTCAGTCACTCTCTCTCTGTTGCTTGCCCTCTCTGTCACTCACTCTCTCTGCTGCTCCCTCTCCCTGCCGCTCGCTCTCCCTGTTGCTCGCTCTGTCTGTCGCTCGCTCTGTCTGTCGCTCTCCCTGTTGCTCGCTCTCCCTGTTGCTCCCTATCCCTGTCGCTCGCTCTCCCTGTCACTCGTTCTGTCTGTCGCTCGCTCCGTCTGTCTCTCGCTCTCTCTCTCGCTCTTGCTTGTGCTCTCTCTCTGTTGCTCGCTCTCCCTGTCGCTCATTCTCCCTGTCGCTTGCTTTCCCTGTCGCTCGCTTTCCCTATCGTTCGCTTTCCCTGTCGCTCGCTCTCCCTGTCGCTCGTCCTGTCTGTCACTCGCTCTCTCTCTCGCTCTCGCTGTGCTCCCTCTCTGTTGCTCGCTCTCCCTGTCGCTCATTCTCCCTGTCGCTCACTTTCCCTGTCGCTCGCTCCATCTGTTGCTCGCTCTCTCTCTTGCTCTCGCTTGTGCTCTCTCCCTGTGACTCCCTCTCCCTTGTCACTCCCTCTCCCTGTCGCTCGCTCTCTCTGTCGCTCGCTCTCTCTGTCGCTCGCTCTCCCTGTCGCTCGCTCTCTCTGTCGCTCGCTCTGTCTGTCGCTCGCTCTCTCTGTCGCTCGCTCTCCCTTCGCTCGCTCTCTCTGTCGCTCTCTCTCCCTGTCGCTCTCTTGCCCTGTAGCCCCCCCTCTCTGTCTGTCGCTCGCCCCCTCTCTCTGTCACTCGCCCTCTCTCTCTGTCGCTCGCCCTTTCTCTCTCCCTGTCACTCACACTTTCTTTCTCTCTGTCGTTCGCCCTCTCTCTCGCTCTCCCTGTCGCTCACTCTCTCTGTCGCTCGCTCTCCCTGTCTTTCGCTCTCCCTGTCGCTCGGTCTGTCTGTGGCTTGCTCTCCCTGTCACTCACTCTCCCTGTGGCTCGCTCTCCCTGTCGCTAGTTCTCTCTGTCGCTCGCTCTGTCTGTCGCTCACTCTGTCTGTCATTCGCTCTCTTTCGATCTCCCTGTTGCTCTCTAGCTCTGTCGCTCACCCTTTATCTCTGTCGCTTGTGCTTTCTCTCTGTCACTTGCTCTCCCTATCATTCGCTCTCCCTGTCGCTCACTCTCTCCGTCGCTGCGCTCTCACTGTCACTGCACTCTCTCTGTCGCTGTGCCCTCTCTGTCGCTCGGTCTCTCTGTCACTTGCTCTCTCTGTTGCTCTCTCACTCTGTCGCTTGCCCTCTCTCTCTGTCACTCGCCCTTTCTCTCTGTCACTCGCCCTCTCTCTCTCTCTCACTCGCCCTCTCTCTCTGTCGCTCACCCTCTCTGTCTGTAGCTCGCCCTCTCTCTCTCTCGCTTGCCCTCTCTCTCTGTCGCTCGCCCGCTCTCTCTGTCAATCTCCCTGTCACTGTCACTCTATCTCTGTCACTTGGGCTCTGTCTCTGTCACTTGCTCTCGCTGTCACTTACTCTCCCTCTCGCTCTGTCTGCCGCTCGCTCACTCTGTTGCTCGCTCACTCTGTCACTCGCTCACTCTGTCGCTCGCTCCTTCTGTCACTTGCTCTCTCTGTCGCTCGCTCTCTGTCGCTCTCTCTCGCACTGCCACTCTCTCTCTTGCTTTCTCTCTGTTGCTCGCTCTCTCCCTCTGTCGCTCATTTGCTCCCTCTGTAGCTCACTCTCTCCCTCTGCTGCTCGCTCTCCCTCTGTCGCTCGTTCTCTCGCTCTGTCGCTCGCTCTCTCCCTCCCTAGCTCACTCTCTCCCTCTGCTGGTCACTCTCTCCCTCTTTCGCTCACTCTCTCCCTCTGTAGCTCGCTCTCTCCCTCTGTCGCTCGCTCTCTCTCTCTGTCATTCGCTCTCTCTCTGTCATTCTCTGTCTCTCCCTGTCACTGTCTTGCACTCTCTCGCTCTCTTGCTCTCTCTCGCTCTCTCGCGCTCCCTGTTGCTCTCGCTCTCTCTGTCTCTGTCACTTTCTCTGTCGGTTGCTTTGTCTCCCTCTCTCGCTCTCTCTCTGTTTCTCCATCTCTCTCTATCCCTCAGTCTCTCTCTGTCACTCGCTCTCTCTCTGTCGCTTGCGCTCTCTCTGTCGCTCACCCTCTCTCCCTGTCTCTCTTTCTCTCTTTCGCTCGCCCTCTCTCTCTGTCACTCGGGCTCTCTCTCTGTCACTTGCCCTCTCTCTCTGTCTCTCGCCCTCTCTCTCTGTCGCTTGCCCTCTCTCCATGTTGCTCACCCTCTCTCCCTGTCTCTCGCCCTCTCTCGATGTCGCTCTCTCTGTCTGTTGCGTGCTCTCTCTCTGTTGCTTGCGCTCTCTCTGTCGCTCACCCTCTCTCCCTGTTGCTCATCCTCTCTCTCTGTTGCCCGCCCTCTCTCTTTGTCGCTCGCCCTCTCTCTGTCGCTCGCCCTCTCTCCCTGTTGATCACCCTCTCTCCCTGTTGCTCGACCTCTCTGTCGCTCACAGTCTCTCTGTCGCTCGCCCTCTCTCTGTCGCTCGGCCTCTCTCCCTGTCACTCGTCCTCTCTCCCTGTTGCTTGACGCCTCTCTCTGTCACTCACGCTCTCTCTGTTGCTCACCCTCTCTCTGTCGCTCACCCTCTCTCCCTGTCACTCGCCCTCTCTCCCTGTCACTCACACTCTCTCCCTGTTGCTCGCCCTCTCTACCTGTCGCTCGCCCACTCCACCTGTCGCTCACCCTCACTCTCTGTCGCTCTCATGCTCTTTCCCTGTTGCTCTCGTGCTCTTTCCCTGTTGCTCTCGTGCTCTCTTTCTGTCGCTCATGCACTCTCCCTGTCGCTCACTCTCCCTGTCGCTCATTCTCTCTGTCTGTCACTTGCTATCCCTGTTGCTCCCTCTGTCGCACTCACTGTCTCTGTCGTTCATGCTCTTTCTGTCACTCTCCATCTCTCTCTGTTGCTCGCCCTCTCTCTCTGTCGATCTCCCGCCCTCCATGTCGCTCACCCTCTCTCCCTGTGGCTCACCCTCTCTCCCTGTCGCTCACTTTCCTTGTCGCTCGCTTTCCCTGTTGCTCGTTTTCCCTGTCGCTCGCTTTCCCTGTCCCTCGCTTTCCCTGTCCCACTCTTTCCCTGTCCCTCACTTTCCCTGTCCCTTGCTCTCCCTGTCACTCGCTCTGTCTGTCGTTCGCTCTGTCTGTCGTTCGCTCTGTCTGTCGCTCGCTCTGTCTGTCGCTCGCTCTCCCTGTCGCTCACTCTCCCTGTCGCTCACTCTCTCTGTCGCTCACTCTCCCTGTCGCTCGCATCACCCTGTCGCTCGTTCTGTCTGTCGCTTGTTCTTTCTGTCGCCCACTCTGTCTGTCATTCGCTGTCTGTCGCTCGCTCCCTCTCTCGCTCGCTCCCTCTCCCGCTCTCGCTGTCGATCTCCTTGTTGAGGTAGCTCTCTCGCTCTGTCGCTCGTTCTCTCTTTGTCGCTCTCACTCTCTCTCTGTTGCTCACCCTCTCTCTCTGTCGCTCACCCTCTCTCCCTGTCGCTCGCCATTTCTCTCTGTCGCTCGTGCTCTCTCTGTCGCTTGCCCTCTCTCTCTGTCGCTCGCCCTCTCTCTCTCTCTCACCCTCTCTCTCTCGCACTGTGTTGCTCTCGGTCTCCCTGTCACTCTCGCTTTCACTGTCGCTCTCGATCTCTCTGTCACTCCCGATCTCTCTGTTGCTTTCACTACCCCTCTCTCTTTCTCTCTGTTTCTCACTCTCTCTGTCTGTCGCTCGCTCTCTCTGTCGCTCACTCTCTCTGACGCTCACTCACCCTGTCATTCTCTCTCTCTCCCTGTCATTCTCCCTCTCTCCCTGTCGCTCTCGCTCTCTTTGTCTCTGTGGCTTTCTCTGTCTGTTGCTTTGTCTCCCTCTCTCTCTCTCTCTCTTTCTAGGTTTCTCCCTCTCTCGCTGTCCCTCTGTCACTCTCTCTCTGTCGAACCCTCCCTCTGTCGCACCCTCTCTCTGCCGCTCGCTCTCCATGCCACTCGCTTTCCCTATCGCTCACTTTCCCTGTCGCTCGCTTTCCCTGTCGCTCGCTCTCCCTTTCGCTCGCTCTCCCTGTCGCTCGCTCTCCCTGTCGCTCGCTCTCTCTGTCGCTCGCTCTCTCTGTCACTCGCTCTCTCTGTCACTCGCTCTCTCTTCGCTCACTCTCTCTTTGCTCGCTCTCTCTGTCGCTCTCTCTCCCTGTCGCTCTCTCGCTCTGTAGCTCAACCTCTCCGTCTGTCACTCGCCCCCTCTCTCAGTCGCTTGCCCTCTCTCTCTGTCGCTTTCCCTTTCTCTCTCCCTGTCGCTCGCCATCTCTCTCTCTCTGTCGTTCACCCTCTCTCTCTCGCTCTCCCTGTGGCTCGCTCTGTCTGTCGCTCGCTCTCCCTGTCGCTCTCTCTGTCTGTGGATCGCTCTCCCTGTCGCTCGCTCTCCCTGTCGCTCGCTCTCCCGGTCGCTCACTCTCCCTGTCGCTTGATCTCCCTGTCGCTCGCTCTGTCTGTGGCTTGCTCTGTCTGTGGCTCGCTCTCCCTGTCATTCACTCTCTCTGTCAATCTCCCTGTTGCTCTCTTGCTCTGTCGCTCGCCCTCTATCTCTGTCGCTTGTGCTCTCTCTCTGTCACTTTCTCTCCCTGTCATTCGCTCTCCCTGTCGCTCACTCTCCCTGTCACTGCGTTCTCACTGTCACTGCACTCTCTCTGTCGCTGTGCCCTCTCTGTCGCTTGCTCTCTCTGTCACTCGCTCTCTCTGTTGCTCTCTCGCTCTGTCGCTTGCCCTCTCTCTCTCTCGCTCGCCCTCTCTCTCTGTCGCTCGCCCGCTCTCTCCATTGATCTCCCTCTCGCTGTCGCTCTATCTCTGTTGCTTGGGCTCTGTCTCTGTCACTTGCTCTCGCTGTCACGTACTCTGCCTGTCACTCACTCTCCCTGTCACTCACTCTCCCTGCCGCTTGCTCTCCCTGCCGCTCACTCTCCCTACCGTACGCACTGTCTTGCGGTCACTCTGTCTGCCGCTCACTCTGTCTGTTGCTCATTCGGTCTGTTGCTCGCTCAGTCTGTCGCTTGCTAAGTCTGTCTCTCGCTCTGTCTGTCGCTCGCTCTGTCTGTCGCTCGCTCACTTTGCCACTCGCTCACTCTGTCGCTTGCTCATTCTGCCGCTCGCTCTGTCTGTCGCTCGCTCTCACTGCTGCTCGCTCTCGCACTGCCACTCTCTCTCTCGCTTTCTCTCAGTTGCTCGCTCTCTCCCTCTGTTGCTCATTCGCTCCCTCTGTAGCTCACTCTCTCCCTCTGCTGCTTGCCCTCTCCCTCTGTCACTCGCTCTCTCCCTCTGTCGCCCGATCTCCTTGTCGATGTAGCTCTCTCGCTCTGTCACTCGCCCTCTCTCTGTCACTCGCCCTCTCTCTCTGTCGTTCACCCTCTCTCCCTGTTGCTCGCCCTTTCTCTCTGTTGCTCGTGCTCTCTCTGTCACTCACCCTCTCTCTGTGTCGCTCGCCCTCTCTCCCTGTTGCATGCCCTCTCTCTCTGTTGCTCGCTCTCCCTGTCGCTCATTCTCCCTGTCGCTCACTTACCCGGTTGCTCGCTCTCTCTTTCACTCGCTCTCTCTTTCACTCGCTCTCCCTGTCGCTCACTCTCCCTGTCACTCATTCTCCCTGTCGCTCGCTCTCCCTGTCGCTCACTCTGTCTGTCGCTCGCTCTCTCTTTTGCTCGCTCTCCCTGTCGCTCGCTCTGTCTGTTGCTCACTCTGTCTTTCCCTCGCTCTGTCTGTCGCTCGCTCTGTCTGTTGCTCGCTCTATCTGTCGCTCGCTCTGGCTGTCGCTCGCTCTGTCTGTCGCACGCTCTGTGTGTTGCTCGCTCCCTCTCTCGCTTGCTCCCTCTCTCATTCACTCGTTCTCGCTATCGATCTCCTTGTCGATGTATCTCTCTCGCTCTGTCGCTCGCCCTCTCTCTGTCGATTGCCCTCTCTCTCTGTCGTTCACCCTCTCTCCCTGTCACTCGCCCATTCTCTCTGTTGCTCGTGCTCTCTCTGTCACTCACCCTCTCTCTCTGTTGCTCGCCCTCTCGCCCTGTTGCTCGCCCTCTCTCTCTGTTGCTCGCTCTCCCTGTCGCTCATTCTCCCTGTCGCTCATTCTCCCTGTCGCTCAATTACCCAGTTGCTCGCTCTCTCTTTCGCTCCTTCTCTCTTTCACTCGCTCTCCCTGTCGCTCGCTCTCCCTGTTGCTTGCTCTCCCTGTCGCTCATTCTCCCTGTCGCCCGGTCTCCCTGTCGCTCGCTCTCCCTGTCGCTTGCTCTGTCTGTCGCTCGCTCTGTCTGTCGCTCACTCCCTCTCTCGCTCGCTCCCTCTCTCGCTCTCACTGTCGATCTCCTTGTTGATGTAGTTCTCTTGCTCTGTCTTTCACCCTCTCTCTGTTGCTCGCACCCTCTCTCTATTGCTCACCCTCTCTGTCTGTCGCTCGCCCTCTCTCTCTGTCGCTCGCCCTCTCTCCCTGTTGCTCGCCCTCTCTCTCTGTTGCTCGCTCTCCCTGTCGCTCATTCTCCCTGTCGCTCATTCTCCCTGTCTCTCACTTACCCGGTGGCTCGCTCTCTCTTTCGCTCGCTCTCCCTGTCGCTCGCTTGCTCTGTCGGTTGCTCACTCCCTCTCTCATTCGCTCTCACTGTCGATCTCCTTGTTGAAATAGCTCTCTCGCTGTGTCGCTCACCCTCTTTCTGTTGCTTGCACTCTCTCTCTGTTGCTCACCCTCTCTTCCTGTCGCTCGGCCTTTCTCTCTGTCGCTCACGCTCTCTCTGTCGCTCGCCCTCTCTCTCTGTCGCTTGCGGTCTCTCTCTGTCCCTCGCCCTCACTCTCTGTCACTCGCCCTCTCTCTCTGTCGCTCGCCCTCTCTCCATGTCGCTCACCCTCTCTCCCTGTCGCTCGACCTCTCTCTCTGTCGCTTGCCCTCTCTCCATGTTGCTCACTCTCTCTCCCTGTCACTCGTTCTCTCTCCCTGTTGCTCTCTCTCTCTGTCGCTCGCTCTCTCTCCCTGTCGCTCATCCTCTCTCTCTGTCACCTGCCCTCTCTCCCTGTCGCTCGCCCACTCTCCCTGTCACTTGCCCTCTCTCCCTGTCGCTCGCCCTCTCTCCCTGTCGCTCACCCTCTCTCCCTGTCGCTCGCTCTGTGCGTCGGTCACTCTCCCTGTCGCTCGGTCTCCCTGTTGCTCGCTCTCCCGGCCGCTCGCTTTCCCGGTCGCTCACTTTCCTTGTCGCTCGCTTTCCCTGTCGCTCGCTTTCCCTGTCCCCCACTTTCCCTGTCGCTCGCTCTCCCTGTCCCTCGCTTTCCCTGTCGCTCGCTTTCCCTGTCGCTCGCTTTCCCTGTCCCTCGCGTTCCCTGTCCCTCGCTTTTCCTGTCCCTCGCTCTCCCTGTCCCTCGCTTTCCCTGTCGCTCTCTTTCCCTGTCGCTCGCTTTCCCTGTCCCTTGCTTTCCCTGTCCCACGCTTTCCCTGTCCCACGCTTTCCTTGTCCCTCGCTCTCCCTGTCCCTCGCTCTGTCTGTCGCTCGCTTGTCTCTCGCTCGCTCTGTTTCTTGCTCGCTCTGTCTCTCACTAGCTGCCTCTCTCGCTCGCTCCCTCTCTCGCTCGCTTGTTCTCGCTCTCGTTCTCCTTGTCGATGTAGCTCTCTCGCTCGCCCTCTCTCTGTCGCTCGCCCTGTCGCTCTGTCATTCACCTTCTCTCCCTGTTGCTCGCCCTCTCTCTCTGTCGCTCATGCTCTCTCTGTCGCTACCCCTCTCTCCCTGTTGCTCACCCTCTCTATCTGTCGCTCGCTCTCCCTGTCGCTCATTCTCCCTGTCACTCATTCTCCCTGTTGCTCACTTACCCTGTTGCTCGCTCTCTCTTTCGCGTGCTCTCTCTTTCGCTCACTCTCCCTGTCGCTCGCTTTCCCTGTCGCTCGCTCTCCCTGTCGCTCGCTTTCCCTGTCACTCGCTCTGTCTGTCGCTCGCTCTGTCTGTTGCTCGCCCCCTCTCTCAGCCGCTCACCCTCTCTCTCTGACGCTCGCCCTTTCTCTCTCCCTGTCGCTCGCACTCTCTCTCTCTCTGTCGCTCGCCCTCTCTCTCACTCTCCCTGTGACTCGCTCTACCTCTGGCTTGCTCTTCCTCTGGCCTGCTCTGTCTGTCGCTCACTCTGTCTGTCACTCACTCTCTCTGTCGCTCGCTCTCCCTGTCGATCTCCCTGTTGCTCTCTTGCTCTGTTGCTCGCCCTCTATCTCTGTCACTTGTGCTCTATCTCTGTCACTTGCTCTGCCTATCACTCGCTCTCCCTGTTGCTCAGTCTCCCTGTAGCTGCGCTCTCACTGGCATTCGCTTTCTCTGTCGCTGTGCCCTCTCTGTCACTCGCTCTCTCTGTCGCTCTCTCACTCTGTCACTTGCCCTCTCTCTCTGTCGCTCGCTCTCTCTGTCGCTCGCTCACTTTTTCGCTCTCTCGGTCTGTCACTTACCCGCTCTCTCCGTTGATCTCCCTGTCGCTGTCGCTCTATCTCTGTCACTTGGGCTCTGTCTCTGTCACTTGCTCTTGCTGTCACTTACTCTCCCTGTTGCTCGCTCTCTGTCGCTGTGCTCTCTCTGTCGCTCGCTCTCCCTGTCGCTCACTCTCCCTGTCGCTCGCTCTGTCTGTCGCTCGCTCTCTCTGTCGCTCGCTCTCTCTGTCGCTCGCTCTCCCTGTCGCTCGCTCTGTCTGTCGCTCGCTCTGTCTGTCCACCGCTCCCTCTCCCTGTCGCTCACTCTCCCTGTCGCTTGCTCTCCCTGTCGCTCGCTCTGTCTGTCGCTCTCTCTCTCTGTCGCTCGTTCTCTCTTCGCTCGCTCTCTCTGTCGCTCTCTCGCCCTGTCGTTCTCCCTCTCTTTCTGTCGCTTGCCCCCTCTCTCTGTCGCTCGCCGTCTCTCTCTGTCGCGTGCCCTTTCTCTCTCCCTGTTGCTCGCCCTCTCTCTCTCTCTGTCGTTCACCCTCTCTCTCCCTCTCTCGCCCTCTCTCTCTCGCACTCTGTTGCTCTCGCTCTCCCTGTCGCTCTCACTCTCCCTGTCACTCTCGCTCTCACTGTCACTCTCGATCTCTCTGTCGCTCTCGATCTCTCTGTTGCTCTTGCTCTCTCTGTCACTCATACTTTCTCTGTTGCTCTCACACCCCCTCTCTCTTTTTCTCTGTCGCTCACTCTCTCTCTCTGTTGCTCACCCTCTCTCTCTGATGCCCACCCTCTCTCTCTGTTGCTCGCCCTCTCTCTCTGTTGCCCACCCTCTCTCTCTGTTGCTCGCCCTCTCTCTGCCGCTCTCTCTCTCACTCTTTCTCTGTTACTCGCTCTCTCTCTGTCGCTCTCTCCCTCGGTCCCTCTCGCCCTCTGTCGCTTTCTCTCTCTCTCCCTCTCTTGCTTGCTGTTGCTTCGCTCGCTCTCTCACACATGTGAATTCTCTCTCTAGCTCTTTCTTTGTTGCTCACTCTTTCTCTCTCTGTCGTTCGCTCGCTCTGTTGCTCGCTCTCCTTGTCGCTTGCTCTCTCTGTCACTCGCGTTCTCTTCGCTCGCTCCCTCTTTGCTCGCCCTCTCTATCTGTCGCTCACTCTGTCTGTGGCTCGTGCTCTCTGTCGCTCACTCTCTCTGACACTCGCTCTCCCTGTCATTCTCTCTTTCTCCCTGTTGTTCTCTCACTCTCCCTGTCGCTCTCGCTCTCCCTGTCTCTGTGGCTTTCTCTGTCTGTTGCTTTGTCTCCCTCTCTCTTACTCTCTCTAGGTTTCTCCCTCTCTCTCTGTCCCTCTGTCACTCTCTCTCTGCTGAACCCTCTCTCTGTCGCACCCCCTCTCTGCCGCTCGCTCTCCGTGCCGCTCGCTCTCCGTGCCGCTCGCTTTCCCTACCGCTCGCTTTCCCTGTCTGTCGCTTCTCCCTGTCGCTCGCTCTCCCTGTCGCTCGCTCTCCCTGTCGCTCGCTGTCTCTGTCGCTTGCTCTGTCTGTCGTCGCTCTGTGTGTCGCTCGCTCTGTCTGTCACTTGCTCTGTCTATCTCTCGCTCTGTCTGTCGCTCGCCGCCCTCTCAGTCGCTCACCCTCTCTCTCTTTCGCTCACCCTTTCTCTCTCCCTGTTGCTCGCACTCTCTCTCTCTCTGTTGCTCGCCCTCTCTCTCGCTCTCCCTGTGGCTGGCTCTCCCTGTCGTTCGCTCTGTCCGCCGCTCGGTCTGTCCGCCGCTCGGTCTGGCCACCACTCACTCTGTCTGCCACTTGCTCTGTCTGCCGCTCGCTCTGTCTGTCAAACACTGTGTCTGTCGCTCGCTCACTCTGTCACTCGCTCAGTCTGCCGCTCGCTCTGTCTGTCGCTCACTCCGTGTGTCGCTCGCTCTGTCTGTTGCTCGCTCTGTCTGTCGCTCGCTCTGTCTGTCGCTCGCCCCCTCTCTCAGTCGCTCGCCCTCTCTCTCTGTTGCTCGCCCTTTCTCTCTCCCTGTCGCTCGCACTCTCTCTCTCTCCCTGTCGCTCACTCTCCATGTCGCTCGCTCTGTCTGTCGCTCTGCTCTCCCTGTGACTCGCTCTACCTGTGGCTGGCTCTGTCTGTTGCTCGCTCTCTCTGTCGATCTCCCTGTTGCTCTCTTGCTCTGTCGCTCACCCTCTATCTCTGTCGCTTGTGCTCTCTCTCTGTCACTCCCTCTCCCTGTCACTCGCTCTCCCTGTCGCTCACTCTCCCTGTTGCTGCGCTCTCACTGTCACTCGCTCTCTCTGTCACTCACTCTCTCTATCGCTCGCTCACTTTGTCGCTCCCTCGCTCTGTCGCTTGCCCTTTCTCTCTGTTGCTCACTCTCTCTCTCTGTCGCTCGGCCTCTCTCTCTGTCACTCACCCTCTCTCTCTGACACTCGCCTGCTCTCTCCGTCGATCACCCTGTCGCTGTCGCTCTATCTCTGTTGCTTGGGCTCTGTCTCTGTCACTTGCTCTCAATGTCACTTACTCTCCCTGTCGCTCACTCTCCCTGTCATTGCATACTCTCTGTCGCTCGCTCTACATGCTGCTCGCTCTCCCGACCGCTCGCTCTACCTGCCGCTCACTCTGTCCGCCACTCGCTCTGTCCACCACTCGCTCTGTCCGCCGCTCACTCTGTCCGCTGCTCGCTCTGTCTGCCGCTCAGTCTGTCTGACGCTCGCTCTGTCTTTCGCTCGCTCTCCCTGTCGCTCATTCTCCCTGTCGCTCACTTTCCCTGTCGCTCGTTCTCTCTTTCGTTTGCTCTCCCTGTCGCTCGCTCTCCCTGTCGCTCGCTATCCCTGTCGCTCACTCACCCTGTCGCTCGCTCTCCCTGTCGCTCGCTTTCCCTATCGCTCGCTCTCCCTGTCACTTGCTATCCCTGGCCCTCACTTTCCCTGTCGCTTGCTTTCCCTGTTGCTCGCTTTCCCTGTCGCAGGCTCTCTCTGTCACTCTCCCTTTCTCTCTGTTGCTCGCCTTCTCTGTTGCTCACCATCTCTCTCTGTCGCTCGCGCTCTCTCTCTGTCGCTCGCGCTCTCTTTGTTGCTCGCTCTCTTTCTCTGTTGCTCACCCTCTCTGTCGATCGCCCTCTCTCCATGTCGCTCGCCCTCTCTCCCTGTTGCTCGCGCTCTCTCTGTCGCTTGCCCTCTCTCTCTGTTGCTCGCCCTCTCTCTCTGTCACTCATTCTACCTGTCACTCACTTACCCTGTTGCTTGCTCTCTCTTTCGCTTGCTCTCCCTGTCGCTCACTCTGTCTGTCGCTTGCTCTGTCTGTCGCTCGCTCTGTCTGTCGCTCGCTCTGTGTGTCGCTCGCTCTCACTGTCGCTCGCTCCCTCTCTCGCTCGCTCCCTCTCTCGCTCTCACTGTCGACCTCCTTGTTGATGTAGCTCTCTCGCTCTGTTGCTCGCCCTCCCTCTGTCGCTCACCCTCTCTCTCTGTCGTTCACCCTCTCTCCCTGTCACTCGCCCTTTCTCTCTGTTGCTCGCTCTCTCTCCCTGACACTCGCCCTCTATCTCTGTTGCTGTCGCTCTCTCTGTCGCTTGCCCGCTGTCTCTGTCGCTCGCGCTCTGTCTGGCGCTCACTCTGTCTGACGCTCGCTCTGTCACTCTCTCTTTCTTTCGCTCGCTCTCCCTGTCGCTCATTCTCCCTGTCGCTCACTTTCCCTGTCGCTCGTTCTCTCTTTCGCTCGCTCTCCCTGTCGCTCGCTATCCCTGTCGCTCGCTCACCCTGTCGACCTCTCTCCCTGTCACTCGCTTTCCCTATCGCTCGCTCTCCCTGTCACTCGCTCTCCCTGGCCCTCACTTTCCCTGTCGCTTGCTTTCCCTGTTGCTCGCATTCCCTGTCGCAGGCTCTCTCTGTCACTCTCCCTTTCTCTCTGTTGCTCGCCTTCTCTGTTGCTCGCCATCTCTCTCTGTCGCTCGCGCTCTCTTTGTTGCTCGCTCTCTTTCTCTGTTGCTCGCCCTCTCTCTCTGTCGATCGCCCTCTCTCCATGTCGCTCGCCCTCTCTCCCTGTTGCTCGCGCTCTCTCTGTTGCTCGCCCTCTCTCTCTGTCACTCATTCTACCTGTCGCTCACTTACCCTGTTGCTTGCTCTCTCTTTCGCTTGCTCTCCCTGTCGCTCACTCTCCCTGTCGCTCGCTCTCCCTGTCGCTCGCTCTCCCTGTCACTCACTCTGTCTGTCGCTCTCTCTGTCTGTCGCTCGCTCTGTGTGTTGCCCGCTCTCACTGTCGCTCGCTCCCTCTCTCGCTCGCTCCCTCTCTCGCTCTCACTGTCGACCTCCTTGTTGATGTAGCTCTCTCGCTCTGTTGCTCGCCCTCCCTCTGTCGCTCACCCTCTCTCTCTGTCGTTCACCCTCTCTCCCTGTCACTCGCCCTTTCTCTCTGTCGCTCGCTCTCTCTCCCTGACACTCACCCTCTCTCTCTGTTGCTATCGCTCTCTCTGTCGCTTGCCCGCTGTCTCTGTCGCTCGCGCTCTGTCTGCCGCTCACTCTATCTGACGCTCGCTCTGTCACTCGCTCTCTCTTTCGCTCGCTCTCCCTGTCGCTCATTCTCCCTGTCGCTCACTTTCCCTGTCGCTCATTCTCTCTTTCGCTCGCTCTCCCTGTTGCTCGCTCACCCTGTCGCTCGCTCTCCCTGTCGCTCGCTTTCGCTATCGCTCGCTCTCCCTGTCACTCGCTCTCCCTGGCCCTCACTTTCCCTGTCGCTTGCTTTCCCTGTTGCTCGCTTTCCCTGTCGCAGGCTCTCTCTGTCACTCTCCCTTTCTCTCTGTTGCTCGCCTTCTCTGTTGCTCGCCATCTCTCTCTGTCGCTCGCGCTCTCTCTCTGTCGCTCGCGCTCTCTCCCTGTTGCTCGCCCACTCTCCCTGGTACTCGCCCTCTTTCCCTGTCGCTCACCCTCTCTCCCTGTCACTCGACCCCTCTCCCTGTCACTCGTGCTCCCTCTGTCACTCGCCCTCTTTCCCTGTTGCTCGACCTCTCTCTCTATCGCTCGCGCTCTCTTTGTCACTCGCCCTCTCTCTCTGTCGCTCGCCCTCTCTCCCTATCGCTCACCCTCTCTCCCTGTCGCTCTCGTGCTCTTTCCCTGTCGCTCTCGTGCTCTTTCCCTGTTGCTCTCACGCTCTCTCTCTGTCGCTCATGCACTCTCCCTGTCGCTCGTTCTCTCTGTCACTCACTCTCCCTGTCACTCATGCATTCTCCCTGTCACTCGCTCTCCCTGTCGCTTGCTCTCCCTGTCACTTTTTCTCCCTGTCGCTCGCTCTACCTGTCGCTCGCTCTCCCTGTCTCTCGCTCTCCCTGTCGATCCCTCTGTCGCTCTCGCTCTCTCTGTCGTTCATGCTCTCTCTGTCACTCTCCCTCTCTCTCTGTTGCTTGCCCTCTCTGTTGCTCGCCCTCTCTCTCTGTCACTCACCCTCTCCCTCTGTCGCTCGCCCTCTCTCTCTGTCACTCACCCTCTCTCCCTGTCGAGCGCCCTCTCTCTCTGTCACTCACCCTCTCTCCCTGTCTCTCGCTCTCCCTGTCGCTCGCTCTCCCTGTCTCTCGCTCTCCATGTCGCTCGCTCTGTCTGTCGCTCGCTCTGCCTGTCGCTCACCCCCTCTCTCAGTCACTCGTCTTCTCTCTCTGTTGCTTGCACTTCCACTCTCCCCGTCGCTCGCACTCTCTTTCGCTCTCTGTGGCTTGTCCTATCTCTCCCTCTCCCTTTGACTCGCTCTGTCTGTCACTCGCTCTCCATGTCGCTCGCTCTGTCAGTCGCTGGCTCTGTCTGTCGCTCGTTCTCCCTGTCGCTCGTTCTCCCTCTCGCTCGCTCTCCCTGTCGCTCGCTCTGTCTGTCAGTCGCTCTCTCTGTTGATCTCCCTGTTGCTCACTTGCTCCATCGCTCGCCCTCTATCTCTGTTGCTTGTGCTCTCTCTCTGTCATTTGCTCTCCCTGTCACTCGCTCTCCCTGTCGCTCACTCTCCCTGTGGCTGCGCTCTCACTGTCACTGCGCTCTCTCTGTCGCTGTGCCCTCTCTGTCGCTCGCTCTCTCTGTCACTCGCTCTCTCTGTCGCTCGCTCTCTCTGTCGCTCGCTCACTTTGTCGCTCCCTCGCTCTGTCGCTTGCCCTCTCTCTCTGTCACTTGCCCTCTCTCTCTGTCGCTCGCCCTCTCTCTCTCTGTCACTCACCCACTCTCTCTGTCACTCGCCCGCTCTCTCCATCGATCTCCATGTCGCTGTCACTCTATCCCTGTCGCTTGGGCTCTGTCGCTCGCTCTCCATGTTGCTCACTCTCCCTGTCGCTCGCTCTCCCTGTAGCTCCCTCTCCCTTTCGCTGCGCTCTCTCTGTCGCTCGCTCTCCGTGCCACTCGCTTTCCCTGCCACTCACTCTCCCTATCGTTTGCTCTCCCTGTCGCTCACTCTCCCTGTCACTCGCTCTCCCTGTCGCTCGCTCTCTCTATCGTTCGCTCTCTCTGTCGCTCGCTCTCTCTGTCGCTCGCTCTCTCTGTCGCTCGCTCTCTCTTCGCTTGCTCTCTCTGTCGCTCTCTCGCCCTGTCGCTCTCTCGCCCTGTCGTTCTCCCTCGCTGTCTGTCACTCGCCTCCTCTCGCTGTCGCTCGCCATCTCTCTCTGTCACTCGCCCTTTCTCTCTCCCTGTCGCTCGCCCTCTCTCTCTCTCTGTACCTCGCCCTCTCTCTCTCTCTCTCTCGCCCCCTCTCTCTCGCACTCTGTTGCTTTCGCTCTCCCTGTCGCTCTCACTCTCCCTGTCACTCGCTCTCACTGTCACTCTCGATCTCTCTGTCGCTCTCGATATCTCTGTTGCTCTTGCTCTCTCTGTCACTCATACACTCTCTGTTGCTCTAACATCCCTCTCTCTTTCTCTCTGTTGCTCACTCTCTCTCTCTGTTGCTCACCCACTCTCTCTGTTGCCCACCCTCTCTCTCTGTCGCTCGCCCTCTCTCTGCCGTTCTCTCTCTCTCGCTCTTATTCTGTTACTTGGTCTCTCTCTCTGTCGCTCTCTCCCTCTGTCCCTCTCTCCCTCTGTCACTTTTTCTCTCTCTCCCTCTCTTGCTTGCTATTTCTTCGCTTGCTCTCTCACACACGTGAATTCTCTCTCTCGCTCTTTCTCTGTTGCTCACTCTTCCTCTCTCTGTCACTCGCGTTCTCTTCGCTCGCTATCTCTTCGCTCACCCTCTCTATCTGTCGCTCGATCTCTCTTCACTCACCCTCACTATCTGTCGCTCGCTCTCTCTTCGCTTGCCCTCTCTATCTGACGCTTGCTCTCTCTGTCGCTTGCTCTGTCTGTCTCTCGCCCTCTCTGTCGCTCACTCTCTCTGACGCTCACTCTCCCTGTCATTCTCTCTCTCTCCCTGTCGTTCTCTCTCTCTCCCTGTCGCTCTCGCTCTCCCTGTCTCTGCGGCTTTCTCTGTCTGTTGCTTTGTCTCCCTCTCTCTTTCTCTCTCTAGGTTTCTCCCTCTCTCTCTGTCCTTCTGTCACTCTCTCTCTGTTGAACCCTCTCTCTGTCGCAACCTCTCTCTGCCGCTCGCTCTCCGTGCCGCTCGATTTCCCAGCCGCTCACTTTCCCTGTCGGTCGCTTTCCTTGTCGCTCGCTCTCCCTGTTGCTTGCTCTCCCTGTCGCTCACTCTCTCTCTCACTTGCTCGCCCTCTCTCTCCATCGCTCGCCCTTTCTCTCTCCCTGTTGCTCGCTCTCTCTCTCTCTCTCTGTTGGTCGCCCTCTCTCTCGCTCTCCCTATGGCTCGCTCTCCCTGTTGCTCACTCTGTCCGCCGCTCGCTCTGTCCGCCACTCGGTCTGTCCGCCGCTTGCTCTGTCTGCCACGTGCTCTGTCTGCCACTCGCTCGGTCTGTCGCTCGCTCTGTCTGTTGCTCGCTGTGTCTGTTGCTCGCTCACTCTGTTGCTCGCTCACTCTGCCGCTTGCTCTGTCTGTCCCTCGCTCTGTGTGTCGCTCACTCTGTCTGTCGCTCGCTCTGTCTGTCGCTCGCTCTGTCTGTCGCTCGCCCACTCTCTCAGTTGCTTGCCCTCTCTCTCTGTCACTCGACCTTTCTCTCTCCCTGTCGCTCTCTCTCTCTCTCTCTCTGTGTCGCACGCTCTCTAACGCGCTCTCCCTGTGGCTCGCTCTCCCTGTCGCTCACTCTCCATGTCGCTTGCTCTGTCTGTTGCTCTGCTCTGCCTGTGACTCGCTCTACCTCTGGCTCGCTATTCCTGTGGCTCGCTCTGTCTGTCGCTCGCTCTGTCTGTTGCTCACTCGGTGTGTCGCACCCTCACCCTGTCGCTCGCTTTCCCTGTCACTCGCTCTGTCTGTCGCTTGCTCTCCCTGTCACTCACTCTGTCTGTCGCTCGCTCTCTCTGTCGATCTCCCTGTTGCTCTCTTGCTCTGTCGCTCGCCCCTCTATCTCTGTCGCTTGTGCTCTCTCTCTGTCACTTGCTCTCCCTGTCACTCGCTCTCCCTGTCGCTCACTCTCTCTGTCGCTGCGCTCTCACTGTCACTGCGCTCTCTCTGTCGCTATGCCCTCTCTGTCGCTCGCTCTCTCTGTCACTCGCTCTCTCTCTGTCACTCTCTCGCTCTGTCGCTTGCCCTCACTCTCTGTCGCTCGCCCTCTCACTCTCTGTCGCTCGCCCTCTCTCTTTCTCGCTCGCCCTCTCTCTCTGTCACTCGCCCGCTCTGTCCATCGATCTCCCTGTCGCTGTCACTCTATCTCTGTCGCTTGGGCTCTTTCTCTGTCACTTGCTCTCACTGTCACTTACTCTCCCTGACACTCACTCTCTCTGTCGCTCGCTGTACAGGCTGCTCCCTCTCCCTGCCACTCGCTCACCCTGCTGCTCGCTCTCCCTGCCGCTCGCCCTCCCTGCTGCATGCTCTCCCTGCCGTTCGCTCTCCCTGCCGCTCGCTCTGTCTGCCGCTCGCTCTGTCCGCCGCTCGCTCTGTCCACCGCTCGCTCTGTCCGCCGCTCGATCTGTCCGACGCTCACTCTGTCCGCCGCTCGCTCTTTCTGTTGCTCGCTCTATCTGTCGTTTTCTCTGTCTGTCGCTCGCTCTGTCTGTCATTGGCTCTCTCTGTCGCTCACTCTCCCTGTCACTCGCTCTCCCTGTCTCTCATTCTCCCTTTCACTTGCTTTACCTGTCGCTCGCTTTCCCTGTCGCTCGCTTTCCCTGTCGTTCGCTCTCCCTGTCGCTCGCCCTGTTTATTGCTCGTCCCGTCTTTCACTTGCTCTCTCTCTCACTCTCGCTATGCTCCCTCTCTGTTGCTCGCTCTCCCTGTCACTCATTCTCCCTGTCGCTCACTTTCCTTGTCACTTGCTCCATCTGTCGCCTGCTCTCTCTGTCGCTCTCGCTTGTGCTCTCTCCCTGTCGCTCCCTCTCCCTGTCGTTCCCTATCCCTGTGGCTCATTCTCCCTGTCGCTCGCTCTCCCTGTCACTCGCTCTCCCTGTCGCTCGCTTTCCCTGTCGCTCGCTTTCCCTGTCGCTCGCTTTCCCTGTCGCTTGCTCTGTCTGTTGCTCGCTCTGTCCGTTGCTCTGTCTGTCGCTCGCTCCCTCTCTCGCTTGCTCACTCTCTCATTCACTCGTTCTCGCTGTCGAACTCCTTCTCGATGTAGGTCTCTCGCTCTATTGCTCACCCTCTCTCTGTCGCTCACCCTCTGTCTCTGTCGTTCACCCTCTCTCCCTGTCGCTTGCCCTTTCTCTCTTTCGCTCATGCTCTCTCTGTCACTCGCCCTCTCTCTCTGTCACTCGCCCTCTCTCTCTGTCGCTCCACCTCTCTCCCTGTTGCTCGCCCTCTCTCTCTGTCGCTCGCTCTCCCTGTCGCTCATTCTCCCTGTCGCTCATTCTCCCTGTCGCTCACTTACCCTGTTGCTTGCATCTCTCTTTCGCTCACCCTCTCATTCGCTTGCTCTCCCTGTCGCTTGCTCTCCCTGTCATTCGCTTTCCCTGTCGCTCGCTCTCCCTGTCGCTCACTCTCCCTGTCGCTCGCTCTCCCGTCGCTCGCTCTCCCTGTCACTCGTTCTGTCTGTCGCACGCTCTGTCTGTCGTTCGCTCTGTCTGTCGTTCGCTCTCCCTGTGTCTCGTTTTCCTTGTTGCTCGCTCTCTCTTTCGCTCGCTCTCCCTTCGCTCACTTTCACTGTCGCTCGCTCTCCCTGTCGCTCGCTCCCCCTGTCGCTCGCTCTCCCTGTCGCTCGTTCTTTCTGTCGCACGCTCTGTCTGTCGTTCGCTCTGTCTGTCGCTCGCTCTCCCTGTGTCTCGTTTTCCCTGTTGCTCGCTCTCTCTTTCGCTCGCTCTCCCTGTCGCTCGGTCTCCCTGTCACTCGCTCTCCCTGTCTCTCATTCTCCATGTTGCTTGCTTTACCTGTCGCTCGCTCTCCCTGTCGCTCGCTCTCCCTGTCGCTCGCTCTCCCTGTCGCTCACTCTCCCTGTCGCTGGCTCTCCCTTTCCCTCAATCTCCCTGTCGCTTGCTTTCCCTGTTGCTCACTCTCCCTGTCACTCACTCTCCCTGTCGCTCACTTTCCCTGTCGCTCTCTTTGCCTGTCACTCACTTTCCCTGTCCCTTGCTTTCCTTGTCCCTTGATTTCCTTGTCCCTTGCTTTCCTTGTCGCTCGCTCTGTCTGTCGCTCGCTCTGTCTGTCGCTCGCTCTGTCTTTCGCACGCTCTCTCTGTCGCTCGCTCTCTCTTCGCTCGCTCTCTCTGTTGCTCTCTCGCCCTGTCGCTCTCTCGCACTCTGTTGCTCTTGCTCTCTCTGTCACTCTCACTCTCCCTGTCGCTTTCGATCTCCCTGTCCCTCTCGGTCTCACTGTCGCTCTCGATCTCTCTGTTGCTCTCGATCTCTCTGTTGCTCTTGCCCTCTCTGTCACTCATTCTCTCTCTGTTGCTCTCACTCCCCCTCTCTCTTTCTCTCTGTCGCTCACTCTCTCTCTCTGTCGCTTGCTCTGTCTGTCGTTCGCTCTCTCTGTCGCTCGCTCTCTCTGTCGCTCGCTCTGTCTGTCGCTCACTCTTTCTGACACTCACTCTCCCTGTCCTTCTCTCTCTCTCCCTGTCGTTCTCTCTCTCTCCCTGTCACTCTCGGTCTCTCTGTCTCTGTGGCTTTCTCTGTCTGTTACTTTGTCTCCCTCTCTCTCTCTCTCTCTAGGTTTCTCCCTCTCTCTCTGTCCCTCTGTCACTCTCACTCTGTCGAACCCTCTCTCTGTTGCACCCTCTCTCTGCCGCTCGCTCTCCGTGCCGCTCGCTTTCCCTGCCGCTCAGTTTCCCTGTCGCTCACTTTTCCTGTCGCTCGCTCTCCCTGTCGCTCCCTCCCCCTGTCGCTCGCTCTGTCTGTCGCTCGCTCTCTCTGTCGCTCGCTCTCTCTGTCGCTCGCTCTGTCTGTTGCTCACCCTTTCTGACACTCACTCTCCCTGTCCTTCTCTCTCTCTCCCTGTCGTTCTCTCTCTCTCCCTGTCACTCTCGGTCTCTCTGTCTCTGTGGCTTTCTCTGTCTGTCACTTTGTCTCCCTCTCTCTCTCTCTCTCTAGGTTTATCCCTCTCTCTCTGTCCCTCTGTCACTCTCACTCTGTCGAACCCTCTCTCTGTTGCACCCTCTCTCTGCCGCTCGCTCTCCGTGCCGCTCGCTTTCCCTGTCGCTCGCTTTTTCTGTCGCTCGCTCTCCCTGTCGCTCCCTCCCCCGTCGCTCGATCTGTCTGCTGCTCGCTCTCCCTGTCGCTCGCTCTCCCTGGCGCTCGCTCTGTCTGTCGCTCGCTCTGTCTGTCGCTCGCTCTGTCTGTCACCCGCTCGCTCTGTCGCTCGCTCTCCCTCTCGCTCGCTCTCCCTGTCGCTCGCTCTCCCTGTCGCTCACTCTCCCTGTCGCTCGCACTGTCTGTCGCTCGCTCTTCCTGGCGCACGCTCTCCCTGTCGCCGGCTCTCACTGTCGCACGCTCTGTCAGTCGCTCGCTCTGTCTGTCGTTCGCTCTGTCTGTTGCTCACTCCCTCTCTCGCTCGCTCCGTCTCTTATTCGCTCGTTCTCGCTATCGATCTCCTTGTCGATGTAGCTCTCTTGCTCTGTCGCTCACCCTCTCTCTGTCGCTTGCCCTCTCTCTCTGTCATTCACCCTCTCTCCCTGTCACTTGCCCTTTCTCTCTGTTGCTCGCCCTCTCTTTCTGTCGCTCGCCATCTCTCCCTGTTGCTCGCCCTCTCTCTCTGCCGCTCGCTCTCCCTGTCACTCGTTCTCCCTGTCGCTCGCTCTCCCTGTCGCTCGCTCTCTCTCTCGCTCGCTCTGTCTGTCGCTCTCTCTTCCTGTTGCTCGCTCTCCCTGTCGCTCACTCTCCCTGTCGCTCGCTCTCCCTGTCGCTCGCTCTCCATGTTGCACACTCACCCTTTCGCTCGCTCTGTCTCTCGCTCGCTCTCCCTGTCACTCGTTCTCCCTGTCGCTCGCTCTCCCTGTTGCTCGCTCTCTCTTTCGCTCACTCTCCCTGTCGCTCGGTCTCTCTGTCCCTTGCTCTCCCTGTCGCTCATTCTCCCTGTCGGTTGTTTTCCCTGTCGCTCTCTCTCTCTTTCGCTCGCTCTCCCTGTCGCTCGTTTTCCCTGTCACTCACTCTCCCTGTCGCTTGCTCTCCCTGTCGCTCGCTCTCCCTGTCGCTCGCCCTCCCTGTCGCTCATTCTCCCTGTCACTTGTTTTCCCTGTTTCTCGCTCTCTCTTTCACTCGCTCTCCCTGTCGCTCGCTCTCCCTGTCTCTCGCTTTCCCTGTCACTTGATTTCCCTGTCGCTCACTTTCCCTGTCCCTTGCTCCCACTGTCGCTCGCTTTCCCTGTCGCTCGCTCTCCCTGTCGCTCACTCTCCCTGTCGCTCGCTTTCCATGTCGCTCGCTTTCCCTGTCGCTTGCTTTCCCTGTCGCTCGCTCTCTCTTTCACTTGCTCTCCCTGTTGCTTGCTCTCCTTGTCGCTCGCTCACCCTGTCGCTCACTCTCCCTGTCGCTCATTCTCCCTTTCGTTTGCTTTCCCTGTTGCTCGGTCTCTCTTTCGCTTGCTCTCCCTGTCGCTCGCTCTCCCTGCCGCACACTCTGTCTGTGGCTCGCTCTCCCTATCGCTCGCTCTTCCTGTCACTTGCTCTCCCTGTCGCTCGCTCTCCCTGTTGCTAGCTATGTCTGTGGTTCGCTCTGTCTGTCGCTCACTCTGTCTGTCGCTCGCTCTGTCTGTCGCTCGGTCTCCCTGTCGTTCGCTCTCTCTGTCGATCTCCCTATTGCTCTCTTGCTCTGTCGCTCACCCTCCATCTATGTCGCTTGTGCTCTCTCTCTGTCACTTGCTCTCCCTGTCATTCGCTCTACCTGTCGCTCACTCTCCCTGTCGCTGCGCTCTCACTGTCACTGCACTCTCTGTCACTGTGCCCTCTCTGTCGCTCACTCTCTCTGTCGCTCACTCTCTCTGTCACTCACTCTCTCTGTCGCTCTCTCGCTCTGTTGCTCACCCTTTCTCTCTGTCGCTCGCCCTCTCTCTCTCTCGCTCGCCCTCTCTCTCTGTCGCTCGCCCGCTCTCTCCGTTGATCTCCCACTCGCTGTCGCTCTATCTCTGTCGCTTGGTCTCTGTCTCTGTCACTTGCTCTCGCTGTCACTTACTCTGCCTGTCGCTCGCTCACCCTGTCGCTCACTCTCCCTGTCGCTCATTCTCCCTTTCGTTTGCTTTCCCTGTTGCTCGGTCTCTCTTTCGCTTGCTCTCCCTGTCGCTCGCTCTCCCTGCCGCACACTCTGTCTGTGGCTCGCTCTCCCTATCGCTCGCTCTTCCTGTCACTTGCTCTCCCTGTCGCTCGCTCTCCCTGTTGCTAGCTATGTCTGTGGTTCGCTCTGTCTGTCGCTCACTCTGTCTGTCGCTCGCTCTGTCTGTCGCTCGGTCTCCCTGTCGTTCGCTCTCTCTGTCGATCTCCCTATTGCTCTCTTGCTCTGTCGCTCACCCTCCATCTATGTCGCTTGTGCTCTCTCTCTGTCACTTGCTCTCCCTGTCATTCGCTCTACCTGTCGCTCACTCTCCCTGTCGCTGCGCTCTCACTGTCACTGCACTCTCTGTCACTGTGCCCTCTCTGTCGCTCACTCTCTCTGTCACTCACTCTCTCTGTCGCTCTCTCGCTCTGTTGCTCACCCTTTCTCTCTGTCGCTCGCCCTCTCTCTCTCTCGCTCGCCCTCTCTCTCTGTCGCTCGCCCGCTCTCTCCGTTGATCTCCCACTCGCTGTCGCTCTATCTCTGTCGCTTGGTCTCTGTCTCTGTCACTTGCTGTCGCTGTCACTTACTCTGCCTGTCGCTCACTCTCCCTGTCGCTCACTCTGCCTGCCGTTCGCTCTCCCTGCTGCACGCTCGGTGTGCCGGTCGCTCTGTCTGCCGCTCGCTCTGTCTGTTGCTCGCTGGGTCTGTTGCTTGCTCAGTCTGTCGCTCGCTCAGTCTGTCTCTCGCTCTGTCTGTCGCTCGCTCTGTCTGTCGCTCGCTCTCTTTGTCACTCGCTCACTCTGTCGCTCACTCACTCTGCCGCTCGCTCTGTCTGTCGCTCACTCTCTCTGTCACTTGCTCTCTGTCGCTCTCTCTCGCACTGCCACTCTCTCTCTCACTTTCTCTCAGTTGCTCACTCTCTCCCTCTGTCGCTCGCTCTCTCCCTCTCTAGCTCACTCTCTCCCTCTGCTG
Source organism: Carcharodon carcharias (assembly GCF_017639515.1). NCBI lineage: Eukaryota > Metazoa > Chordata > Chondrichthyes > Lamniformes > Lamnidae > Carcharodon > Carcharodon carcharias. Next base: position 95,705,849 of record NC_054469.1, read on the forward strand.
GTCACTCTCTCCCTCTTTCGCTCGCACTCTCCCTCTTTCGCTAGCTCTCTCCCTCTGTCGCTCGCTCTCTCCCTTTGTATCTTGCTCTCTCACTCTGTCGCTCACTCTCTCTCCCTGTCATTCGCTCTCTCTGTCATTCTCTGTCTCTACCTGTCGCTCTCTCTTGCTCTCTCTCACTCCCTGTTGCTCTCGCTCTCTCTGTCTCTGTCACTTTCTTTGTCTGTTGCTTTGTCTCCCTCTCTCGCTCTCTCTCTGTTTCTCCCTCTCTCTCTGTCCCTCAGTCACTCTCTCTCTGTTGCTTGCCCTCTCTGTCACTCGCTCTCTCTGCTGCTCCCTCTCCCTGCCGCTCGCTCTCCCTGTCGCTCGCTTTGTCTGTCGCTCGCTCTGTCTGTCGCTCTCCCTGTTGCTCGCTCTCCCTGTTGCTCCCTATCCCTGTCACCCGCTCTCCCTGTCACTCGTTCTGTCTGTCGCTCGCTCCGTCTGTTGATCGCTCTCTCTCTCGCTCTCGCTTGTGCTCTCTCTCTGTTGCTCGCTCTCCCTGTCACTCATTCTCCCTGTCGCTTGCTTTCCCTGTCGCTCGCTTTCCCTGTCGTTCGCTTTCCCTGTCGCTCGCTCTCCCTGTCGCTCGCCCTGTCTGTCGCTCGCTCTCTCTCTCGCTCTCGCTGTGCTCCCTCTCTGTTGCTCGCTCTCCCTGTCACTCAATCTCCCTGTCGCTCACTTTCCCTGTCGCTCGCTCCGTCTGTCGCTCGCTCTCTCTCTCTCGCTCTCGCTTGTGCTCTCTCCCTGTGACTCCCTCTCCCTTGTCACTCCCTCTCCCTGTCGCTCGCTCTCTCTGTCGCTCGCTCTCCGTGTCGCTCGCTCTCCCTCTCACTCTCGCTTGTGCTCTCTCTCTGTTACTCGCTCTCTCTTTCGCCCGCTCTCCCTGTCGCTCGCTCTCCCTGTCGCTCGCTTTCCCTGTCGCTCGCTCTCCCTGTCACTCGCTCTCCCTGTCGCTCGCTCTCCCTGTCGCTCGCTTTCCCTGTCACTCGCTCTCCCTGTCGCTCGCTCTCTCTGTCGCTCGCTTTCCCTGTCGCTCGCTTTCCCTGTCTTTCGCTTTCCCTGTCGCTCGCTTTCCCTGTTGCTTGCTCTGTCTGTCGCTCCCTCTGTCCGTCGCTGGTCAGTCTGTCACTCGCACTTTCTGTCGCTCACTCTGTCTGTTGCTCGCTCTGTCTGTCGTTCTCTCTGGCTGTCGCTCGCACTGGCTGTCGCTCGCTCTGACCTTCGCTCACTCTGTCTGTTGCTCGCTCCCTCTCTCGCTCGCTCCCTCTCTCATTCACTCATTCTCGCTATCGATCTCCTTGTCGATGTAGCTCTCTTGCTCTGTCACTCACCCTCTCCATGTCGCTCGCTCTTCCTCTCTGTTGCTCGTGCTCTCTCTGTCACTCGCCCTCTCTCTCTGTTGCTCGCCCTCTCTCTCTGTCAGTCGCCCTCTCTCCCTGTTGCTCGCTCTCTCTCTCTGTCGCTCGTTCTCCCTGTCGCTCTTTGTCCCTGTCGCTCATTCCCCCTGTCGCTCATTCTCCCTGTCGCTCACTTACCCGGTTGCTCGTTTTCTCTTTAGCTTGCTCTCTCTTTTGCTCGTACTCCCTGTCATTCGCTCTCCCTGTCGCTCGGTCTCCCTGTCGCTCTCTCTCTCTGTCGCTCGCTTTCCCTGTCACTCGCTTTCCCTGTTGCTCCCTCTCCCTGTCGCTCGCTCTCCCTGTCGCTCGGTCTCTCTGTCGCTCACTATGTCTGTCACTCGCTCCGTCTGTCGCTCGCTCTGTCTGTCGCTCGCTCTGTCTGTCGCTCGCTCCCTCTCTTGCTCGCTCCCCCTCTCACTCTCGCTGTCGATCTCCTTGTTGATGTAGCTCTCTCGTTCTGTCGCTCGCCCTCTCTCTGTCGCTTGCACTCTCTCTCTGTCGCTCGCCGTTTCTCTCTGTCGCTCATGCTCTCTCTGTCGCTCGCCCCATCTCTCTGTTGCTCACCCTCTCTCACTGTCGCTCACGTTCTCTCTCTGTCGCTAGCCCTCTCTCTCTCTCTCTCTCGCCCTCTCTCTCTCGGACTCTGTTGCTCTCGCTCTCCCTGTTGCTCTCACTCTCCCTGTCACTCTCGGTCTCCCTGTCACTCTCCCTCTCACTGTAGCTCTCGATCTCTCTGTCACTCTTGATCTCTCTGTTGCTCTTGCTGTCTCTGTTGCTCTCACTCCCCCTCTCTCTTTCTCTCTGTTGCTCACTCTCTCTCTCTGTCGCTCGCTCTCTCTGAAGCTCGCTCTGTCTGTTGCTCACTCTCCCTGTTGCTCATTCTCTCTAACGCTCGCTCTCTCTGTCGTTCTCTGTCTCTCCCTGTCATTCTCTCTCTCTCCCTGTCGCTCTCGCTCTCTCTGTCTCTGTGGCTTTCTCTTTCTGTTGCTTTGTCTCCCTCTCTCTCTCTCTCTCTCTAGGTTTCTCCCTCTCTCTCTGTCCCTCTGTCACTCTCTCTCTGTTGAACCCTCTCTCTGTCGCATCCTCTCTCTGCCGCTCGCTCTCCGTGCCGTTCGCTTTCCCTGTCGCTCGCTCTCCCTGTCGCTCGCTCTCCCTGTCGCTCGCTTTCCCTGTCGCTTGCTCTGTCCGTCGCTCGGTCTGTCTGTCGCTCTGTCTGTCTGTCGCTCGGTCTGTCTGTTGTTCGCTCCCTCTCTCACTCGCTCCCTCTCTCATTCGCTCCTTCTCGCTGTCGAACTCCTTCTCGATCTAGCTCTCTCGCTCTGTCACTCGCCCTCTCTCTCTGTCGCTCACCCTCTCTCTCTGTCGCTCGCCGTCTCTCCCTGTTGCTCACCCTCTCTCTCTGTCGCTCGCTATCCCTGTCGCTCATTCTCCCTTTCGATCATTCTCCCTGTCACTCACTAACCCTGTTGCTTGCTCTCTCTTTCACTCACCCTCTCTTTCTCTTGCTCTCCCTGTCGCTCACTCTCCCTGTCACTCGCTCTGTCTGTCGCTCGCTCTCCCTGTCATTTGCTCTCCCTGTCGCTCACTTTCCCTGTCGCTCACTCTCCCTGTCGCTCGCTCACCCTGTCGCTCGTTCTCCCTGTCGCTCATTCTGTCTGTCGCTCGCTCTGTCTGTCGGTCGGTCTGTCTGTCGCTTGCTCCCTCTCTCGTTCGCTCCCTCTCTCGCTCTCGCTGTCGATCTCCTTGTTGATGTAGCTCTCTCGCTCTGTCGCTCGCCCTCTCTCTGTCGCTCGCACTCTCTCTCTGTCGCTCGCACTCTCTCTCTGTCACTCACCTTTTCTCCCTGTCACTCGCCCTTTCTGTTGCTCGAGCTCTCTCTGTCGCTCGACCTCTCTCTCTGTTGCTTGCACTCTCTCTTTGTTGCTCGCCCTCTCTCTCTCTCTCTCTCTAGCCCTCTCTCTCTCGCACTCTGTTGCTCTCGTTCTCCCTGTCGCTCTCACTCTCCCTGTCGCTCTCGGTCTCCCTGTCACTCTCGCTTTCACTGTCGCTCTCGATCTCTCTGTCGCTCCCGATCTCTTTGTTGCTCTTGCTCTCTCTATCACTCATGCTCTCTCTGTTGCTCTCACTTCCCCTCTCTCTTTCTCTCTGTTGCTCACTCTCTCTCTCTGTCGCACCCTCTCTCTGTCGCACCCTCTCTCTGCCCGTCGCTCTCCATGCCGTTCACTTTCCCTACCGTTCACTTTCCCTGTCGCTCGCTTTCCCTGTTGCTTGCTCTCCCTGTCGCTCGCTCTCCCTGTCGCTCGCTCTCCCTGTCGCTCGCTCTCCCTGTCGCTCGCTCTCTCTGTCGCTCACTCTCTCTGTCGCTTGCCCTCTCTGTCACTCGCTCTCTCTTCGCTCACTCTCTCTTTGCTCGCTCTCTCTGTCGCTCTCTCTCCCTGTCGCTCTCTCACCCTGTAGCTCCCCCTCTCCGTCTGTCAATCGCCCCCTCTCTCAGTCGCTTGCCCTCTCTCTCTGTCACTTGCCCTTTCTCTCTCCCTGTCGCTCGCCATCTCTCTCTCTCTGTCGTTCGCCCTCTCTCTCTCGCTCTCCCTGTCGCTCGCTCTCCCTGTCGCTCACTCTCCCTGTCGCTTGATCTCCCTGTCGCTCGCTCTGTCTGTGGCTTGCTCTGTCTGTTGATCGCTCTCCCTGTCGTTCGCTCTCTCTGTCAATCTCCCTGTTGCTCTCTTACTCTGTCGCTCGCCCTCTATCTCTGTCGCTTGTGCTCTCTCTCTGTCACTTTCTCTCCCTGTCATTCGCTCTCCCTGTCGCTCACTCTCCCTGTCACTGCGTTCTCACTGTCACTGCACTCTCTCTGTCGCTGTGCCCTCTCTGTCGCTTGCTCTCTCTGTCACTCGCTCTCTCTGTCACTCGCTCTCTCTGTTGCTCCTTCGCTCTGTCACTTGCCCTCTCTCTCTTTCCCTCGCCCTCTCTCTCTGTCGCTCGCCCTCTCTCTCTCTCACTCGCCCTCTCTCTCTGTCGCTCGCCCGCTCTCTCCATTGATCTCCCTCTCGCTGTCGCTCTATCTCTGTCGCTTGGGCTCTGTCTCTGTCACTTGCTCTCGCTGTCACGTACTCTGCCTGTCACTCACTCTCCCTGTCACTCACTCTCCCTGCCGCTTGCTCTCCCTGCCGCTCACTCTCCCTACCGTACGCACTGTCTTGCGGTCACTCTGTCTGCCGCTCACTCTGTCTGTTGCTCACTCGGTCTGTTGCTCGCTCAGTCTGTCACTTGCTAAGTCTGTCTCTCGCTCTGTCTGTCGCTCGCTCTGTCTGTCGCTCGCTCACTTTGCCACTCGCTCACTCTGTCGCTCGCTTATTCTGCCGCTCGCTCTGTCTGTCGCTCGCTCTCACTGCTGCTCGCTCTCGCACTGCCACTCTCTCTCTCGCTTTCTCTCAGTTACTCGCTCTCTCCCTCTGTCGCTCATTCGCTCCCTCTGTAGCTCACTCTCTCCCTCTGCTGCTTGCCCTCTCCCTCTGTCACTCGCTCTCTCCCTCTGTCGCCCGATCTCCTTGTCGATGTAGCTCTCTCGCTCTGTCACTCGCCCTCTCTCTGTCACTCGCCCTCTCTCTCTGTCGTTCACCCTCTCTCCCTGTCGCTCGCCCTTTCTCTCTGTTGCTCGTGCTCTCTCTGTCACTCACCCTCTCTCTCTGTCGCTCGCCCTCTCTCCCTGTTGCATGCCCTCTCTCTCTGTTGCTCGCTCTCCCTGTCGCTCATTCTCCCTGTCGCTCACTTACCCGGTTGCTCGCTCTCTCTTTCGCTCGCTCTCTCTTTCACTCGCTCTCCCTGTCGCTCACTCTCCCTCTCACTCATTCTCCCTGTCGCTCGCTCTCCCTGTCGCTCACTCTGTCTATCGCTTGCTCTCTCTTCTGCTCACTCTCCCTGTCGCTCGCTCTCCCTGTCGCTCGCTCTGTCTGTCCCTCGCTCTGTCTGTCACTCGTTCTGTGTGTTGCTCGCTCTGTCTGTCGCTCGCTCTGGCTGTCGCTCGCTCTGTCTGTCGCTCGCTCTGTGTGTTGCTCGCTCCCTCTCTCGCTCGCTCCCTCTCTCATTCACTCGTTCTTGCTATCGATCTCCTTGTCGATGTAGCTCTCTCGCTCTGTCGCTCGCCCTCTCTCTGTCGCTTGCCCTCTCTCTCTGTCGTTCACCCTCTCTCCCTGTCACTCGCCCATTCTCTCTGTTGCTCGTGCTCTCTCTGTCACTCACCCTCTCTCTCTGTCGCTCGCCCTCTCGCCCTGTTGCTCGCCCTCTCTCTCTGTTGCTCGCTGTCCCTGTCGCTCATTCTCCCTGTCGCTCATTCTCCCTGTCGCTCAATTACCCAGTTGCTCGCTCTCTCTTTCGCTCCTTCTCTCTTTCACTCGCTCTCCCTGTCGCTCGCTCTCCCTGTTGCTTGCTCTCCCTGTCGCTCATTCTCCCTGTCGCCCGCTCTCCCTGTCGCTCGCTCTCCCTGTCGCTTGCTCTGTCTGTCGCTCGCTCTGTCTGTCGCTCACTCCCTCTCTCGCTCGCTCCCTCTCTCGCTCTCACTGTCGATCTCCTTGTTGATGTAGCTCTCTCGCTCTGTTGCTCACCCTCTCTCTGTTGCTCGCACCCTCTCTCTGTTGCTCACCCTCTCTGTCTGTCGCTCACCCTCTCTCTCTGTCGCTCGCCTTCTCTCCCTGTTGCTCGCCCTCTCTCTCTGTTGCTCGCTCTCCCTGTCGCTCATTCTCCCTGTCGCTCATTCTCCCTGTCGCTCACTTACCCGGTGGCTCGCTCTCTCTTTCGCTCGCTCTCCCTGTCGCTCGCTCTCCCTGTCGCTCGCTCTCCCTGTCGCTCGCTCTGTCTGTCGCTCGCTCTGTCGGTTGCTCACTCCCTCCCTCACTCGCTCCCTCTCTCGCTCTCACTGTCGATCTCCTTGTTGATGTAGCTCTCTCGCTGTGTCGCTCACCCTCTTTCTGTTGCTTGCACTCTCTCTCTGTTGCTCACCCTCTCTTCCTGTCGCTCGGCCTTTCTCTCTGTCGCTCGCTCTCTCTCTGTCGCTCGCCCTCTCTCTCTGTCGCTCGCGCTCTCTCTGTCGCTCACCCTCTCTCCCTGTCGCTCGCCCTCTCTCTCTGTCGCTTGCCCTCTCTCCCTGTCACTCTCTCTCTCTGTCGCTTGCTCTCTCTCTGTCGCTCGCGCTCTCTCTGTCGCTCACCCTCTCTCCCTGTCGCTCGCCCTCTCTCTCTGTCGCTTGCCCTCTCTCCATGTTGCTCACTCTCTCTCCCTGTCACTCGTTCTCTCTCCCTGTTGCTCTCTCTCTGTCGCTCGCTCTCTCTCCCTGTCGCTCATCCTCTCTCTCTGTCACCCGCCCTCTCTCCCTGTCGCTCGCCCACTCTCCCTGTCACTCGCCCTCTCTCCCTGTCGCTCGCCCCCTCTCCCTGTCGCTCACCCTCTCTCCCTGTCGCTCGCACTGTGCGTCGGTCGCTCTCCCTGTCGCTCGCTCTCCCTGTTGCTCGCTCTCCCTGCCGCTCGTTTTCCCGGTCGCTCGCTTTCCTGGTCGCTCGCTTTCTCTGTCGCTCGCTTTCCCTGTCCCCCACTTTCCCTGTCGCTCGCTCTCCCTGTCCCTCGCTTTCCCTGTCGCTCGCTTTTCCTGTCCCTCGCTCTCCCTGTCCCTCGCTCTCCCTGTCCCTCGCTTTCCCTGTCCCATGCTTTCCCTGTCCCATGCTTTCCCTGTCCCTCGCTCTCCTTGTCCCTCACTCTCCCTGACCCTCGCTCTCCCTGTCCCTCGGTCTGTCTGTCGCTCGCTTGTCTGTCGCTCGCTCTGTCTGTCGCTCGCTCTGTCTCTCACTAGCTGCCTCTCTCGCTCGCTCCCTCTCTCGCTCGCTTGTTCTCGCTCTCGATCTCCTTGTCGATGTAGCTCTCTCGCTCGCCCTCTCTCTGTCGCTCGCCCTGTCTCTCTGTCATTCACCTTCTCTCCCTGTTGCTCGCCCTCTCTCTCTGTCGCTCATGCTCTCTCTGTCGCTACCCCTCTCTCCCTGTTGCTCACCCTCTCTCTCTGTCGCTCGCTCTCCCGGTCGCTCATTCTCCCTGTCAATCATTCTCCCTGTTGCTCACTTACCCTGTTGCTCGCTCTCTCTTTTGCGTGCTCTCTCTTTCGCTCACTCTCCCTGTCTCTCGCTTTCCCTGTCGAGCACTCTCCCTGTCGCTCACTTTCCCTGTCACTCGCTCTGTCTGTCGCTCGCTCTGTCTGTTGCTCGCCCCCTCTCTCAGCCGCTCACCCTCTCTCTCTGTCGCTCGCCCTTTCTCTCTCCCTGTCGCTCGCATTCTATCTGTCTCTGTCGCTCGCCCTCTCTCTCACTCTCCCTGTGACTCGCTCTACCTCTGGCTTGCTCTTCCTGTGGCCCGCTCTGTCTGTCGCTCACTCTGTCTGTCGCTCGCTCTCTCTGTCGCTCGCTCTCCCTGTCGATCTCCCTGTTGCTCTCTTGCTCTGTTGCTCGCCCTCTATCTCTGTCGCTTGTGCTCTCTCTCTGTCACTTGCTCTCCCTATCACTCGCTCTCCCTGTTGCTCAGTCTCCCTGTCTCTGCGCTCTCACTGGCATTCGCTTTCTCTGTCGCTGTGCCCTCTCTGTCACTCGCTCTCTCTGTCGCTCTCTCACTCTGTCACTTGCCCTCTCTCTCTGTCACTCGCTCTCTCTGTCGCTCGCTCACTTTTTCGCTCTCTCGGTCTGTCACTCACCCGCTCTCTCCGTTGATCTCCCTGTCGCTGTCGCTCTATCTCTGTCACTTGGGCTCTGTCTCTGTCACTTGCTCTCGCTGTCACTTACTCTCCCTGTTGCTCGCTCTCTGTCGCTGTGCTCTCTCTGTCGCTCGCTCTCCCTGTCGCTCACTCTCCCTGTCGCTCGCTCTGTCTGTCGCTCGCTGTCTGTCCACCGCTCCCTCTCCCTGTCGCTCGCTTTCCGTGTCGCTTGCTCTCCCTGTCGCTCGCTCTGTCTGTTGCTCGCTCTCTCTGTCGATCTCCCTGTTGCTCTCTTGCTCTGTCGCTCAACCACTATCTCTGTCGCTTCTGCTCTCTCTCTGTCACTTGCTCTCCCTGTCACTCACTCTCCCTGTCTGTCACTCTCTCTGTCACTCGCTCTCTCTGTCGCTCGCTCTCTCTGTCGCTCGCTTTCCCTGTCACTTGCTCTCTCTGTCGCTCGCTCTCTCTGTCGCTCGTTCTCTCTTCGCTCGCTCTCTCTGTTGCTCTCTCGCCCTGTCGTTCTCCCTCTCTGTCTGTCGCTTCCCCCTCTCTCTGTCGCTCGCCGTCTCTCTCTGTCGCGCGCCCTTTCTCTCTCCCTGTTGCTCACCCTCTCTCTCTCTCTGTCGTTCGCCCTCTCTCTCCCTCTCTCGCCCTCTCTCTCTCGCACTCTGTTGCTCTCGCTCTCCCTGTCGCTCTCACTCTCCCTGTCACTCTCGCTCTCACTGTCACTCTCGATTTCTTTGTCGCTCTCGATCTCTCTGTTGCTCTTGCTCTCTCTGTCACTCATACTCTCTCTGTTGCTCTCACACCCCCTCTCTCTTTTTCTCTGTCGCTCACTCTCTCTCTCTGTTGCTCACCCTCTCTCTCTGATGCCCACCCTCTCTCTCTGTTGCTCGCCCTCTCTCTCTGTTGCCCACCCTCTCTCTCTGTTGCTCGCCCTCTCTCTGCCGCTCTCTCTCTCACTCTTTCTCTGTTACTCGCTCTCTCTCTGTCGCTCTCTCCCTCGGTCCCTCTCTCCCTCTGTCGCTTTCTCTCTCTCTCCCTCTCTTGCTTGCTGTTGCTTCGCTCGCTCTCTCACACATGTGAATTCTCTCTCTAGCTCTTTCTCTGTTGCTCACTCTTTCTCTCTCTGTCGTTCACTCGCTCTGTTGCTCGCTCTCCTTGTTGCTTGCTCTCTCTGTCACTCGCGTTCTCTTTGCTCGCTCTCTCTTTGCTTGCCCTCTCTATCTGTCGCTCACTCTCTCTGATGCTCGCTCTCCCTGTCATTCTCTCTTTCTCCCTGTTGTTCTCTCGCTCTCCCTGTCGCTCTCGCTCTCCCTGTCTCTGTGGCTTTCTCTGTCTGTTGCTTTGTCTCCCTCTCTCTTACTCTCTCTAGGTTTCTCCCTCTCTCTCTGTCCCTCTGTCACTCTCTCTCTGCTGAACCCTCTCTCTGTCGCACCCCCTGTCTGCTGCTCGCTCTCCGTGCCGCTCGCTTTCCCTACCGCTCGCTTTCCCTGTCTGTCGCTTCTCCCTGTCACTCGCTCTCCCTGTTGCTCGCTGTCTCTGTCGCTTGCTCTGTCTGTCGCTCGCTCTGTGTGTCGCTCGCTCTGTCTGTCGCTTGCTCTGTCTATCGTTCGCTCTGTCTGGCGCTTGCCCCCGTCTCAGTCGCTCACCCTCTCTCTCTTTCGCTCACCCTTTCTCTCTCCCTGTCGCTCGCACTCTCTCTCTCTCTCTCTCTCTGTTGCTTGCCCTCTCTCTCGCTCTCCCTGTGGCTCGCTCTCCCTGTCGTTCGCTCTGTCCGCCGCTCGGTCTGTCCGCCGCTCGGTCTGGCCGCCACTCACTCTGTCTGCCACTTGCTCTGTCTGCCGCTCGCTCTGTCTGTCACTCACTGTGTCTGTCGCTCGCTCACTCTGTCAATCGCTCAGTCTGCCGCTCGCTCTGTCTGTCGCTCTCTCTGTGTGTCGCTCGCTCTGTCTGTTGCTCGCTCTGTCTGTCGCTTGCCCCCCTCTCAGTCGCTCGCCCTCTCTCTCTGTCGCTCGCCCTTTCTCTCTCCCTGTCGCTCACTCTCCATGTCGCTCGCTCTGTCTGTCGCTCTGCTCTGTCTGTTGCTCGCTCTCTCTGTCGATCTCCCTGTTGCTCTCTTGCTCTGTCGCTCACCCTCTATCTCTGTCGCTTGTGCTCTCTCTCTGTCACTTGCTCTCCCTGTCACTCGCTCTCCCTGTCGTTCACTCTCCCTGTCGCTGCGCTCTCACTGTCACTCGCTCTCTCTGTCACTCACTCTCTCTATCGCTCGCTCACTTTGTCGCTCCCTCGCTCTGTCGCTTGCCCTTTCTCTCTGTTGCTCACTCTCTCTCTCTGTCGCTCGGCCTCTCTCTCTGTCACTCACCCTCTCTCTCTGACACTCGCCTGCTCTCTCCGTCGATCACCCTGTCGCTGTCGCTCTATCTCTGTTGCTTGGGCTCTGTCTCTGTCACTTGCTCTCAATGTCACTTACTCTCCCTGTCGCTCACTCTCCCTGTCACTGCACACTCTCTGTCGCTCGCTCTACATGCCGCTCGCTCTCCCGACCGCTCACTCTGTCTGCCACTCGCTCTGTCCACCACTCGCTCTGTCCGCCGCTCACTCTGTCCGCTGCTCGCTCTGTCTGCCGCTCACTCTGTCTGACGCTTGCTCTGTCTTTCGCTCGCTCTCCCTGTCGCTCATTCTCCCTGTCGCTCACTTTCCCTGTCGCTCGTTCTCTCTTTCACTCGCTCTCCCTGTCGCTCGCTCTCCCTGTCGCTCGCTATCCCTGTCGCTCACTCAACCTGTCGCTCGCTCTCCCTGTCGCTTGCTTTCCATATCACTCGCTCTCCCTGTCACTCGCTCTCCCTGGCCCTCACTTTCCCTGTCGCTTGCTTTCCCTGTTGCTCGCTTTCCCTGTCGCAGGCTCTCTCTGTCACTCTCCCTTTCTCTCTGTTGCTCGCCTTCTCTGTTGCTCGCCATCTCTCTCTGTCGCTCGCGCTCTCTCTCTGTTGCTCGCGCTCTCTTTGTTGCTCGCTGTCTTTCTCTGTTGCTCGCCCTCTCTGTCGATCGCCCTCTCTCCATGTCGCTCGCCCTCTCTCCCTGTTGCTCGCGCTCTCTCTGTAGCTTGCCCTCTCTCTCTGTTGCTCGCCCTCTCTCTCTGTCACTCATTCTACCTGTCGCTCACTTACCCTGTTGCTTGCTCTCTCTTTCGCTTGCTCCCTCTCTCGCTCGCTTCCTCTCTCGCTCTCACTGTCGACCTCCTTGTTGATGTAGCTCTCTCGCTCTGTTGCTCGCCCTCCCTCTGTTGCGCACCCTCTCTCTCTGTCGTTCACCCTCTCTCCCTGTCACTCGCCCTTTCTCTCTGTCGCTCGCTCTCTCTCTCTGACACTCGCCCTCTCTCTCTGTTGCTATCGCTCTCTCTGTCGCTTGCCCGCTGTCTCTGTCGCTCGCGCTCTCTCTGTCGCTCGCCCTCTCTCCCTGTCACTCTCTCTCTTTGTGGCTCGCTCTCTCTCTCTCTGTCGCTGGCGCTCTGTTTATTGCTCGCCCTCTCTCCCTGTCACTCTCTCTCTCTCTTGCTCGCTTTCTCTCCCTGTCACTCTCTCTCTCTGTTGCTCGCTCTCTCTCTCTGTCTCTCGCGCCCTCTATGTCGCTCACCCTCTCTCCCTGTCGCTCATCCTCTCTCTCTGTCGCTCGCCCTCTCTCTGTCGCTCGCCCTCTCTCCCTGTTGCTCGCCCACTCTCCCTGGCACTCGCCCTCTTTCCCTGTCGCTCACCCTCTCTCCCTGTCACTCGACCCCTCTCCCTGTCACTCGTGCTCCCTCTGTCACTCGCCCTCTTTCCCTGTCGCTCGACGTCTCTCTCTGTCGCTCGCGCTCTCTTTTTCACTTGCCCTCTCTCTCTGTCGCTCACCCTCTCTCCCTGTCGCTCTCGTGCACTTTCCCTGTCGCTCTCATGCTCTTTCCCTGTTGCTCTCATGCTCTCTCTCTGTCGCTCATGCACTCTCCCTGTCGCTCGTTCTCTCTGTCGCTCACTCTCCCTGTCACTCATGCATTCTCCCTGTCACTCGCTCTCCCTGTCGCTTGCTCTCCCTGTCACTCGTTCTCCCTGTCGCTCGCTCTACCTGTCGCTCACTCTCCCTGTCTCTCGCTCTCCCTGTCGATCCCTCTGTCGCTCTCGCTCTCTCTGTCGTTCATGCTCTCTCTGTCACTCTCCCTCTCTCTCTGTTGCTTGCCCTCTCTGTTGCTCGCCCTCTCTCTCTGTCACTCACCCTCTCCCTCTGTCGCTCGCCCTCTCTCTCTGTCACTCACCCTCTCTCCCTGTCGATCGCCCTCTCTCCCTGTCACTCACCTTCTCTCCCTGTCGCTCGCTCTCCCTGTCTCTCGCTCTCCATGTCGCTCGCTCTGTCTGTCGCTTGCTCTGCCTGTCGCTCACACCCTCTCTCAGTCACTCGTCTTCTCTCTCTGTCGCTCGCACTTCCACTCTCCCCGTCGCTCGCACTCTCTCTCGCTCTCTGTGGCTCGTCCTCTCTCTCCCTCTCCCTTTGACTCGCTCTGTTTGTCACTCGCTCTCCATGTCGCTCGCTCTGTCTGTCGCTTGCTCTGTCTGTCGCTCGTTCTCCCTGTCGCTCGCTCTCCCTGTCGCTCGCTCTGTCTGTCGCTCGCTCTCTCTGTCGATCTCCCTGTTGCTCTCTTGCTCCATCGCTCGCCCTCTATCTCTGTTGCTTCTGCTCTCTCTCTGTCACTTGCTCTCCCTATCACTCACTCTCCCTGTCTGTCACTCTCTCTGTCACTCGCTCTCTCTGTCGCTCGCTCTCTCTGTCGCTCGCTTTCCCTGTCACTTGCTCTCTCTGTCGCTCGCTCTCTCTTTCGCTCGTTCTCTCTTCGCTCGCTCTCTCTGTTGCTCTCTCGCCCTGTCGTTCTCCCTCTCTGTCTGTCGCTTCCCCCTCTCTCTGTCGCTCGCCGTCTCTCTCTGTCGCGTGCCCTTTCTCTCTCCCTGTTGCTCACCCTCTCTCTCTCTCTGTCGTTCGCCCTCTCTTTCCCTCTCTCGCCCTCTCTCTCTCGCACTCTGTTGCTCTCGCTCTCCCTGTCGCTCTCACTCTCCCTGTCACTCTCGCTCTCACTGTCACTCTCGATTTCTCTGTCGCTCTCGATCTCTCTGTTGCTCTTGCTCTCTCTGTCACTCATACTCTCTCTGTTGCTCTCACACCCCCTCTCTCTTTTTCTCTGTCGCTCACTCTCTCTCTCTGTTGCTCACCCTCTCTCTCTGATGCCCACCCTCTCTCTCTGTTGCTCGCCCTCTCTCTCTGTTGCCCACCCTCTCTCTCTGTTGCTCGCCCTCTCTCTGCCGCTCTCTCTCTCACTCTTTCTCTGTTACTCGCTCTCTCTCTGTCGCACTCTCCCTCGGTCCCTCTCTCCCTCTGTCGCTTTCTCTCTCTCTCCCTCTCTTGCTTGCTGTTGCTTCGCTCGCTCTCTCACACATGTGAATTCTCTCTCTAGCTCTTTCTCTGTTGCTCACTCTTTCTCTCTCTGTCGTTCACTCACTCTGTTGCTCGCTCTCCTTGTTGCTTGCTCTCTCTGTCACTCGCGTTCTCTTTGCTCGCTCTCTCTTTGCTTGCCCTCTCTATCTGTCGCTCACTCTCTCTGACGCTCGCTCTCCCTGTCATTCTCTCTTTCTCCCCGTTGTTCTCTCGCTCTCCCTGTCGCTCTCGCTCTCCCTGTCTCTGTGGCTTTCTCTGTCTGTTGCTTTGTCTCCCTCTCTCTTACTCTCTCTAGGTTTCTCCCTCTCTCTCTGTCCCTCTGTCACTCTCTCTCTGCTGAACCCTCTCTCTGTCGCACCCCCTGTCTGCCGCTCGCTCTCCGTGCCGCTCGCTTTCCCTACCGCTCGCTTTCCCTGTCTGTCGCTTCTCCCTGTCACTCGCTCTCCCTGTTGCTCGCTGTCTCTGTCGCTTGCTCTGTCTGTCGCTCGCTCTGTGTGTCGCTCGCTCTGTCTGTCGCTTGCTCTGTCTATCGTTCGCTCTGTCTGTCGCTCGCCCCCGTCTCAGTCGCTCACCCTCTCTCTCTTTCGCTCACCCTTTCTCTCTCCCTGTCGCTCGCACTCTCTCTCTCTCTCTCTCTCTGTTGCTTGCCCTCTCTCTCGCTCTCCCTGTGGCTCGCTCTCCCTGTCGTTCGCTCTGTCCGCCGCTCGGTCTGTCCGCCGCTCGGTCTGGCCACCACTCACTCTGTCTGCCACTTGCTCTGTCTGCCGCTCGCTCTGTCTGTCACTCACTGTGTCTGTCGCTCGCTCACTCTGTCAATCGCTCAGTCTGCCGCTCGCTCTGTCTGTCGCTCGCTCTGTCTGTTGCTCGCTCTGTCTGTCGCTCGCTCTGTCTGTCGTTTGCCCCCTCTCTCAGTCGCTCGCCCTCTCTCTCTGTCGCTCGCCCTTTCTCTCTCCCTGTCGCTCACTCTCCATGTCGCTCGCTCTGTCTGTCGCTCTGCTCTCCCTGTGACTCGCTCTACCTGTGGCTGGCTCTGTCTGTTGCTCGCTCTCTGTCGATCTCCCTGTTGCTCTCTTGCTCTGTCGCTCACCCTCTATCTCTGTCGCTTGTGCTCTCTCTCTGTCACTTGCTCTCCCTGTCACTCGCTCTCCCTGTCGTTCACTCTCCCTGTCGCTGCGCTCTCACTGTCACTCGCTCTCTCTGTCACTCACTCTCTCTATCGCTCGCTCACTTTGTCGCTCCCTCGCTCTGTCGCTTGCCCTTTCTCTCTGTTGCTCACTCTCTCTCTCTGTCGCTCGGCCTCTCTCTCTGTCACTCACCCTCTCTCTCTGACACTCGCCTGCTCTCTCCGTCGATCACCCTGTCGCTGTCGCTCTATCTCTGTTGCTTGGGCTCTGTCTCTGTCACTTGCTCTCAATGTCACTTACTCTCCCTGTCGCTCACTCTCCCTGTCACTGCACACTCTCTGTCGCTCGCTCTACATGCCGCTCGCTCTCCCGACCGCTCACTCTGTCTGCCACTCGCTCTGTCCACCACTCGCTCTGTCCGCCGCTCACTCTGTCCGCTGCTCGCTCTGTCTGCCGCTCACTCTGTCTGACGCTTGCTCTGTCTTTCGCTCGCTCTCCCTGTCGCTCATTCTCCCTGTCGCTCACTTTCCCTGTCGCTCGTTCTCTCTTTCACTCGCTCTCCCTATCACTCGCTCTCCCTGTCACTCGCTCTCCCTGGCCCTCACTTTCCCTGTCGCTTGCTTTCCCTGTTGCTCGCTTTCCCTGTCGCAGGCTCTCTCTGTCACTCTCCCTTTCTCTCTGTTGCTCGCCTTCTCTGTGGCTCGCCATCTCTCTCTGTCGCTCGCGCTCTCTCTCTGTTGCTCGCGCTCTCTTTGTTGCTCGCTGTCTTTCTCTGTTGCTCGCCCTCTCTGTCGATCGCCCTCTCTCCATGTCGCTTGCCCTCTCTCCCTGTTGCTCGCGCTCTCTCTGTCGCTCGCTCCCTCTCTCGCTCGCTCCCTCTCTCGCTCTCACTGTCGACCTCCTTGTTGATGTAGCTCTCTCGCTCTGTTGCTCGCCCTCCCTCTGTTGCTCACCCTCTCTCTCTGTCGTTCACCCTCTCTCCCTGTCACTCGCCCTTTCTCTCTGTCGCTCGCTCTCTCTCTCTGACACTCGCCCTCTCTCTCTGTTGCTATCGCTCTCTCTGTCGCTTGCCCGCTGTCTCTGTCGCTCGCGCTCTCTCTGTCGCTCGCCCTCTCTCCCTGTCACTCTCTCTCTTTGTGGCTCGCTCTCTCTCTCTCTGTCGCTGGCGCTCTGTCTATTGCTCGCCCTCTCTCTCTGTCACTCTCTCTCTCTCTTGCTCGCTTTCTCTCCCTGTCACTCTCTCTCTCTGTTGCTCGCTCTCTCTCTCTGTCTCTCGCGCCCTCTATGTCGCTCACCCTCTCTCCCTGTCGCTCATCCTCTCTCTCTGTCGCTCGCCCTCTCTCTGTCGCTCGCCCTCTCTCCCTGTTGCTCGCCCACTCTCCCTGGCACTCGCCCTCTTTCCCTGTCGCTCACCCTCTCTCCCTGTCACTCGACCCCTCTCCCTGTCACTCGTGCTCC
The DNA here is from genome assembly GCF_017639515.1 of Carcharodon carcharias. Lineage (NCBI taxonomy): Eukaryota > Metazoa > Chordata > Chondrichthyes > Lamniformes > Lamnidae > Carcharodon > Carcharodon carcharias. The sequence continues at coordinate 95,722,048 of NC_054469.1, forward strand.
CTCTGTCACTCGCCCTCTTTCCCTGTCGCTCGACCTCTCTCTCTGTCGCTCGCGCTCTCTTTTTCACTTGCCCTCTCTCTCTGTCGCTAGCCCTCTCTCTCTGTCGCTCACCCTCTCTCCCTGTCGCTCTCGTGCACTTTCCCTGTCGCTCTCGTGCTCTTTCCCTGTTGCTCTCACGCTCTCTCTCTGTCGCTCATGCACTCTCCCTGTCGCTCATTCTCTCTGTCGCTCACTCTCCCTGTCACTCATGCATTCTCCCTGTCACTCGCTCTCCCTGTCGCTTGCTCTCCCTGTCACTCGTTCTCCCTGTCGCTCCCTCTACCTGTCGCTCGCTCTCCCTGTCTCTCGCTCTCCCTGTCGATCCCTCTGTCGCTCTCGCTCTCTCTGTCGTTCATGCTCTCTCTGTCACTCTCCCTCTCTCTCTGTTGCTTGCCCTCTCTGTTGCTCGCCCTCTCTCTCTGTCACTCACCCTCTCCCTCTGTCGCTCGCCCTCTCTCTCTGTCACTCACCCTCTCTCCCTGTCGATCGCCCTCTCTCCCTGTCACTCACCTTCTCTCCCTGTCTCTCGCTCTCCCTGTCGCTCGCTCTCCCTGTCTCTCGCTCTCCATGTCGCTCGCTCTGTCTGTCGCTTGCTCTGCCTGTCGCTCACACCCTCTCTCAGTCACTCGTCTTCTCTCTCTGTCGCTCGCACTTCCACTCTCCCCGTCGCTCGCACTCTCTCTCGCTCTCTGTGGCTCATCCTCTCTCTCCCTCTCCCTTTGACTCGCTCTGTCTGTCACTCGCTCTCCATGTCGCTCGCTCTGTCTGTCGCTCGCTCTGTCTGTCGCTCGTTCTCCCTGTCGCTCGCTCTCCCTGTCGCTCGCTCTGTCTGTCGCTCGCTCTCTCTGTCGATCTCCCTGTTGCTCTCTTGCTCCATCGCTCGCCCTCTATCTCTGTTGCTTGTGCTCTCTCTCTGTCATTTGCTCTCTCTGTCACTCGCTCTCCCTGTCGCTCACTCTCCCTGTCGCTGAGCTCTCACTGTCACTGCGCTCTCTCTGTCGCTGTGCCCTCTCTGTCGCTCGCTCTCTCTGTCACTCGCTCTCTCTGTCGCTCGCTCTCTCTGTCGCTCGCTCACTTTGTCGCTCCCTCGTTCTGTCGCTTGCCCTCTCTCTCTGTCACTTGCCCTCTCTCTCTGTCGCTCGCCCTCTCTCTCCGTTGATCTCCATGTCGCTGTCACTCTATCTCTGTCACTTGGGCTCTGTCGCTCGCTCTCCATGTCGCTCACTCTCCCTGTCGCTCGCTCTCCCTTTCGCTCCCTCTCTCTTTCGCTGCGCTCTCTCTGTCGCTCGCTCTCCGTGCCACTCGCTTTCCCTGCCACTCACTCTCCCTATCGTTTGCTCTCCCTGTCGCTCGCTCTCCCTGTCGCTCGCTCTCTCTATCATTTGCTCTCTCTGTCGCTCGCTCTCTCTGTCGCTCGCTCTCTCTGTCGCTCGCTCTCTCTGTCACTCGCTCTCTCTGTCGCTCGCTCTCTCTTCGCTTGCTCTCTCTGTCGCTCTCTCGCCCTGTCGCTCTCTCGCCCTGTCGTTCTCCCTCGCTGTCTGTCACTCGCCCCCTCTCGCTGTCGCTCGCCATCTCTCTCTGTCACTCGCCCTTTCTCTCTCCCTGTCGCTCGCCCTCTCTCTCTCTCTGTCGCTCGCCCTCTCTCTCTCTCTCTCTCGCCCTCTCTCTCTCGCACTCTGTTGCTTTCGCTCTCCCTCTCGCTCTCACTCTCCCTGTCACTCGCTCTCACTGTCACTCTCGATCTCTCTGTCGCTCTCGATATCTCTGTTGCTCTTGCTCTCTCTGTCACTCATACACTCTCTGTTGCTCTCACATCCCCTCTCTCTTTCTCTCTGTTGCTCACTCTCTCTCTCTGTCGCTCACTCTCTCTCTCTGTTGCTCACCCACTCTCTCTGTTGCCCACCCTCTCTCTCTGTTACTCGCCCTCTCTCTGCCGTTCTCTCTCTCTCGCTCTAACTCTGTTACTTGGTCTCTCTCTCTCTGTCGCTCTCTCCCTCTGTCCCTCTCTCCCTCTGTCACTTTTTCTCTCTCTCCCTCTCTTGCTTGCTATTTCTTCGCTCGCTCTCTCATACACGTGAATTCTCTCTCTCGCTCTTTCTCTGTTGCTCACTCTTTCTCTCTCTGTCGCTCGCTCGCTCTGTTGCTCGCTCTCCTTGTCGCTTCCTCTCTCTGTCACTCGCGTTCTCTTCGCTCGCTCTCTCTTCGCTCGCCCTCTCTATCTGTCGCTTGCTCTCTCTGTCGCTTGCTCTGTCTGTCGCTCGCCCTCTCTGTCGCTCAATCTCTCTGACACTCACTCTCCCTGTCATTCTCTCTCTCTCCCTGTCGTTCTCTCTCTCTCCCTGTCGCTCTCGCTCTCCCTGTCTCTGCGGCTTTCTCTGTCTGTTGCTTTGTCTCCCTCTCTCTTTCTCTCTCTAGGTGTCTCCCTCTCTCTCTGTCCTTCTGTCACTCTCTCTCTGTTGAACCCTCTCTCTGTCGCAACCTCTCTCTGCCGCTTGCTCTCCGTGCCGCTCACTTTCCCGGCTGCTCGCTTTCCCTGTCGGTCGCTTTCCCTGTCGCTCGCTCTCCCTGTTGCTCGCTCTCCCTGTCGCTCACTCTCTCTCTCACCATCTCGCCCTCTCTCTCCGTCGCTCGCCCTTTCTCTCTCCCTGTCGCTCGCACTCTCTCTCTCTGTTGGTCACCCTCTCTCTCGCTCTCCCTAAGGCTCGCTCTCCCTGTTGCTCGCTCTGTCCGCCGCTCGCTCTGTCCGCCACTCGGTCTGTCTGCCGCTTGCTCTGTCTGCCACGTGCTCTGTCTGCCGCTTGCTCGGTCTGTCGCTCGCTCTGTCTGTTGCTCGCTGTGTCTGTCGCTCGCTCACTCTGTTGCTCGCTCACTCTGCCGCTTGCTCTGTCTGTCGCTCGCCCTGTGTGTCGCTCACTCTGTCTGTCGCTCGCTCTGTCTGTCGCTCGCTCTGTCTGTTGCTCGCCCACTCTCTCAGTCGCTCGCCCTCTCTCTCTGTCACTCGCCCTTTCTCTCTCCCTGTCGCTCTCTCTCTCTCTCTCTGTCACACGGTCTCTATCGCGCTCTCCCTGTGGCTCGCTCTCCCTGTCGCTCACTCTCCATGTCGCTCGCTCTGTCTGTTGCTCTGCTCTGCCTGTGACTCGCTCTACCTCTGGCTCACTATTCCTGTGGCTCGCTCTGTCTGTCGCTCGCTCTGTCTGTTGCTCACTCTGTGTGTCGCACCCTCTCCCTGTCACTCGCTTTCCCTGTCGCTAGCTCTGTCTGTCGCTTGCTCTCCCTGTCACTCACTCTGTCTGTCGCTCGCTCTCTCTGTCGATCTCCCTGTTGCTCTCTTGCTCTGTCGCTCGCCCCTCTATCTCTGTCGCTTGTGCTCTCTCTCTGTCACTTGCTCTCCCTGTCACTCGCTCTCCCTGTCGCTCACTCTCTCTGTCGCTGCGCTCTCACTGTCACTGCGCTCTCTCTGTCGCTATGCCCTCTCTGTCGCTTGCTCTCTCTGTCACTCGCTCTCTCTCTGTCGCCCTCTCGCTCTGTCGCTTGCCCTCTCACTCTCTGTCGCTCGCCCTCTCTCTTTCTCGCTCGCCCTCTCTCTCTGTCGCTCGCCCTCTCTCTCCATCGATCTCCCTGTCGCTGTCACTCTATCTCTGTCACTTGGGCTCTTTCTCTGTCACTTGCTCTCGCTGTCACTTACTCTCTCTGTCGCTCGCTGTACAGGCCGCTCGCTCTCCCTGCCACTCGCTCTCCCTGCTGCTCGCTCTCCCTGCCACTCGCTCTCCCTGCAGCATGCTCTCCCTGCCATTCGCTCTCCCTGCCGCTCGCTCTGTCTGCCGCTGGCTCTGTCCGCCGCTCGCTCTGTCCACCGCTCGCTCTGTCCACCGCTTGATCTGTCCGCCGCTCACTCTGTCCGCCGCTCGCTCTTTCTGTTGCTCGCTCTATCTGTCATTTGCTCTGTCTGTCGCTCGCTCTGTCTGTCATTGGCTCTCTCTGTCGCTCGCTCTCTCTGTCGCTTGCTCTCCCTGTCGCTCCCTCTCCCTGTCGCTCACTTTCCCTGTCGCTCGCTCTCCCTGTCGCTCGCTCTCCCTGTCGCTCGCTCTGTCTGTCACTCGCTCCGTCTGTCTCGCTCTCTCTCGCTCTTGCTTGTGCTCTCTCTCTGTTGCTTGCTCTCCCTGTCGCTCATTCTCCCTGTCGTTCACTTTCCCTGTTGCTCACTCTCTCTTTCACTCGCTCTCCCTGTCGCTCATTCTCCCTGTAGCTCACTTTCCCTGTTGCTCACTCTCTCTTTCGATCGCTCTCCCTGTCACTAACTCTCCCTGTCGCTCGCTATCGCTGTCGCTCGCTCTCCCTGTCGCTCGCTCTCCCTGTCACTTGCTTTCCCTGTCGCTCGCTCTCCCTGTCGCTCGCTCTCCCTGTCGCTCGCTCTCCCTGTCAATCGCTTTCCCTGTCGCTCGCTCTGTCTGCCGCTCGGTCTGTCCGCCGCTCGGTCTGTCCGCTGCTCGCTCTGTCTGCCACTTGCTCTGTCTGCCACTCGCTCTGTCTGTCACTCGCTCTGTCTCTCACTCACTGTGTCTGTCACTCGCTCACTCTGTCGCTCGCTCACTCTGCCGCTCGCTCTGTCTGTCGCTCGCTCTGTGTGTCGCTCGCTCTGTCTGTCGCTCGCTCTGTCTGTCGCTCGCCGCCTCTCTCAGTCGCTCGCCCTCTCTCTCTGTCGCTCGCCCTTTCTCTCTCCCTGTCGCTCACACTCTCTCTCTCTCTCTCTCTCTCTCTGTCGCTCGCCCTCTCTCTCGCTCTCCCTGTGGCTCGCTCTCCCTGTCGCTCACTCTCCATATCGCTCGGTCTGTCTGTCGCTCTGCTCTCCCTGTGACTCGCTCTACCTGTGGCTGGCTCTGTCTGTTGCTCGCTCTGTCTGTCGCTCCCTCTCCCTGTCGCTCGCTCTCCCTGTCGCTCGCTCTGTCTGTCGCTCGCTCTCTCTGTCGATCTCCCTGTTGCTCTCTTGCTCTGTCGCTCACCCTCTATCTCTGTCGCTTGTGCTCTCTCTCTGTCACTAGCTCTCCCTATCACTCGCTCTCCCTGTTGCTCAGTCTCCCTGTCGCTGCGCTCTCACTGGCATTCGCTTTCTCTGTCACTGTGCCCGCTCTGTCACTCGCTCTCTCTGTCGCTCTCTCACTCTGTCACTTGCCCTCTCTCTCTGTCGCTCGCTCTCTCTGTCGCTCGCTCACTTTTTCGCTCTCTCGGTCTGTCACTCACCCGCTCTCTCCGTTGATCTCCCTGTCGCTGTCGCTCTATCTCTGTCACTTGGGCTCTGTCTCTGTCACTTGCTCTCACTGTCACTTACTCTCCCTGTCGCTCGCTCTCTGTCGCTGTGCTCTCTCTGTCGCTCGCTCTCCCTGTCGCTCACTCTCCCTGTCGCTCGCTCTGTCTGTCGCTCGCTCTCTCTGTCGCTCGCTCTCCCTGTCGCTCGCTCTGTCTGTCGCTCGCTCTGTCTGTCCACCGCTCCCTCTCCCTGTCGCTCGCTCTCCCTGTCGCTTGCTCTCCCTGTCGCTCGCTCTGTCTGTCGCTCGCTCTCTCTGTCGATCTCCCTGTTGCTCTCTTGCTCTGTCGCTCACCCTCTATCTCTGTCGCTTGTGCTCTCTCTCTGTCACTTGCTCTCCCTGTCACTCACTCTCCCTGTCTCTCACTCTCTCTGTCACTCGCTCTCTCTGTCGCTCGCTCTCTCTGTCGCTCGCTTTCCCTGTCACTTGCTCTCTCTGTCGCTCACTCTCTGTCGCTCGCTCTCTCTTCGCTCGCTCTCTCTGTTGCTCTCTCGCCCTGTCGTTCTCCCTCTCTGTCTGTCGCTTGCCCCCTCTCTCTGTGGCTCGCCGTCTCTCTCTGTCGCGCGCCCTCTCTCTCTCCCTGTTGCTCGCCCTCTCTCTCTCTCTGTCGTTCGCCCTCTCTCTCCCTCTTTCGCCCTCTCTCTCTCGCACTCTGTTGCTCTCGCTCTCCCTATCACTCTCACTCTCCCTGTCACTCTCGTTCTCACTGTCACTCTCGATTTCTCTGTAGCTCTCGATCTCTCTGTTGCTCTTGCTCTCTCTGTCACTCATACTCTCTCTGTTGCTCTCACACCCCCTCTCTCTTTTTCTCTGTCGCTCACTCTCTCTCTCTGTTGCTCACCCTATCTCTCTGATGCCCACCCTCTCTCTCTGTTGCTCGCCCTCTCTCTCTGTTGCCCACCCTCTCTCTCTGTTGCTCGCCCTCTCTCTGCCGCTCTCTCTCTCACTCTTTCTCTGTTACTCGCTCTCTCTCTGTCGCTCTCTCCCTCGGTCCCTCTCTCCCTCTGTCGCTTTCTCTCTCTCTCCCTCTCTTGCTTGCTGTTGCTTCGCTCGCTCTCTCACACATGTGAATTCTCTCTCTAGCTCTTTCTCTGTTGCTCACTCTTTCTCTCTCTGTCGTTCACTCGCTCTGTTGCTCGCTCTCCTTGTCACTTGCTCTCTCTGTCACTCGCGTTCTCTTCGCTCGCTGTCTCTTTGCTCGCCCTCTCTCTCTGTCACTCGCCCTCTCTCTCTGTCACTCGCCCGCTCTCTCTGTCGATCACCCTGTCGCTGTCGCTCTATCTCTGTTGCTTGGGCTCTGTCTCTGTCACTTGCTCTCAATGTCACTTACTCTCCCTGTCGCTCACTCTCCCTGTCACTGCACACTCTCTGTCGCTCGCTCTACATGCCGCTCGCTCTCCCGACCGCTCGCTCTCCCTGCCGCTCACTCTGTCCACCGCTCACTCTGTCCGCCACTTGCTCTGTCCGCCGCTCGCACTGTCTGCCGCTCGCTCTGTCTGTCACTCGCTCTCTCTTTCGCTCGCTCTCCCTGTTGCTCATTCTCCCTGTCGCTCACTTTCCCTGTTGCTCATTCTCTCTTTCGCTCGCTCTCCCTGTCGCTTGCTCTCCCTGTCGCTCGCTATCCCTGTCGCTCGTTCACCGAGTCGTTCGCTCTCCCTGTCGCTCACTCTCCCTGTCGCTCGCTCTCCCTGTCACTCGCTCTCCCTGTCCCTCACTTTCCCTGTTGCTTGCTTTCCCTGTTGCTCACTTTCCCTGTCGCTCGCTCTCTTTGTCACTCTCCCTTTCTCTCTGTTGCTCGCCTTCTCTGTTGCTCGCCCTCTCTCTCTGTCGCTCGCACTCTCTCTCTGTCGCTCGCGCTCTCTTTGTTGCTCGCTCTCTTTCTCTGTTGCTCGCCCTTTCTCTCTGTCGATCGCCCTCTCTCCATGCCGCTCACCTGCTCTCCCTGTCACTCACCCTCTCTCCCTTTCACTCACCCTCTCTCCCTGTCGCTCGTTCTCCCTTTCGCTCGCTCTCCCTTTCGCTCGTTCTCCCTGTTGCTCGCACTCCCTGTCGCTCGCTCTCCCTTTCGCTCGCTGTCCCTGTGCCTCGCTTTCTCTGTTGCTCGCTTTCCCTGTCGCTCGCTTTCCCTGTTCCTCACTTTCCCCGTCGCTCACTCTCCCTCTCCCTCGTTTTCCCTGTCGCTCGCTTTCCCTGTTGCACCCTTTCCCTGTTGCTCGCTTTCCCTGTCGCTCACTTTCCCTGTCCCTCGCTTTCCCTGTCGCTCACTTTCCCTGACCCTCGCTCTCCCTGTCCCTCACTCTCCCTGTCGCTCGCTCTGTCTGTTGGTCGCTCTGTCTGTCGGTCGCTCTGTCTGTCGTTCGCTCTGTCTGTCACTCGCTCCCTCTCTCGCTCTCTCCCTCTCTCGCTCGCTCATTCTCGCTGTCGATCTCCTTGTCGATGTAGCTCTCTCGCTCTGTTGCTCGCCCTCTCTCTGTCGCTCGCCCTCTCTCTCTGTCATTCACCCTCTCTCCCTGTTGCTTGCCCTTTCTCTCTGTCACTCGTGCTCTCTCTGTCACTCGCCCTCTCTCTCTGTCGCTGGCCCTCTCTCCCCGTTGCTCGTGCTCTCTCTTTCGCTTGCCTACTCTCTCTGTTGCTCGCCCTCTCTCTCTGTCACTCATTCTACCTGTCGCTCACTTACCCTGTTGCTTGCTCTCTCTTTCGCTTGCTATCCCTGTCGCTCGCTCTCCCTGTCGCTCGCTCTCCCTGTCGCTCGCTCTCCCTGTCGCTCGCTCTGTCTGTCGCTCGCTCTGTCTGTCGCTCGCTCTGTCTGTCGCTCACTCTGTGTGTCGCTCGCTCTCACTGTCGCTCGCTCCCTCTCTTGCTCACTCCCTCTCTCCCTCTCGCTGTCGATCTCCTTGTTGATGTAGCACTCTCACTATGTTGGTCGCCCTCCCGCTGTTGCTCACCCTCTCTCTGTCGCTCACCCTCTCTCCCTGTCACTCACCCTTTTCCTCTGTCACTCGCTCTCTCTCCCTGACACTCGCCCTCTCTCTCTGTTGCTCTCGCTCTCTCTGTCGCTTGCCCTCTCTCCCTGTCGCTCGCCCTCTCTCTCTGTCGCTCGCCCTCTCTCCCTGTCTCTCTCTCTGTTGCTCGCTCACTCTCCCTAATGCTCGCCCTCTCTCTCTGTCGCTCACACTCTCTCTGTCGCTTGCCGTCTCTCCCTGTCACTCTCTCTCTCTGTTGCTCGCTCTCTCTCTCTGTCTCTCACTCTCTCTCTGTTGTTCGCCCTCTCTCCCTGTCACTCTCTCTCTCTGTTGCTCGCTTTCTCTCCCTGTCGCTCACCCTCTCTCCCTGTCGCTCGACCCCTCTCCCTGTCACTCGCGCTCTCTCTGTCACTCGCCCTCTCTCTCTGTCCCTCGCCCTCTCTCCCTGTCGCTCTTGTGCTCTTTCCCTGTCGCTCTCATGCTCTTTCCCTGTTGCTCTCGCGCTCTTTCTCTTTCGCTCATGCACTCTCCCTGTCGCTCGTTCTGTCGCTCACTCTCCCTGTCACTCATGCATTCTCCCTGTCACTCGTACTCCCTGTCGTTTGCTCTCCCTGTCACTCGCTCTCCCTGTTACTCGCTCTCCCTGTCGCTCGCTTTCCCTGTTTCTCACTCTCCCTGTCGATCCCTCTGTCGCTCTCGCTCTCTCTGTCGTTCATCCTCTCTCTGCCACTCTCCCTCTTTCTTTGTTGCTCGCCCTCTCTGTTCCTCGCCCTCTCTCTCTGTCACTCACCCTCTCTCTCTTTCGCTTGCCCTCTCTCTGTCACTCACCCTCTCTCTCTGTCCCTCACCCTCTCTCTCTGTCACTCAGCCTCTCTCTCTGTCGCTCACCCTCTGTCCCTCTCGCTCATCCTCTCTCTCTGTCGCTCGCCCTCTCTCTCTGTCACTCACCCTCTTTCTCTGTTGCTCACCCTCTCTCTCTGTCACTCAGCCTCTCTCTCTGTCGCTCACGCACTCTCTTTTGCTCTCTCTCTCTGTTGCTCGCCCTGTCTCCCTGTCACTCACCCTCTCTCCCTGTCGCTCATCCTCTCTCTCTGTCGCTCGCCCTTTCTCTCTGTCACTCACCCGCTCTCTCTGTCGTTCACCCTCTCTCTCTGTCACTCATCCTCTCTCTCTGTCGCTCATGCTCTCTCTTTTGCTCTCTCTCTCTCTGTTGCTCACCCTCTCTCCCTGTCGATCGCCCTCTCTCCCTGTCACTCACCCTCTCTCCCTGTCTCTCGCTCTCCCTGTCACTTGGTCTCCCTGTCTCTCGCTCTGCATGTCGCTCGCTCTGTCTGTCGCTCGCTCTGTCTGTCGCTCGCTCTGTCTGTTGCTCGCCCCCTCTCTCAGTCACTCGTCTTCTCTCTCTGTCGCTCGCACTTCCTCTCTCCCCGTCGCTCGCACTCTCTGTCGCTCTCTGTCGCTCGCCCTCTCTCTCCCTCTCCCTGTGACTCGCTCTGTCTGTCACTCGCTCTCCATGTCGCTCGCTCTGACTGTCGCTCGCTCTGTCTGTTGATCGTTCTCCCTGTCGCTCGCTCTCCCTGTCGCTCGCTCTGTCTGTTGCTCTCTCTCTCTGTCGCTCGCCTGCTCTCTCTGTCACTCGCCCGCTCTCTCCGTCGATCTCCATGTCGCTGTCACTCTATCTCTGTCGCTTGGGCTCTGTCGCTCGCTCTCCATGTCGCTCACTCACCCTGTCATTTGCTCTCCCTGTCGCTCCCTCTCCCTTTCGCTGCGCTCTCTCTGTCGCTCACTCTCCGTGCCACTCGCTTTCCCTGCCACTCACTCTCCCTATCGCTCGCTCTCCCTGTCACTCACTCTCCCTGTCGCTCGCTCTCCCTGTCACTCGCTTTCCCTGTCGCTCGCTCTCCCTGTGGCTCGCTCTCCCTGTCGTTCGCTCTCTCTGTCGCTCGCTCTCACTGTCGCTTGCCCTCTCTCCCTGTTGCTCGCCCTCTCTCTCTGTCGCTCGCTCTCTCTCCCTGACGCTCGCCCTCGCTCTCTGTCGCTCGCGCTCTCTCTGTCGCTCACCCTCTCTCCCTGTCACTCTCTCCCTCTGTTGCGCGCTCTCCCTATCTGTCGCTCGCGCTCTCTCTGTTGCTCGCCCTCTCTCCCTGTCACTCTCTCTCTCTGTTGCTCGCTTTCTCTCTCTGTCTCTCATGCTCTCTGTGTCGCTCACCCTCTCTCCCTGTCGCTCATCCTCTCTCTCTGTCGCTCGCCCTCTCTCTGTCACTCACACTCTCTCCCTGTTGCTCGCCCACTCTCCCTGTCACTCGCGCTCTCTGTCACTCGCCCTCTCTCCCTGTTGCTCACCCTCTCTCCCTGTCGCTCTCGTGCTCTTTCCCTGTTGCTCTCGCACTCTCTCTCTGTCACTCATGCACTCACCCTGTCGCTCATTCTCTCTGTTGCTCACTCTCCCTGTCACTCATGCATTCTCCCTGTCGCTTGCTCTCCCTGTCGCTCCCTCTCCCTGTCACTCGCTATCGCTGTCACTCGCTCTCCCTGTTGCTCGCTCTCCCTGTCACTCGCTTTCCCTGTCGCTCGCTCTCCCTGTCGCTCACTCTCCCTGTCGCTCGCTATCGCTGTCGCTCGCTCTCCCTGTTGCTCGCTCTCCCTGTCACTCGCTTTCCCTGTTGCTCGCTCTCCCTGTGGCTCGCTCTCCCTGTCGTTCGCTCTGTCTGCCTCTCGTTCGGTCTGTCCGCCGCTCGGTCTGTCCGCTGCTCGCTCTGGTTGCCACTTGCTCTGTCTGCCGCTCGCTCTGTCTGTCACTCGCTCTGTCTGTCACTCACTGTGTCTGTCGCTCACTCAATCTGTCACTCGCTCTCCCTGTCACTAACTCTCCCTGTCGCTGCGCTCCCACTGTCATTCGCTCTGTCTGTCGCTCGCTCTCTCTGTTGATCTCCCTGTTGCTCTCTTGCTCTGTCGCTCGCCCTCTATCTCTGTCGCTGTGCCCTTTCTGTCGCTCGTTCTCTCTGTCACTCGCTCTCTCTGTCGCTCACTCTCTCTATCGCTCGCTCATTTTGTCGCTCCCTCGCTCTGTCACTTGCCCTTTCTCTCTGTTGCTCACTCTCTCTCTCTGTTGCTCGGCCTCTCTCTCTGTCACTCGGCCTCTCTCTCTGTCACTCACCCTCTCTCTCTGTCACTCGCCTGCTCTCTCCGTCGATCACCCTGTCGCTGTCGCTCTATCTCTGTTGCTTGGGCTCTGTTTCTGTCACTTGCTCTCAATGTCACTTACTCTCCCTGTCGCTCACTCTCCCTGTCACTGCACACTCTCTGCCGCTCTCTCTACATGCTGCTCGCTCTCCCGACCACTCGCTCTGCCTGCCGCTCACTCTGTCCACCGCTCACTCTGTCCGCCACTTGCTCTGTCCGCCGCTCGCTCTGTCTGCCGCTCGCTCTGTCTGACGCTCGCTCTGTCTGTCACTCGCTCTCTCTTTCACTCGCTCTCCCTGTCGCTCATTCTCCCTGTCGCTCACTTTCCCTGTTGCTCATTCTCTCTTTCGCTCGCTCTCCCTGTCGCTCGCTCTCCCTGTCGCTCGCTATCCCTGTCGCTCGTTCACCCTGTCGTTCGCTCTCCCTGTCGCTCACTCTCCCTGTCGCTCGCTCTTCCTGTCACTTGCTCTCCCTGTCCCTCACTTTCCCTGTTGCTTGCTTTCCCTGTTGCTCGCTTTCCCTGTCGCTCGCTCTCTTTGTCACTCTCCCTTTCTCTCTGTTGCTCGCCTTCTCTTTTGCTCGCCCTCTCTCTCTGTCGCTCGCACTCTCTCTCTGTCGCTCGCGCTCTCTTTGTTGCTCGCTCTCTTTCACTGTTGCTCGCCCTCTCTCTCTGTCGATCGCCCTCTCTCCATGCCGCTCACCTGCTCTCCCTGTCACTCACCCTCTCTCCCTTTCACTCACCCTCTCTGCCTTTCACTCACCCTCTCTCCCTGTCTCTCGCTCTCCCTTTCGCTCTCTCTCCCTTTCGCTCGCTCGCCCTTTCGCTCGTTCTCCCTGTTGCTCGCACTCCCTGTCGCTCGCTTTCCCTGTTGCACCCTTTCCCTGTCGCTCACTTTCCCTGTCGCTCACTTTCCCTGTCCCTCGCTTTCCCTGTCGCTCACTTTCCCTGACCCTCTCTCTCCCTGTCCCTCACTCTCCCTGTCGCTCGCTCTGTCTGTCGTTCGCTCTGTCTGTCACTCGCTCCCTCTCTCGCTCGCTCCCTCTCTCGCTCGCTCATTCTCGCTGTCGATCACCTTGGCGATGTAGCTCTCTCGCTCTGTTGCTCGCCCTCTCTCTGTCGCTCGCCCTCTCTCTCTGTCATTCACCCTCTCTCCCTGTCGCTCGCTCTCTCTCTCTGTCGCTCGCCCTCTCTCTCTGTCGCTCGCTGTCTCTCCCTGTTGCTCGTGCTCTCTCTTTCGCTTGCCCTCTCTCTCTGTTGCTTGCCCTCTCTCTGTCACTCATTCTACCTGTCGCTCACTTACCCTGTTGCTTGCTCTCTCTTTCGCTTGCTATCCCTGTCGCTCGCTCTCCCTGTCGCTCGCTCTCCCTGTCGCTCACTCTTTCTGTCGCTCGCTCTGTCTGTCGCTCGCTCTGTCTGTCGCTCGCTCTTGTGTCGCTCGCTCTCACTGTCGCTCGCTCCCTCTCTCGCTCGCTCCCTCTCTCGCTCTCGCTGTCGATCTCCTTGTTGATGTAGCTCTCTCGCTCTGTCGGTCGCCCTCCCTCTGTTGCTCACCCTCTCTCTCTGTCGCTCACCCTCTCTCCCTGTCACTCGACCTTTCTCTCTGTCACTCGCTCTCTCTTCCTGACACTCGCCCTCTCTCTCTGTTGCTCTCGCTCTCTCTGTCACTTGCCCTCTCTCCCTGTCGCTCGCCCTCTCTCCCTGTCTCTCTCTCTGTTGCTCACTCTCTCTCCCTGATGCTCGCCGTCTCTCTCTGTCGCTCACACTCTCTCTGTCGCTTGCCGTCTCTCCCTGTCACTCTCTCTCTCTCTGTTGCTCGCTCTCTCTCTCTCTGTCGCTCACGCTCTCTCTGTTGTTCGCCCTCTCTCCCTGTCACTCTCTCTCTCTGTTGCTCGCTTTCTCTCCCTGTCGCTCACCCTCTCTCCCTGTCGCTCGACCCGTCTCCCTGTCACTCGTGCTCCCTCTGTCGCTCGCTCTCCCTGTCGCTCGCTCTCCCTGTCGCTCGCTCTCCCTGTCGCTCACTCTGTCTGTCGCTCGCTCTGTCTGTTGCTCGCTCTGTCTGTCGCTCGCTCTGTGTGTCGCTCGCTCTCACTGTCGCTCGCTCCCTCTCTCGCTCGCTCCCTCTCTCGCTCTCGCTGTCGATCTCCTTGTTGATGTAGCTCTCTCGCTCTGTCGGTCGCCCTCCCTCTGTTGCTCACCCTCTCTCTCTGTCGCTCACCCTCTCTCCCTGTCACTCGCCCTTTCTCTCTGTCACTCGCTCTCTCTTCCTGGCACTCGCCCTCTCTCTCTGTTGCTCTCGCTCTCTCTGTCGCTTGCCCTCTCTCCCTGTCTCTCTCTCTGTTGCTCACTCTCTCTCCCTGATGCTCGCCCTCTCTCTCTGTCGCTCACACTCTCTCTGTCACTTGCCGTCTCTCCCTGTCACTCTCTCTCTCTCTGTTGCTCGCTCTCTCTCTCTCTGTCGCTCACGCTCTCTCTGTTGTTCGCCCTCTCTCCCTGTCACTCTCTCTCTCTGTTGCTCGCTTTCTCTCCCTGTCGCTCACTTTCTCTCCCTGTCGCTCGACCCGTCTCCCTGTCACTCATGCTCCCTCTGTCGCTCGCGCTCTCTCTGTCCCTTGCCCTCCCTCCCTGTCGCTCTCGTGCTCTTTCCCTGTCGCTCTCATGCTCTTTCCCTGTTGCTCTCGCGCTCTTTCTCTGTCGCTCATGCACTCTCCCTGTCGCTCGTTCTGTCGCTCACTCTCCCTGTCACTCATGCATTCTCCCTGTCACTCGTACTCCCTGTCGTTTCCTCTCCCTGTCACTCGCTCTCCCTGTCACTCGCTCTCCCTGTCGCTCGCTCTCCCTGTCTCTCACTCTCCCTGTCGATCCCTCTGTCGCTCTTGCTCTCTCTGTCGTTCATGCTCTCTCTGTCACTCTCCCTCTCTCTCTGTTGCTCGCCCTCTCTGTTCCTCGCCCTCTCTCTCTGTCACTCACCCTCTCTCTCTGTCGCTCACCCTCTTTCCCTCTCGCTCATCCTCTCTCTCTGTCGCTCGCCCTCTCTCTGTTGCTCGCCCTCTCTCCCTGTCGCTCATCCTCTCTGTCTGTCGCTCACCCTCTCTCTCTGTCACTCACCCTCTCTCTCTGTCGCTCACCCTCTCTCTCTGTCACTCAGCCTCTCTCTCTGTCACCCACGCTCTCTCTTTTGCTCTCTCTCTCTCTGTTGCTCACCCTTTCTCCCTGTCACTCGCCCTTTCTCTCTGTCGCTCATGCTCTCTCTGTCGCTCGCCCTTTCTCTCTGTCACTCACCCTCTCTCTCTGTCGCTCACCCTCTCTCTCTGTCACTCATCCTCTCTCTCTGTCGCTCATGCTCTCTCTTTTGCTCTCTCTCTCTCTGTTGCTCACCCTCTCTCCCTGTCGATCGCCCTCTCTCCCTGTCACTCACCCTCTCTCCCTGTCTCTCGCTCTCCCTGTCACTTGGTCTCCCTGTCTCTCGCTCTGCATGTCGCTCGCTCTGTCTGTCGCTCGCTCTGTCTGTCGCTCGCCCCCTCTCTCAGTCACTCGTCTTCTCTCTCTGTCGCTCGCACTTCCTCTCTCCCCGTCGCTCGCACTCTCTCTCGCTCTCTGTCGCTCGCCCTCTCTCTCCCTCTCCCTGTGACTCGCTCTGTCTGTCACTCGCTCTCCATGTCGCTCGCTCTGTCTGTCGCTCGCTCTGTCTGTCGATCGTTCTCCCTGTCGCTCGCTCTCCCTGTCGCTCGCTCTGTCTGTTGCTCTCTCTCTCTGTCGCTCGCCTGCTCTCTCTGTCACTCGCCCGCTCTCTCCGTTGATCTCCATGTCGCTGTCACTCTATCTCTGTCGCTTGGTCTCTGTCGCTCGCTCTCCATGTCGCTCACTCACCCTGTCGTTCGCTCTCCCTGTCGCTCCCTCTCCCTTTCGCTGCGCTCTCTCTGTCGCTCACTCTCCGTGCCACTCGCTTTCCCTGCCACTCACTCTCCCTATCGCTCGCTCTCCCTGTCGCTCACTCTCCCTGTCGCTCGTTCTCCCTGTCACTCGCTTTCCCTGTCGCTCGCTCTCCCTGTGGCTCGCTCTCCCTGTCGTTCGCTCTCTCTGTCGCTCGCTCTCACTGTCGCTTGCCCTCTCTCCCTGTTGCTCGCCCTCTCTCTCTGTCGCTCGCTCTCTCTCCCTGATGCTCGCCTTCGCTCTCTGTCGCTCGCGCTCTCTCTGTCGCTCGCCCTCTCTCTTTTGCTCACACTCTCTCCCTGTTGCTCGCCCACTCTCCCTGTCACTCGCGCTCTCTGTCACTCGCCCTCTCTCCCTGTCGCTCACCCTCTCTCCCTGTCGCTCTCGTGCTCTTTCCCTGTCGCTCTCGTGCTCTTTCCCTGTTGCTCTCGCGCTCTCTCTCTGTCACCCATGCACTCACCCTGTCACTCGTTCTCTCTGTTGCTCACTCTCCTTGTCACTCATGCATTCTCCCTGTCGCTTGCTCTCCCTGTCCCTCACTCTCCCTGTCGCTCGCTATCGCTGTCGCTCGCTCTCCCTGTTGCTCGCTCTCCCTGTCACTCGCTTTCCCTGTCGGTCACTCTCCCTGTGGCTCGCTCTCCCTGTCGTTCGCTCTGTCTGCCGGTCGTTCGGTCTGTCCGCCGCTCGGTCTGTTGCTGCTCGCTCTGTCTGCCACTTGCTCTGTCTGCCGCTCGCTCTGTCTGTCACTCGCTCTGTCTGTCACTCACTGTGTCTGTCGCTATCTCACTCTGTCGCTCGCTCACTCTATCGGTCGCTCTGTCTGTCGCTCGCTCTGTGTGTCGCTTGCTCTGTCTGTCGCTCGCTCTGTCTGTCGCTCGCCCCTTCTCTCAGTCGCTCGGCATCTCTCTCTGTCACTCGCCCTTTCTCTCTCCCTGTCGCTCGCACTCTCTCTCTCTCTCTCTCTCTCTCTGTCGCTCGCCCTCTCTCTCGCTCTCCCTGTGGCTCGCTCTCCCTGTCGCTCACTCTCCATGTCGCTCGCTCTGTCTGTCGCTCTGCTCTCCCTGTGACTCGCTCTACCTGTGGCTGGCTCTGTCTGTTGCTCGCTCTGTCTGTTGCTCGCTCTGTCTGTCGCTCCCTCTCCCTGTCGCTCGCTCTCCCTGTCACTCGCTCTCCCTGTCGCTCGCTCTGTCTGTCGCTCACTCTGTCTGTCGCTCGCTCTCTCTGTTGATCTCCCTGTTGCTCTCTTGCTCTGTCACTCGCTCTCCCTGTCCCTCACTTTCCCTGTCGCTTGCTTTCCCTTTTGCTCGCTTTCCCTGTCGCTCGCGATCTCTGTCACTCTCCCTTTCTCTCTGTTGCTCGCCCTCTCTCTCTGTCGCTTGCGCTCTCTTTCTGTCGCTCACGCTCTCTTTGTTGCTCGCTCTCTTTCTCTGTTTCTCGCCCTCTCTCTCTGTCGATCGCCGGCTCTCCATGCCGCTCACCCGCTCTCCTTGTCACTCACCCTCTCTCCCTTTCACTCACCCTCTCTCCCTATCTCTCGCTCTCCCTGTCTCTCGCTCTCCCTGTCGCTCGCTCTCCCTTTCTCTCGTTCCCCCTTTTGCTCGTTCTCCCTGTTGCTCGCACTCCCTGTCGCTCACTCTCCCTGTCACTGCACACTCTCTGTCGCTCACTCTACATGCCGCTCGCTCTCCCGACCGCTCGCTCTCCCTGCCGCTCACTCTGTCCGCCACTCGCTCTGTCCGCCACTTGCTCTGTCCGCCGCTCGTTCTGTCTGCCGCTCACGCTGTCTGACACTCGCTCTGTCTGTCACTCGCTCTCTCTTTCACTCGCTCTCCCTGTCGCTCATTCTCCCTGTCGCTCACTTTCCCTGTCGCTCGTTCTCTCTTTTGCTCGCTCGCCCTGTCACTCGCTCTCCCTGTCGCTCGCTTTCCCTGTAGCTCGCTCTCCCTGTCACTCGCTCTCCCTGTCCCTCACTTTCCCTGTCGCTTGCTTTCCCTTTTGCTCTCTTTCCCTGTCACTCGCTCTCTCTGTCACTCTCCCTTTCTCTCTGTTGCTCGCCTTCTCTGTTGCTCGCCCTCTCTCTCTGTCGCTCGCGCTCTCTTTCTGTCGTTCACGCTCTCTTTGTTGCTCGCTCTCTTTCTCTGTTTCTCACCCTCTCTCTCTGTCGATCGCCCTCTCTCCATGCCGCTCACCCGCTCTCCTTGTCACTCACCCTCTCTCCCTTTCACACACCCTCTCTCCCTGTCTCTCGCTCTCCCTGTCGCTCGCTCTCCCTTTCGCTCGCTCCCCCTTTTGCTCGTTCTCCCTGTTGCTCGCACTCCCTGTCGCTCGCTCTCCCTGTCGCTCGCTCTCCTTTTCGCTCGCTGTCCCTGTCCCTCGCTTTCCCTGTCGCTCACTTTCCCTGACCCTCGCTCTCCCTGTCCCTCACTCTCCCTGTCGCTCGCTCTGTCTGTCTGTCGCTCTGTCTGTCGGTCGCTCTGTCGGTCGTTCGCTCTGTCTGTCACTCGCTCCCACTCTCGCTCGCTCCCTCTCTCGCTCGTTCATTCTCGCTGTCGATCTCCTTGTCGATGTAGCTCTCTCGCTCTGTTGCTCGCCCTCTCTATGTCGCTCGCCCTCTCTCTCTGTCGTTCACCCTCTCTCCCTGTCCCTTGCCCTTTCTCTCTGTTGCTTGCTCTCTCTCTGTCACTCGCCCTCTCTCTCTGTTGCTCGACCTCTCTCTCTGTCGTTCGCCCTCTCTCCCTGTTGCTCGCGCTCTCTCTTTCGCTTGCCCTCTCTCTCTGTTGCTTGCCCTCTCTCTCTGTCACTCATTCTACCTGTCGCACACTTACTCTGTTGCTTGCTCTCTCTTTCGCTTGCTATCCCTGTCGCTCGCTCTCCCTGTTGCTCGCTCTCCCTGTCGCTCACTCTCCCTGTCGCTCGCTCTGTGTGTCGCTCGCTCTCACTGTTGCTCGCTCCCTCTCTCGCTCGCTCCCTCTCTCGCTCTTGCTGTCGATCTCCTTGTTGATGTAGCTCTCTCGCTCTGTCGCTTGCCCTCTCTCTGTTGCTCACTCTCTCTCTGTCGCTCGCCCTCTCTCCCTGTCGCTCTCTCTCTCTGTTGCTCGCTCTCTCTCTTTCGCTTGCGCTCTCTCTGTCGCTCAGCCTCTCTCTCTGTCGCTCGCCCTCTCTCTGTCACTCGCCGTCTCTCCCCGTTGCTCACCCACTCTCCCTGGCACTCGGCCTCTCTCCCTGTCGCTCACCCTCTCTTCCTGTCGCTCGAACCCTCTCCCTGTCGCTCGTGCTCCCTCTGTCACTCACCCTCTCTCCTGTCGCTCGCCCTCTCTCCCTGTCGCTCGCCCTCTCTCTGTCACTCACCCTCTCTCCCTGTCGCTCGCCCTCTCTCTCTGTCGCTGTCTCTCGCTCTGCCACTCTCTCTCTCGCTTTCTTTCAGTTGCTCTCCCAGTCGCCCGCTCTCCCTGTTGCTCGATCTCTCTGTCGCTTGCTCTCTCTGTCGCTCGCTCTGTCTGTCGCTCGCTCTGTCTGTTGCTCGCTCTCTCTGTCTGTCACTCACTCTCCCTGTCACTCACTCTCCTTGTCGCTCGCTCTGTCTGCCGCTCGCTCTGTCTGCCGCTCGCTCTGTCTGTTGCTCGCTCTCTCTTTCGCTCGCACTCTCTCTGTCTGTCGCCCTCTCTCCCTGTCACTCACCCTCTCTCCCTGTCGCTCGCCCTCTCTTCCTGTCGCTCGACCCCTCTCCCTGTCGCTCGTGCTCCCTCTGTCGCTCACGCTCTCTCCCTGTCGCTCTCCCTCTCTCCCTGTCGCTCGTCCTCTCTCTGTCGCTTGCCCTCGCTCCCTGTCACACGCCCTCTCTCCCTGCCACTCGCCCTCTCTCCCTGTCGTTCGCCCTCTCTACCTGTCGCTTGCCCACTCTCCTTGTCACTCACCCTCTCTCTATGTCGCTCTTGTGCTCTTTCCCTGTCACTCTCGTGCTCTTTCCCTGTTGCTCTCACGCTCTCTCTCTCTCTGTCGCTCATACACTCTAACTGTTGCTCAATCTCTCTGTCGCTCGCTCTCCCTGTCGCTCATGCATTGTCCCTGTCACTAGCTCTCCCTGTCGCTTGCTCTCCCTGTCACTCGCTCTCCCTGTCGCTCGCTCAACCTGTCACTCGCTCTCCCTGTCTCTCACTCTCCCTTTCAATCCCTCTGTCGCTCTTGCTCTTTCTGTCGTTCATGGTCTCCCTGCCCTCTTCCTCTCTCTCTGTTGCTCACCCTCTCTGTTGCTCGCCCTCTCTTCCTGTCGCTCGACCCCTCTCCCTGTCGCTCGTGCTCCCTCTGTCGCTCACGCTCTCTCCCTGTCGCTCGCCCTCTCTCCCTTTCGCTCGTCCTCTCTCTGTCGCTTGCCCTCGCTCCCTGTCACTCGCCCTCTCTCTGTCACTCGCCCTCTCTTCCTGTCGTTCTCCCTCTGTACCTTTCGCTTGCCCACTCTCCTTGTCGCTCACCCTCTCTCTATGTCGCTCTCGTGCTCTTTCCCTGTCATTCTCGTGCTCTTTCCCTGTTGCTCTCACGCTCTCTCTCTGTGTCGCTCATACACTCTCCCTGTCGCTCGTTCTCTCTGTCGCTCGCTCTCCCTGTCGCTCATGCATTGTCCCTGTCACTTGCTCTCCCTGTCGCTTGCTCTCCCTGTCACTCGCTCTCCCTGTCGCTCACTCTACCTGTCACTCGCTCTCCCTGTCTCTGACTCTCCCTTTCAATCCCTCTGTCGCTCTTGCTCTTTCTGTCGTTCATGGTCTCCCTGCACTCTCCCTCTCTCTCTGTTGCTCACCCTCTCTGTTGCTCGCCCTCTCTCTCTGTCGCTCACCCTCTCTCTCTGTCGCTCACACTCTCTTTGTTGCTCGCTCTCTTTCTCATTTTCTCGCCCTCTCTCTCTGTCGATTACCCTCTCTCCATGCCACTCACCCGCTCTCCCTGTCACTCACCCTCTCTCCCTTTCACTCACCCTCTCTCCCTCTCTCTCGCTCTCCCTTTCGCTCGCTCTCCCTTTTGCTCATTCTCCCTGTTGCTCGCACACCCTGTCGCTCGCTCTCCCTGTAGCTCGCTCTCCTTTTCGCTCGCTGTCCCTGTCCCTCGCTTTCTCTGTTGCTCGCTTTCCCTGTCGCTCGCTTTCCCTGTTCCTCACTTTCCCCGTCGCTCACTCTCCCTCTCCCTCGGTTTCCCTGTCGCTCGCTTTCCCTGTTGCACCCTTTCCCTGTCGCTCGCTTTCCCTGTCGCTCGCTTTCCCTGTCCCTCACTTTCCCTGTCGCTCACTTTCCCTGACCCTCGCTCTCCCTGTCCCTCACTCTCCCTGTCGCTCGCTCTGTCTGTCGGTCGCTCTGTCTGTCGGTCGCTCTGTCTGTCGTTCGCTCTGTCTGTCACTCGCTCCCTCTCTCGCTCGCTCCCTCTCTCGCTCGCTCATTCTCGCTGTCGATCTCCTTGTCGATGTAGCTCTCTCGCTCTGTTGCTCGCCCTCTCTCTGTCGCTCGCCCTCTCTGTCATTCACCCTCTCTCCCTGTTGCTAGCCCTCTCTCTCTGTCGCTCGCCCACTCTCTCTGTCGCTCGCCGTCTCTCCCTGTTGCTCGTGCTCTCTCTTTCGCTTGCCCTCTCTCTCTGTTGCTTGCCCTCTCTCTCTGTCACTCATTCTACCTGTCGCTCACTTACCCTGTTGCTTGCTCTCTCTTTCGCTTGCTATCCCTGTCGCTCGCTCTCCCTGTCGCTCGCTCTCCCTGTCGCTTGCTCTCCCTGTCGCTCAGTCTGTCTGTCGCTCGCTCTGTCTGTCGCTCGCTCTGTGTGTTGCTCGCTCTCACTGTCGCTCGCTCCCTCTCTCGCTCGCTCCCTCTCTCGCTCTCGCTGTCGATCTCCTTGTTGATGTAGCTCTCTCGCTCTGTCGGTCGCCCTCCCTCTGTTGCTCACCCTCTCTCTCTGTCGCTCACCCTCTCTCTCTGTCACTCGCCCTTTCTCTCTGTCACTCGCTCTCTCTCCCTGACACTCGCCCTCTCTCTCTGTTGCTCTCGCTCTCTCCCTGTCTCTCTCTCTGTTGCTTGCTCTATCTCCCTGATGCTCGCCCTCTCTCTCTGTCGCTCACACTCTCTCTGTCGCTTGCCGTCTCTCCCTGTCACTCTCTCTCTCTGTTGCTCGCTCTCTCTCTCTGTCGCTCACGCGCTCTCTGTTGTTCGCCCTCTCTCCCGGTCACTCTCTCTCTCTGTTGCTCGCTTTCTCTCCCTGTCGCTCACCCTCTCTCCCTGTCGCTCGACCCCTCTCCCTGTCACTCGTGCTCCCTCTGTTGCTCGCACTCTCTCTGTCACTCGCCTGCTCTCTCTGTCACTCGCCCGCTCTCTCCGTCGATCTGCATGTCGCTGTCACTCTATCTCTGTCGCTTGGGCTCTGTCGCTCGCTCTCCATGTCGCTCGCTCTGTCTGTCG
Source organism: Carcharodon carcharias (assembly GCF_017639515.1). NCBI lineage: Eukaryota > Metazoa > Chordata > Chondrichthyes > Lamniformes > Lamnidae > Carcharodon > Carcharodon carcharias. The sequence continues at coordinate 95,743,892 of NC_054469.1, forward strand.
CTGGCTCTGTCTGTCGATTGTTCTCCCTGTCGCAGCGCTCTCTCTGTCGCTCGCTCTCTGTGCCACTCGCTTTCCCTGCCACTCACTCTGCCTATCGCTCGCTCTCCCTGTCGCTCACTCTCCCTGTCGCTCGCTCTCTCTGTGGCTCGCTCTCTCTGTCGTTCGCTCTCTCTGTCGCTCGCTCTCACTGTCGCTTGCCCTCTCTCCCTGTCGCTCACCCTCTCTCTCTGTCGCTCGCTCTCTCTCCCTGACGCTCGCCCTCGCTCTCTGTCGCTCGCGCTCTCTCTGTCGCTCACCCTCTCTCCCTGTCACTCTCTCTCTCTGTTGCTCGCTCTCCCTATCTGTCGCTCGCGCTCTCTCTGTTGTTCGCCCTCTCTCCCTGTCACTCTCTCTCTCTGTTGCTCGCTTTCTCTCTCTGTCTCTCATGCTCTCTGTGTCGCTCACCCTCTCTCCCTGTCGCTCATCCTCTCTCTCTGTCGCTCGCCCTCTCTCTGTCGCTCACACTCTCTCCCTGTTGCTCGCCCACTCTCCCTGTCACTCGCGCTCTGTCACTCGCCCTCTCTCCCTGTCGCTCACCCTCTCTCCCTGTCGCTCTCGTGCTCTTTCCCTGTCGCTCTCGTGCTCTTTCCCTGTTGCTCTCGCGCTCTCTCTCTGTCACTCATGCACTCACCCTGTCGCTTGTTCTCTCTGTCGCTCACTCTCCCTGTCACTCATGCATTCTCCCTGTCGCTTGCTCTCCCTGTCGCTCAATCTCCCTGTCGCTCGCTATTGCTGTCGCTCGCTCTCCCTGTTGCTCGCTCTCCCTGTCACTCGCTTTCCCTGTCGCTCACTCTCCCTGTGGCTCCCTCTCCCTGTCGTCCACTCTGTCTGCCTGTCGTTCGGTCTGTCCGCCACTCGGTCTGTCGCTGCTCGCTCTGTCTGCCACATGCTCTGTCTGCCGCTCGCACTGTCTGTCACTCACTCTGTCTGTCACTCACTGTGTCTGTCGCTCACTCACTCTGTCGCTCGCTCACTCTGCCGCTCGCTCTGTGTGTCGCTCACTCTGTGTGTCGCTCGCTCTGTCTGTCGCTCGCTCTGTCTGTCGCTCGCCCCCTCTCTCAGTCGCACGCCTTCTCTCTCTGTCGCTCGCCCTTTCTCTCTCCCTGTCGCTCGCACTCTCTCTCTCTCTCTGTCGCTCGCCCTCTCTCTCGCTCTCCCTGTGGCTCGCTCTCCCTGTCGCTCACTCTCCATGTCGCTCGCTCTGTCTGTCGCTCTGCTCTCCCTGTGACTCACTCTACCTGTAGCTGGCTCTGTCTGTCACTCGCTCTGTCTGTTGCTCCCTCTCCCTGTCACTCGCTCTCCCTGTCGCTCGCTCTGTCTGTCGCTCGCTCTCCCTGTCGCTCGCTCTCCCTGTCGCTCGCTCTGTCTGTCGCTCACTCTGTCTGTCGCTCGCTCTCTCTGTTGATCTCCCTGTTGCTCTCTTGCTCTGTCGCTCGCCATCTATCTGTCGCTGTGCGCTCTCTGTCGCTCGTTCTCTCTGTCACTCGCTCTCTCTGTCGCTCACTCTCTCTATCGCTCGCTCACTTTGTAGCTCCCTCGCTCTGTCGCTTGCCCTCTCTCTCTGTCACTCGCCCTCTCTCTCTGTCACTCGCCCCCTCTCTCCGTCGATCACCCTGTCGCTGTCGCTCTATCTCTGTTGCTTGGGCTCTGTCTCTGTCACTTGCTCTCAATGTCACTTACTCTCCCTGTCGCTCACTCTCCCTGTCACTGCACACTCTCTGTCGCTCGCTCTACATGCCGCTCGCTCTCCCGACTGCTCACTCTCCCTGCCGCTCACTCTGTCGGCCGCTCGCTCTGTCCGCCACTTGCTCTGTCAGCCGTTCGTTCTGTCTGCCGCTCACGCTGTCTGACACTCGCTCTGTCTGTCACTCCCACTCTCTTTCACTCGCTCTCCCTGTCGCTCATTCTCCCTGTCGCTCACTTTCCCTGTCGCTCGTTCTCTCTTTTGCTCGCTCGCCCTGTCGCTCGCTCTCCCTGTTGCTCGCTTTCCCTGTCGCTCGCTCTCCCTGTTACTCGCTCTCCCTGTCCCTCACTTTCCCTGTCGCTTGCTTTCCCTGTTGCTCGCTTTCCCTGTCACTCGCTCTCTCTGTCACTCTCCCTTTCTCTCTGTTGCTCGCCTTCTCTGTTGCTCGCCCTCTCTCTCTGTCGCTCGCGCTCTCTTTCTGTCGCTCATGCTCTCTTTGTTGCTTGCTCTCTTTCTCTGTTTCTCGCCCTCTCTGTCGATCGCACTCTCTCCATGCCGCTCACCCGCTCTCCTTGTCACTCACCCTCTCTCCCTTTCACTCACCATCTCTCCCTGTCTCTCGCTCTCCCTGTCGCTCGCTCTCCCTTTCGCTCGCTCTCACTTTCGCTCGTTCTCCCTGTTGCTCGCACTCCCTGTCGCTCGCTCTCCCTGTCGCTCGCTCTCCTTTTCACTTGCTGTCCCTATCCCTCACTTTCCCCGTCGCTCACTCTCCCTCTCCCTCGCTTTCCCTGTCGCTCGCTTTCCCTGTTGCACCCTTTCCCTGTCGCTCGCTTTCCTGTCGCTCGCTTTCCCTGTCCCTCGCTTTCCCTGTCGCTCACTTTCCATGACCCTCGCTCTCCCTGTCCCTCACTCTCCCTGTCGCTCGCTCTGTCTGTCGGTCGATCTGTCTGTCGTTCGCTCTGTCTGTCACTCGCTCCCACTCTCGCTCGCTCCCTCTCTCGCTCGTTCATTCTCGCTGTCGATCTCCTTGTCGATGTAGCTCTCTCACTCTGTTGCTCGCCCTCTCTCTGTCGCTCGCCCTCTCTCTCTGTCGTTCACCCTCTCTCCCTGTCCCTTGCCCTTTCTCTCTGTTGCTCGCCCTCTCTCTCTGTCATTCGCCCTCTCTCCCTGTTGCTCGCGCTCTCTCTTTCGCTTGCCCTCTCTCTCTGTTGCTTGCCCTCTCTCTCTGTCACTCATTCTACCTGTTGCACACTTACTCTGTTGCTTGCTCTCTCTTTCGCTTGCTATCCCTGTCGCTCGCTCTCCCTGTTGCTCGCTCTCCCTGTCGCTCACTCTCCCTGTCGCTCGCTCTGTGTGTCGCTCGCTCTCACTGTCGCTCGCTCCCTCTCTCGCTCGCTCCCTCTCTCGCTCTCGCTGTCGATCTCCTTGTTGATGTAGCTCTCTCGCTCTGTCGCTTGCCCTCTCTCTGTCGCTCACTCTCTCTCTGTCGCTCACCCTCTCTCCCTGTCGCTCACCCTCTCTCCCTGTCGCTCTCTCTCTCTGTTGCTCGCTCTCTCTCTTTCGCTTGCGCTCTCTCTGTCGCTCAGCCTCTCTCTCTGTCGCTCGCCCTCTCTCTGTCACTCGCCGTCTCTCCCTGTTGCTCGCCCACTCTCCCTGGCACTCGGCCTCTCTCCCTGTCGCTCGCCCTCTCTTCCTGTCGCTCGACCCCTCTCCCTGTCGCTCGTGCTCCCTCTGTCACTCACCCTCTCTCCTGTCGCTCGCCCTCTCTCCCTGTCGCTCACCCTCTCTCTGTCACTCACCCTCTCTCCCTGTCGCTCGCCCTCTCTCTCTGTCGCTCTCTCTCGCTCTGCCACTCTCTCTCTCGCTTTCTTTCAGTTGCTCTCCCAGTCGCCCGCTCTCCCTGTCGCTCGCTCTCTCTGTCGCTTGCTGTCTCTGTCGCTCGCTCTGTCTGTCGCTCGCTCTGTCTGTTGCTCGCTCTCTCTGTCTGTCACTCACTCTCCCTGTCACTCACTCTCCTTGTCGCTCGCTCTGTCTGCCGCTCGCTCTGTCTGCCGCTTGCTCTGCCTGTTGCTCGCCCTCTCTTTCGCTCGCACTCTCTCTGTCGCTCGCCCTCTCTCCCTGTCGCTCACCCTCTCTCTCTGTCGCTCGCCCTCTCTCCCTGTTGCTCGCCCACTCTCCCTGTCACTCGGCCTCTCTCCCTGTCGCTCGCCCTCTCTTCCTGTCGCTCGACCCCTCTCCCTGTCGCTCGTGCTCCCTCTGTCACTCACGCTCTCTCCCTGTCGCTCGCCCTCTCTCCCTGTCGCTCGTCCTCTCTCTGTCGCTTGCCCTCGCTCCCTGTCACTCGCCCTCGCTCTCTGTCGCTCGCGCTCTCTCTGTCACACGCCCTCTCTCTCTGCCACTCGCCCTCTCTCCCTGTCGTACGCCCTCTCTACCTGTCGATTGCCCACTCTCCTTGTCACTCACCCTCTCCCTATGTCGCTCTTGTGCTCTTTCCCTGTCACTCTCGTGATCTTTCCCTGTTGCTCTCACGCTCTCTCTCTCTGTCGCTCATACACTCTCCCTGTCGCTCGTTCTCTCTGTCGCTCGCTCTCCCTGTCGCTCATGCATTGTCCCTGTCACTTGCTCTCCCTGTCGCTTGCTCTCCCTGTCACTCGCTCTCCCTGTCGCTCACTCTACCTGTCACTCGCTCTCCCTGTCTCTCACTCTCCCTTTCAATCCCTCTGTCGCTCTTGCTCTTTCTGTTGTTCATGGTCTCGCTGTCCTCTCCCTCTCTCTCTGTTGCTCATACTCTCTGTTGCTCGCCCTCTCTCCCTGTCGCTCGTTCTCCCTCTGTCGCTCACGCTCTCTCCCTGTCGCTCGCCCTCTCTCCCTTTCGCTCATCCTCTCTCTGTCGCTTGCCCTCGCTCCCTGTCACTCGCCCTCTCTCTGAAACTCGCCCTCTCTCCCTGTCGTTCGCCCTCTGTACCTTTCGCTTGCCCACTCTCCTTGTCGCTCACCCTCTCTCTATGTCGCTCTCGTGCTCTTTCCCTGTCATTCTTGTGCTCTTTCCCTGTTGCTCTCACGCTCTCTCTCTGTCACTCATACACTCTCCCTGTCGCTCGTTCTCTCTGTCGCTCGCTCTCCCTGTCGCTCATGCATTGTCCCTGTCACTCGCTCTCCCTGTCGCTCACTCTACCTGTCACTCGCTCTCCCTGTCTCTGACTCTCCCTTTCGATCCCTCTGTCGCTCTTGCTCTTTCTGTCGTTCATGGTCTCCCTGCACTCTCCCTCTCTCTCTGTTGCTCACCCTCTCTGTTGCTCGCCCCCTCTCTCTGTCGCTCACCCTCTCTCTCTGTCGCTCACGCTCTCTTTGTTGCTCGCTTTCTTTCTCTGTTTCTCGCCCTCTCTCTCTGTCGATCGCCCTCTCTCCATGCCGCTCACCCGCTCTCCCTGTCACTCACCCTCTCTCCCTTTCACTCACCCTCTCTCCCTGTCTCTCGCTCTCCCTGTCACTCGCTCTCCCTTTCGCTCGCTCTCCCTTTTGCTCGTTTTCCCTGTTGCTCGCACTTCCTGTGGCTCGCTCTCCCTGTCGCTCGCTCTCCTTTTCGCTCGCTGTCTCTGTCCCTCACTTTCTCTGTTGCTCACTTTCCCTGTCGCTCGCTTTCCCTGTTCCTCACTTTCCCCGTCGCTCACTCTCCCTCTCCCTGGCTTTCCCTTTCACTTGCTTTCCCTGTTGCACCCTTTCCCTGTCGCTCGCTTTCCCTGTCACTCGCTTTCCCTGTCGCTCACTTTCCCTGACCCTCGCTCTCCCTATCCCTCACTCTCCCTGTCGCTCGCTCTGTCTGTCGGTCGCTCTGTCAGTCGGTCGCTCTGTCTGTCGTTCGCTCTGTCTGTCACTCGCTCCCTCTCTCGCTCGCTCCCTCTCTCGCTCGCTCATTCTCGCCTTTGATCTCCTTGTCGATGTAGCTCTCTCGCTTTGTTGCTCGCCCTCTCTTTGTCGCTCGCCCTCTCTCTCTGTCATTCACCCTCTCTCCCTGTCCCTTGCCCTTTCTCTCTGTTGCTTGCGCTCTCTCTGTCACTTGCCCTCTCTCTCTGTCGCTCGCCCTCTCTCTCTGTCGTTCGCCCTCACTTACTGTTGCTCGCGCTCTCTCTTTCGCTTGCCCTCTCTCTCTGTTGCTCGCCCTCTCTCTCTTTCTCTCATTCTACCTGTCGCTCACTTACTCTGTTGCATGCTCTCTCTTTCGCTTGCTATCCCTGTCGCTCGCTCTCCCTGTCGCTCGCTCTCCCTGTCGCTCACTCTGTCTGTCGCTCGCTCTGTCTGTCGCTCGCTCTGTGTTTCGCTCGCTCTCACTGTCGCTCGCTCCCTCTCTCGCTCGCTCCCTCTCTCGCTCTCGCTGTCGATCTCCTTGTTGATGTAGCTCTCTCGCTCTGTCGCTTGCCCTCTCTCTGTCGCTCACTCTCTCTCTGTCGCTCGCCCTCTCTCCCTGTCGCTCTCTCTCTGTTGCTCGCTCTCTCCCTCTTTCGCTTGCGCTCTCTCTGTCGCTCAGCCTCTCTCTCTGTCGCTCGCCCTCTCTCTGTCACTCGCCCTCTCTCCCTGATGCTCGCCCACTCTCCCTGGCACTCGGCCTCTCTCCCTGTCGCTCGCCCTCTCTTCCTGTCGCTCGACCCCTTTCCCTGTCGCTCGTGCTCCCTCTGTCACTCACCCTCTCTCCCTGTCGCTCGTCCTCTCTCCCTGTCGCTCGCCCTCTCTCTGTCGCTCTCTCTCGCTCTGCCACTCTCTCTCTCGCTTTCTCTCAGTTGCTCTCCCTGTTGCCCGCTCTCCCTGTCGCTCGCTCTCTCTGTCACTTGCTCTCCCTGTCGCTTGCTCTGTCTGTCACTCGCTCTGTCTGTCGCTCGCTCTCTCTGTCTGTCACTCACTCTCCCTGTCACTCACTAGCCTTGTCGCTCGCTCTGTCTGCCGCTCGCTCTGTCTGCCGCTCGCTCTGTCTGTTGCTCGCTCTCTCTTTCGCTCGCACTCTCTCTGTTGCTCGCACTCTCTCCCTGTCACTCGCCCTCTCTCTCTGTTGCTCGCCCACTCTCCCTGGCACTCGGCCTCTCTCACTGTCGCTCACGCTCTCTCCCTGTTGCTCGCCCTCTCTCCCTGTCGCTCGTCCTCTCTCTGTCGCTTGCCCTCACTCCCTGTCACTCGCCATCTTTCTCTGTCGCTTGCGCTCTCTCTGTCACATGCCCTCTCTCTGTGTCGCTCGCCCTCTCTCCCTGTCGTTCGCCCTCTCTACCTGTCGCTTGCCCACTCTCCTTGTCGCTCACCCTCTCTCTATGTCGCTCTCGTGCTCTTTCCCTGTCACTCTCGTGCTCTTTCCCTGTTGCTCTCACGCTCTCTCTCTGTGTCCCTCATACACTCTCCCTGTCGCTCGTTCTCTCTGTCGCTCGCTCTCCCTGTCGCTCATGCATTGTCCCTGTCACTTGCTCTCCCTGTCGCTTGCTCTCCCTGTCACTCGCTCTCCCTGTCGCTCACTCTACCTGTCACTCGCTCTCCCTGTCTCTGACTCTCCCTTTCAATCCCTCTGTCGCTCTTGCTCTTTCTGTCGTTCATGGTCTCCCTGCACTCTCCCTCTCTCTCTGTTGCTCACCCTCTCTGTTGCTCGCCCTCTCTCTCTGTCGCTCACCCTCTCTCTCTGTCGCTCACACTCTCTTTGTTGCTCGCTCTCTTTCTCATTTTCTCGCCCTCTCTCTCTGTCGATTGCCCTCTCTCCATGCCACTCACCCGCTCTCCCTGTCACTCACCCTCTCTCCCTTTCACTCACCCTCTCTCCCTCTCTCTCGCTCTCCCTTTCGCTCGCTCTCCCTTTTGCTCGTTCTCCCTGTTGCTCGCGCTCCCTGTCGCTCGCTCTCCCTGTAGCTCGCTCTCCTTTTCGCTCGCTGTCCCTGTCCCTCGCTTTCTCTGTTGCTCGCTTTCCCTGTCGCTCTCTTTCCCTGTTCCTCACTTTCCCCGTCGCTCACTCTCCCTCTCCCTCGCTTTCCCTGTCGCTCGCTTTCCCTGTTGCACCCTTTCCCTGTCGCTCGCTTTCCCTGTCGCTCGCTTTCCCTGTCCCTCACTTTCCCTGTCGCTCACTTTCCCTGACCCTCGCTCTCCCTGTCCCTCACTCTCCCTGTCGCTCGCTCTGTCTGTCGGTCGCTCTGTCTGTCGGTCGCTCTGTCTGTCGTTCGCTCTGTCTGTCACTCGCTCCCTCTCTCGCTCGCTCCCTCTCTCGCTCGCTCATTCTCGCTGTCGATCTCCTTGTCGATGTAGCTCTCTCGCTCTGTTGCTCGCCCTCTCTCTGTCGCTCGCCCTCTCTGTCATTCACCCTCTCTCCCTGTTGCTAGCCCTCTCTCTCTGTCGCTCGCCCACTCTCTCTGTCGCTCGCCGTCTCTCCCTGTTGCTCGTGCTCTCTCTTTCGCTTGCCCTCTCCCTCTGTTGCTCGCCCTCTCTCTCTGTCACTCATTCTACCTGTCGCTCACTTACCCTGTTGCTTGCTCTCTCTTTCGCTTGCTATCCCTGTCGCTCGCTCTCCCTGTCGCTCGCTCTCCCTGTCGCTTGCTCTCCCTGTCGCTCAGTCTGTCTGTCGCTCGCTCTGTCTGTCGCTCGCTCTGTGTGTCGCTCGCTCTCACTGTCGCTCGCTCCCTCTCTCGCTCGCTCCCTCTCTCGCTCTCGCTGTCGATCTCCTTGTTGATGTAGCTCTCTCGCTCTGTCGGTCGCCCTCCCTCTGTTGCTCACCCTCTCTCTCTGTCGCTCACCCTCTCTCTCTGTCACTCGCCCTTTCTCTCTGTCACTCGCTCTCTCTCCCTGACACTCGCCCTCTCTCTCTGTTGCTCTCGCTCTCTCTGTCGCTTGCCCTCTCTCCCTGTCGCTCGCCCTCTCTCTCTGTTGCTCGCCCTCTCTCCCTGTCTCTCTCTCTGTTGCTTGCTCTCTCTCCCTGATGCTCGCCCTCTCTCTCTGTCGCTCACACTCTCTCTGTCGCTTGCCGTCTCTCCCTGTCACTCTCTCTCTCTGTTGCTCGCTCTCTCTCTCTGTCGCTCACGCTCTCTCTGTTGTTCGCCCTCTCTCCCTGTCACTCTCTCTCACTGTTGCTCGCTTTCTCTCCCTGTCGCTCACCCTCTCTCCCTGTCGCTCGACCCCTCTCCCTGTCACTCGTGCTCCCTCTGTTGCTCGCGCTCTCTCTGTCACTCGCCTGCTCTCTCTGTCACTCGCCCGCTCTCTCCGTCGATCTGCATGTCGCTGTCACTCTATCTCTGTCGCTTGGGCTCTGTCGCTCGCTCTCCATGTCGCTCGCTCTGTCTGTCGCTGGCTCTGTCTGTCGATCGTTCTCCCTGTCGCAGCGCTCTCTCTGTCGCTCGCTCTCTGTGCCACTCGCTTTCCCTGCCACTCACTCTCCCTATCGCTCGCTCTCCCTGTTGCTCACTCTCCCTGTCGCTCGCTCTCTCTGTGGCTCGCTCTCTCTGTCGTTCGCTCTCTCTGTCACTCGCTCTCACTGTCGCTTGCCCTCTCTCCCTGTCGCTCACCCTCTCTCTCTGTCGCTCGCTCTCTCTCCCTGACGCTCGCCCTCGCTCTCTGTCGCTCGCGCTCTCTCTGTCGCTCACCCTCTCTGTTGCTCGCCCTCTCTCTCTGTCGCTCACCCTCTCTCTCTGTCGCTCACACTCTCTTTGTTGCTCGCTCTCTTTCTCATTTTCTCGCCCTCTCTCTCTGTCGATTACCCTCTCTCCATGCCACTCACCCGCTCTCCCTGTCACTCACCCTCTCTCCCTTTCACTCACCCTCTCTCCCTCTCTCTCGCTCTCCCTTTCGCTCGCTCTCCCTTTTGCTCGTTCTCCCTGTTGCTCGCGCTCCCTGTCGCTCGCTCTCCCTGTAGCTCGCTCTCCTTTTCGCTCGCTGTCCCTGTCCCTCGCTTTCTCTGTTGCTCGCTTTCCCTGTCGCTCTCTTTCCCTGTTCCTCACTTTCCCCGTCGCTCACTCTCCCTCTCCCTCGCTTTCCCTGTCGCTCGCTTTCCCTGTTGCACCCTTTCCCTGTCGCTCGCTTTCCCTGTCGCTCGCTTTCCCTGTCCCTCACTTTCCCTGTCGCTCACTTTCCCTGACCCTCGCTCTCCCTGTCCCTCACTCTCCCTGTCGCTCGCTCTGTCTGTCGGTCGCTCTGTCTGTCGGTCGCTCTGTCTGTCGTTCGCTCTGTCTGTCACTCGCTCCCTCTCTCGCTCGCTCCCTCTCTCGCTCGCTCATTCTCGCTGTCGATCTCCTTGTCGATGTAGCTCTCTCGCTCTGTTGCTCGCCCTCTCTCTGTCGCTCGCCCTCTCTGTCATTCACCCTCTCTCCCTGTTGCTAGCCCTCTCTCTCTGTCGCTCGCCCACTCTCTCTGTCGCTCGCCGTCTCTCCCTGTTGCTCGTGCTCTCTCTTTCGCTTGCCCTCTCCCTCTGTTGCTCGCCCTCTCTCTCTGTCACTCATTCTACCTGTCGCTCACTTACCCTGTTGCTTGCTCTCTCTTTCGCTTGCTATCCCTGTCGCTCGCTCTCCCTGTCGCTCGCTCTCCCTGTCGCTTGCTCTCCCTGTCGCTCAGTCTGTCTGTCGCTCGCTCTGTCTGTCGCTCGCTCTGTGTGTCGCTCGCTCTCACTGTCGCTCGCTCCCTCTCTCGCTCGCTCCCTCTCTCGCTCTCGCTGTCGATCTCCTTGTTGATGTAGCTCTCTCGCTCTGTCGGTCGCCCTCCCTCTGTTGCTCACCCTCTCTCTCTGTCGCTCACCCTCTCTCTCTGTCACTCGCCCTTTCTCTCTGTCACTCGCTCTCTCTCCCTGACACTCGCCCTCTCTCTCTGTTGCTCTCGCTCTCTCTGTCGCTTGCCCTCTCTCCCTGTCGCTCGCCCTCTCTCTCTGTTGCTCGCCCTCTCTCCCTGTCTCTCTCTCTGTTGCTTGCTCTCTCTCCCTGATGCTCGCCCTCTCTCTCTGTCGCTCACACTCTCTCTGTCGCTTGCCGTCTCTCCCTGTCACTCTCTCTCTCTGTTGCTCGCTCTCTCTCTCTGTCGCTCACGCTCTCTCTGTTGTTCGCCCTCTCTCCCTGTCACTCTCTCTCACTGTTGCTCGCTTTCTCTCCCTGTCGCTCACCCTCTCTCCCTGTCGCTCGACCCCTCTCCCTGTCACTCGTGCTCCCTCTGTTGCTCGCGCTCTCTCTGTCACTCGCCTGCTCTCTCTGTCACTCGCCCGCTCTCTCCGTCGATCTGCATGTCGCTGTCACTCTATCTCTGTCGCTTGGGCTCTGTCGCTCGCTCTCCATGTCGCTCGCTCTGTCTGTCGCTGGCTCTGTCTGTCGATCGTTCTCCCTGTCGCAGCGCTCTCTCTGTCGCTCGCTCTCTGTGCCACTCGCTTTCCCTGCCACTCACTCTCCCTATCGCTCGCTCTCCCTGTCGCTCACTCTCCCTGTCGCTCGCTCTCTCTGTGGCTCGCTCTCTCTGTCGTTCGCTCTCTCTGTCACTCGCTCTCACTGTCGCTTGCCCTCTCTCCCTGTCGCTCACCCTCTCTCTCTGTCGCTCGCTCTCTCTCCCTGACGCTCGCCCTCGCTCTCTGTCGCTCGCGCTCTCTCTGTCGCTCACCCTCTCTCCCTGTCACTCTCTCTCTCTGTTGCTCGCTCTCCCTATCTGTCGCTCGCGCTCTCTCTGTTGCTCGCCCTCTCTCCCTGTCACTCTCTCTCTCTGTTGCTCGCTTTCTCTCTCTGTCTCTCATGCTCTCTGTGTCGCTCACCCTCTCTCCCTGTCGCTCATCCTCTCTCTCTGTTGCTCGCCCTCTCTCTGTCGCTCACACTCGCTCCCTGTTGCTCGCCCATTCTCCCTGTCACTCGCGCTCTGTCACTCGCCCTCTCTCCCTGTCGCTCACCCTCTCTCCCTGTCGCTCTCGTGCTCTTTCCCTGTCGCTCTCGTGCTCTTTCCCTGTTGCTCTCGCGCTCTCTCTCTGTCACTCATGCACTCACCCTTTCGCTCGTTCTCTCTGTCGCTCACTCTCCCTGTCACTCATGCATTCTCCCTGTCGCTTGCTCTCCCTGTCGCTCAATCTCCCTGTCGCTCGCTATTGCTGTCGCTCGCTCTCCCTGTTGCTCGCTCTCCCTGTCACTCGCTTTCCCTGTCGCTCACTCTCCCTGTGGCTCCCTCTCCCTGTCGTCCACTCTGTCTGCCTGTCGTTCGGTCTGTCCGCCGCTCGGTCTGTCGCTGCTCGCTCTGTCTGCCACATGCTCTGTCTGCCGCTCGCACTGTCTGTCACTCACTCTGTCTGTCACTCACTGTGTCTGTCGCTCACTCACTCTGTCGCTCGCTCACTCTGCCGCTCGCTCTGTCTGTCGCTCACTCTGTGTGTCGCTCGCTCTGTCTGTCGCTCGCTCTGTCTGTCGCTCGCCCCCTCTCTCAGTCGCACGCCCTCTCTCTCTGTCGCTCGCCCTTTCTCTCTCCCTGTCGCTCGCACTCTCTCTCTCTCTCTGTCGCTCGCCCTCTCTCTCGCTCTCCCTGTGGCTCGCTCTCCCTGTCGCTCACTCTCCATGTCGCTCGCTCTGTCTGTCGCTCTGCTCTCCCTGTGACTCACTCTACCTGTAGCTGGCTCTGTCTGTCACTCGCTCTGTCTGTTGCTCCCTCTCCCTGTCACTCGCTCTCCCTGTCGCTCGCTCTGTCTGTCGCTCGCTCTCCCTGTCGCTCGCTCTCCCTGTCGCTCGCTCTGTCTGTCGCTCACTCTGTCTGTCGCTCACTCTCTCTGTTGATCTCCCTGTTGCTCTCTTGCTCTGTCGCTCGCCATCTATCTGTCGCTGTGCGCTCTCTGTCGCTCGTTCTCTCTGTCACTCGCTCTCTCTGTCGCTCACTCTCTCTATCGCTCGCTCACTTTGTAGCTCCCTCGCTCTGTCGCTTGCCCTCTCTCTCTGTCACTCGCCCTCTCTCTCTGTCACTCGCCCCCTCTCTCCGTCGATCACCCTGTCGCTGTCGCTCTATCTCTGTTGCTTGGGCTCTGTCTCTGTCACTTGCTCTCAATGTCACTTACTCTCCCTGTCGCTCACTCTCCCTGTCACTGCACACTCTCTGTCGCTCGCTCTACATGCCGCTCGCTCTCCCGACTGCTCACTCTCCCTGCCGCTCACTCTGTCGGCCGCTCGCTCTGTCCGCCACTTGCTCTGTCAGCCGTTCGTTCTGTCTGCCGCTCACGCTGTCTGACACTCGCTCTGTCTGTCACTCCCACTCTCTTTCACTCGCTCTCCCTGTCGCTCATTCTCCCTGTCGCTCACTTTCCCTGTCGCTCGTTCTCTCTTTTGCTCGCTCGCCCTGTCGCTCGCTTTCCCTGTTGCTCGCTTTCCCTGTCGCTCGCTCTCCCTGTCACTCGCTCTCCCTGTCCCTCATTTCCCTGTCGCTTGCTTTCCCTGTTGCTCGCTTTCCCTGTCACTCGCTCTCTCTGTCACTCTCCCTTTCTCTCTGTTGCTCGCCTTCTCTGTTGCTCGCCCTCTCTCTCTGTCGCTCGCGCTCTCTTTCTGTCGCTCATGCTCTCTTTGTTGCTCGCTCTCTTTCTCTGTTTCTCGCCCTCTCTGTCGATCGCACTCTCTCCATGCCGCTCACCCGCTCTCCTTGTCACTCACCCTCTCTCCCTTTCACTCACCATCTCTCCCTGTCTCTCGCTCTCCCTGTCGCTCGCTCTCCCTTTCGCTCGCTCTCACTTTCGCTCGTTCTCCCTGTTGCTCGCACTCCCTGTCGCTCGCTCTCCCTGTCGCTCGCTCTCCTTTTCACTTGCTGTCCCTATCCCTCGCTTTCTCTGTTGCTCGCTTTCCCTGTCGCTCACTTTCCCTGTTCCTCACTTTCCCCGTCGCTCACTCTCCCTCTCCCTCGCTTTCCCTGTCGCTCGCTTTCCCTGTTGCACCCTTTCCCTGTCGCTCGCTTTCCCTGTCACTCGCTTTCCCTGTCCCTCACTTTCCCTGTCGTTCACTTTCCCTGAACCTCGCTCTCCCTGTCCCTCACTCTCCCTGGCGCTCGCTCTGTCTGTCGGTCGCTCTGTCTGTTGGTCGCTCTGTCTGTCGTTCGCTCTGTCTGTCACTCGCTCACTCTCTCGCTCGCTCATTCTCGCTGTCGATCTCCTTGTCGATGTAGCTCTCTCGCTCTGTTGCTCGCCCTCTCTCTGTCATTCGCCCTCTCTCCCTGTTACTCACCCTCTCTGTTGCTCGCCCTCACTCCCTGTTGCTCCCCCACTCTCCCTGGCACTCGGCCTCTCTCCCTGTCACTCACCCTCTCACCCTTTCACTCACCCTCTCTCCCAATCTCACGCTCTCCCTTTCGCTCGCTCTCCTTTTCGCTCGCTGTCCCTGTCCCTCGCTTTCTCTGTTGCTCGCTTTCCCTGTCGCTCGCTTTCCCTGTTCCTCACTTTCCCCGTCGCTCACTCTCCCTCTCCCTCGCTTTCCCTGTCGCTCGCTTTCCCTGTTGCACCCTTTCCCTGTCGCTCGTTTTCCTGTCGCTCGCTTTCCCTGTCCCTCGCTTTCCCTGTCGCTCACTTTCCATGACCCTCGCTCTCCCTGTCCCTCACTCTCCCTGTCGCTCGCTCTGTCTGTCGGTCGCTCTGTCTGTCGGTCGATCTGTCTGTCGTTCGCTCTGTCTGTCACTCGCTCCCACTCTCGCTCGCTCCCTCTCTCGCTCGTTCATTCTCGCTGTCGATCTCCTTGTCGATGTAGCTCTCTCACTCTGTTGCTCGCCCTCTCTCTGTCGCTCGCCCTCTCTCTCTGTCGTTCGCCCTCTCTCCCTGTTGCTCGCGCTCTCTCTTTCGCTTGCCCTCTCTCTCTGTTGCTTGCCCTCTCTCTCTGTCACTCATTCTACCTGTTGCACACTTACTCTGTTGCTTGCTCTCTCTTTCGCTTGCTATCCCTGTCGCTCGCTCTCCCTGTTGCTCGCTCTCCCTGTCGCTCACTCTCCCTGTCGCTCGCTCTGTGTGTCGCTCGCTCTCCCTGTCGCTCGCTCCCTCTCTCGCTCGCTCCCTCTCTCGCTCTCGCTGTCGATCTCCTTGTTGATGTAGCTCTCTCGCTCTGTCGCTTGCCCTCTCTCTGTCGCTCACTCTCTCTCTGTCGCTCACCCTCTCTCCCTGTCGCTCTCTCTCTCTGTTGCTCGCTCTCTCTCTTTCGCTTGCGCTCTCTCTGTCGCTCAGCCTCTCTCTCTGTCGCTCGCCCTCTCTCTGTCACTCGCCGTCTCTCCCTGTTGCTCGCCCACTCTCCCTGGCACTCGGTCTCTCTCCCTGTCGCTCGCCCTCTCTTCCTGTCGCTCGACCCCTCTCCCTGTCGCTCGTGCTCCCTCTGTCACTCACCTTCTCTCCTGTCGCTCGCCCTCTCTCCCTGTCGCTCACCCTCTCTCTGTCACTCACCCTCTCTCCCTGTCGCTCGCCCTCTCTCTCTGTCGCTCTCTCTCGCTCTGCCACTCTCTCTCTCGCTTTCTTTCAGTTGCTCTCCCAGTCGCCCGCTCTCCCTGTCGCTCGCTCTCTCTGTCGCTTGCTGTCTCTGTCGCTCGCTCTGTCTGTCGCTCGCTCTGTCTGTTGCTCGCTCTCTCTGTCTGTCACTCACTCTCCCTGTCACTCACTCTCCTTGTCGCTCGCTCTGTCTGCCGCTCGCTCTGTCTGCCGCTTGCTCTGCCTGTTGCTCGCTCTCTCTTTCGCTCGCACTCTCTCTGTCGCTCGCCCTCTCTCCCTGTCACTCACCCTCTCTCTCTGTCGCTCGCCCTCTCTCCCTGTTGCTCGCCCACTCTCCCTGTCACTCGGCCTCTCTCCCTGTCGCTCGCCCTCTCTTCCTGTCGCTCGACCCCTCTCCCTGTCGCTCGTGCTCCCTCTGTCACTCACGCTCTCTCCCTGTCGCTCGCCCTCTCTCCCTGTCGCTCGTCCTCTCTCTGTCGCTTGCCCTCGCTCCCTGTCACTCGCCCTCGCTCTCTGTCGCTCGCGCTCTCTCTGTCACACGCCCTCTCTCTCTGCCACTCGCCCTCTCTCCCTGTCGTTCACCCTCTCTACCTGTCGATTGCCCACTCTCCTTGTCACTCACCCTCTCCCTATGTCGCTCTTGTGCTCTTTCCCTGTCACTCTCGTGATCTTTCCCTGTTGCTCTCACGCTCTCTCTCTCTGTCGCTCATACACTCTCCCTGTCGCTCGTTCTCTCTGTCGCTCGCTCTCCCTGTCGCTCATGCATTGTCCCTGTCACTTGCTCTCCCTGTCGCTTGCTCTCCCTGTCACTCGCGCTCCCTGTCACTCACTCTACCTGTCACTCGCTCTCCCTGTCTCTCACTCTCCCTTTCAATCCCTCTGTCGCTCTTGCTCTTTCTGTTGTTCATGGTCTCGCTGTCCTCTCCCTCTCTCTCTGTTGCTCACCCTCTCTGTTGCTTGCCCTCTCTCCCTGTCGCTCGTTCTCCCTCTGTCGCTCACGCTCTCTCCCTGTCGCTCGCCCTCTCTCCCTTTCGCTCATCCTCTCTCTGTCGCTTGCCCTCGCTCCCTGTCACTCGCCCTCTCTCTGACACTCGCCCTCTCTCCCTGTCGTTTGCCCTCTGTACCTTTCGCTTGCCCACTCTCCTTGTCGCTCACCCTCTCTCTATGTCGCTCTCGTGCTCTTTCCCTGTCATTCTTGTGCTCTTTCCCTGTTGCTCTCACGCTCTCTCTCTGTCACTCATACACTCTCCCTGTCGCTCGTTCTCTCTGTCGCTCGCTCTCCCTGTCGCTCATGCATTGTCCCTGTCACTCGCTCTCCCTGTCGCTCACTCTACCTGTCACTCGCTCTCCCTGTCTCTGACTCTCCCTTTCGATCCCTCTGTCGCTCTTGCTCTTTCTGTCGTTCATGGTCTCCCTGCACTCTCCCTCTCTCTCTGTTGCTCACCCTCTCTGTTGCTCGCCCTCTCTCTCTGTCGCTCACCCTCTCTCTCTGTCGCTCATGCTCTTTTTGTTGCTCGCTTTCTTTCTCTGTTTCTCGCCCTCTCTCTCTGTCGATCGCCCTCTCTCCATGCCGCTCACCCGCTCTCCCTGTCACTCACCCTCTCTCCCTTTCACTCACCCTCTCTCCCTGTCTCTCGCTCTCCCTGTCACTCGCTCTCCCTTTTGCTCGCTCTCCCTTTTGCTCGTTTTCCCTGTTGCTCGCACTTCCTGTGGCTCGCTCTCCCTGTCGCTCGCTCTCCTTTTCGCTCGCTGTCCCTGTCCCTCACTTTCTCTGTTGCTCACTTTCCCTGTCGCTCGCTTTCCCTGTTCCTCACTTGCCCCGTCGCTCACTCTCCCTCTCCCTGGCTTTCCCTTTCACTTGCTTTCCCTGTTGCACCCTTTCCCTGTCGCTCGCTTTCCCTGTCACTCGCTTTCCCTGTCGCTCACTTTCCCTGACCCTCGCTCTCCCTATCCCTCACTCTCCCTGTCGCTCGCTCTGTCTGTCGGTCGCTCTGTCAGTCGGTCGCTCTGTCAGTCGGTCGCTCTGTCTGTCGTTCGCTCTGTCTGTCACTCGCTCCCTCTCTCGCTCGCTCCCTCTCTCGCTCGCTCATTCTCGCCGTCGATCTCCTTGTCGATGTAGCTCTCTCGCTCTGTTGCTCGCCCTCTCTTTGTCGCTCGCCCTCTCTCTCTGTCATTCACCCTCTCTCCCTGTCCCTTGCCCTTTCTCTCTGTTGCTTGCGCTCTCTCTGTCACTTGCCCTCTCTCTCTGTCGCTCGCCCTCTCTCTCTGTCGTTCGCCCTCACTCACTGTTGCTCGCGCTCTCTCTTTCGCTTGCCCTCTCTCTCTGTTGCTCGCCCTCTCTCTCTTTCTCTCATTCTACCTGTCGCTCACTTACTCTGTTGCATGCTCTCTCTTTCGCTTGCTATCCCTGTCGCTCGCTCTCCCTGTCGCTCGCTCTCCCTGTCGCTCACTCTGTCTGTCGCTCGCTCTGTCTGTCGCTCGCTCTGTGTTTCGCTCGCTCTCACTGTCGCTCGCTCCCTCTCTCGCTCGCTCCCTCTCTCGCTCTCGCTGTCGATCTCCTTGTTGATGTAGCTCTCTCGCTCTGTCGCTTGCCCTCTCTCTGTCGCTCACTCTCTCTCTGTCGCTCGCCCTCTCTCCCTGTCGCTCTCTCTCTCTGTTGCTCGCTCTCTCCCTCTTTCGCTTGCGCTCTCTCTGTCACTCAGCCTCTCTCTCTGTCGCTCGCCCTCTCTCTGTCACTCGCCCTCTCTCCCTGATGCTCGCCCACTCTCCCTGGCACTTGGCCTCTCTCCCTGTCGCTCGCCCTCTCTTCCTGTCGCTCGACCCCTCTCCCTGTCGCTCGTGCTCCCTCTGTCACTCACCCTCTCTCCCTGTCGCTCGTCCTCTCTCCCTGTCGCTCGCCCTCTCTCTGTCGCTCTCTCTCGCTCTGCCACTCTCTCTCTCGCTTTCTCTCAGTTGCTCTCCCTGTCGCCCGCTCTCCCTGTCGCTCGCTCTCTCTGTCACTTGCTCTCCCTGTCGCTTGCTCTGTCTGTCACTCGCTCTGTCTGTCGCTCGCTCTCTCTGTCTGTCACTCACTCTCCCTGTCACTCACTCGCCTTGTCGCTCGCTCTGTCTGCCGCTCGCTCTGTCTGCCGCTCGCTCTGTCTGTTGCTCGCTCTCTCTTTCGCTCGCACTCTCTCTGTCGCTCGCACTCTCTCCCTGTCACTCGCCCTCTCTCTCTGTTGCTCGCCCACTCTCCCTGGCACTCGGCCTCTCTCACTGTCGCTCACGCTCTCTCCCTGTCGCTCGCCCTCTCTCCCTGTCGCGCGTCCTCTATCTGTCGCTTGCCCTCACTCCCTGTCACTCGCCATCTTTCTCTGTCGCTCGCGCTCTCTCTGTCACATGCCCTCTCTCTGTGTCACTCGCCCTCTCTCCCTGTCGTTCGCCCTCTCTACCTGTCGCTTGCCCACTCTCCTTGTCGCTCACCCTCTCTCTATGTCGCTCTCGTGCTCTTTCCCTGTCACTCTCGTGCTCTTTCCCTGTAGCTCTCACGCTCTCTCTCTCTGTCGCTCATACACTCTCCCTGTCGCTCGGTCTCTCTGTCGCTCGCTCTCCCTGTCGCTCAAGCATTCTCCCTGTCACTTGCTCTCCCTGTCGCTTGCTCTCCCTGTCACTCGCTCTCCCTGTCTCTCACTCTCCCTTTCAATCCCTCTGTCGCTCTTGCTCTTTCTGTCGTTCATGGTCTCCCTGCACTCTCCCTCTCTCTCTGTTGCTCAACCTCTCTGTTGCTCGCCCTCTCTCTCTGTCGCTCACCCTCTCTCTCTGTCGCTCACCCTCTCACTCTTTCACTCACCCTCTCTCTCTGTCGCTCACACTCTCTCTGTTGCTCGCCCTCTCTTTCTGTCGATCGCCCTCTCTCCATGTCACTCACCCTCTCTCCCTGTCGCTCACCCTCTCTCCCTGTCACTCACCCTCTCCCCCGTCTCTTGCTCTCCCTGTCGCTTGCTCTCCCTGTCGATCATTCTCCCTTTCGCTCATTCTCTTTGTTGCTCACTCTCCGTATCGCTCACTCTCCCTGTCGCTCACTCTCCCTCTCCCTCGCTTTCCCTGTCACTCGCTTTCCCTCTTGCTCGCTTTCCCTGTCCCTGGCTTTACCTGTCCCTCGCTCTCCCTGTCCCTCGCTTTCCCTGTCCCTTGCTCTCCCTGTCCCTCGCTCACCCTGTCTCTCGCTCTGTCTGTCGCTCGCTCTGTCTGTCGCTCGCTCTGTCTCTCGCTCGCTCTGTCTCTCGCTCGCTCCCTCTCTCGCTTGCTCGTTCTCGCTGTGGATCTCCTTGTCGATGTAGCTCTCTCGCTATGTCGCTCGCACTCTCTCTGTCACTCTCCCTCTCTCTCTGTCGTTCACCCTCTCTCCCTGTCGCTCACCCTTCTCTCTGTTGCTCACACTCTCTCTGTCAGTCGCCCTCTCTCTCTGTTGCTCGCCCTGTCTCTCTGTCGCTCGCTCTCCTTGTTGCTCATTCTCCCTGTTGCTCATTCTCCCTGTCGCTCACTTACCCTGTTGCTCGCTCTCTCTTTCGTTCGCTCTCTCTTTCGCTCGCTCTCTCTTTCGCTCGCTCTCCCTGTTGCTCACTCTCCCTGTCGCTCACTCTGTCTGTCACTCGCTCTCCCTGTCGCTCGCTCTCCCTGTCGCACGCTCTCCCTGTCGCTTGCTCTCACTGTCGCTCGCTCTCTCCGTCGCTTGCTCTGTCTGTCGCTCGCTCTGTGTGTTGCTCGCTCTGTCTGTCGCTCGCTTTGTCTGTCGTTCGCTCTGTCTGTTGCTCGCTCTATCTGTCGCTCGCTCCCTCTCTCGCTTGCTCCCTCTCTTGCTCTCGCTTTCGATCTCCTTGTTTGTGTTGGTCTCTCACTCTGTCGCTCACCCTTTCTCTGTCGCTCACCCTCTCTCTCTGTTGCTCACCCTCTCTCCCTGTCACTCGCCCTTTCTCTCTGTCGCTCGTGCTCTCTCTGTCGCTCGCCCTCTCCCTCTGTCGCTCACCCTCTCTCTCTGTCGTTCTCTCTCTCTCCCTGTCGCTCGCCCTCTCTCTCTGTCGCTCATGCTCTCCCTGTCGCTCTCTCTCTGTTGCTCGCTCTCTCTCTCTGTCGCTCACGCTCTCTCTTTTGCTCACCCTCTCTCCCTGTCTCTCGCCCTCTCTCTCTGTCGCTCACCCTCTCTCTGTCTGACGCCCTCTCTCCCTGTTACTCGCCCTCTCTCCCTGTCGCTCGCCCTCTCTCCCTGTCGCTCACCCTCTCACTCTGTTGCTCGCCCTCTCTCTGTCACTCGCCCTATCTCTCTTTTGCTCGACCTCTGTCCCTGTCACTCGCCCTTTCTCTCTGTCGCTCGTGCTCTCTCTGTCGCTCGCCCTCTCTCTCTGTCGCTCGCCCTCTCTCACTGTCAGTCGCCCGCTCTCTCCATCGACCTCCCTGTCACTGTCGCTCTATCTCTGTCACTTGAGCTCTGTCTCTGTCACTTGCTCTTGCTGTCACTTACTCTCCCTGTCGCTCACTCTCTCTGTCGCTCGCTCTACATGCCGCTCGCTCTCCCGGCCATTCGCTCTCCCTGCCGCTCGCTCTCCCTGCCGCTCGCTCTCCCTGCTGCTCACTCTCCCTGCCACTTGCTCTGTCTGCCGCTCACTCTGTCCGCCGCTCGCTCTGTCCGCCGCTCGCTCTGTCCGCCGTTCACTCTGTCCGCCGCTCAATCTGTCTGCTGCTCACTCTGTCTGTCGCTAACTCGATCTGTCGCTCGCTCGGTCTGTCGCTCGCTCTGTCTGTCGTTTGCTCACTCTGTTGTTCGCTGTCTCTGTAGCTGGCTCTCTGTTGCTCTCTCTCACTCTGCCACTCTCTCTCTCGCTTTCTCTCAGTTGCTCGCTCTCTCCCTCTGTCTCTCGCTCTCTCCCTCTGTAGCTCGCTCTCTCCCTCTGCTGCTCGCTCTCACCCTCTGTCGCTCGCTCTCCCCCTCTGTCGCTCGCTCGCTCCCTCTCTAGCTCAGTCTCTCCCTCTGCTGGTCGCTCTCTCCCTTTTTCGCTCGCTCTCTCCTTCTTTCACTCACTCTCTCCCTCTGTCGCTCGCTCTCTCCCTCTGTCGCTCGCGCTCTCCCTCTGTAGGTCGCTCTCTCCCTCTTTTGCTCGCACTCTCTCCCTGTCATTCGCTCTCTCTCTGTCATTCTCTGTCTCTCCCTGTCGCTCTCTCTCGCTCTCTCTCGCTCTCTTGCTCTCTCTCGCTCTCTCTCGCTCCCTGTTGCTCTTGCTCTCTCTGTCTCTGTCACTTTCTCTGTCTGTTGCTTTGTCTCCCTCTCTCGCTCTCTCTCTGTTTCTCCCTCTCTCACTGTCCCGCAGTCACTCTCTCTCTGTCTCTCGATCTCTCTGTCGCTCGCTCTCTCTGTCGCTCACTCTCTCTGCCGCTCGCTCTCCCTGTGGCTCGCTCTCCCTGTGGCTCGCTCTCCCTGTCGCTCGCACTCCCTGTCGCTCGCTCTCCCTTTCAATCCCTCTGTCGCTCTTGCTCTTTCTGTCGTTCATGGTCTCCCTGCACTCTCCCTCTCTCTCTGTTGCTCAACCTCTCTGTTGCTCGCCCTCTCTCTCTGTCGCTCACCCTCTCTCTCTGTCGCTCACCCTCTCACTCTTTCACTCACCCTCTCTCTCTGTCGCTCACGCTCTCTCTGTTGCTCGCCCTCTCTTTCTGTCGATCGCCCTCTCTCCATGTCACTCACCCTCTCTCCCTGTCGCTCACCCTCTCTCCCTGTCACTCACCCTCTCCCCCGTCTCTTGCTCTCCCTGTCGCTTGCTCTCCCTGTCGATCATTCTCCCTTTCGCTCATTCTCTTTGTTGCTCACTCTCCGTATCGCTCACTCTCCCTGTCGCTCACTCTCCCTCTCCCTCGCTTTCCCTGTCACTCGCTTTCCCTCTTGCTCGCTTTCCCTGTCGCTCGCTTTCCCTGTCCCTCGCTTTCCCTGTCGCTCGCTTTCCCTGTCCCTGGCTTTACCTGTCCCTCGCTCTCCCTGTCCCTCGCTTTCCCTGTCCCTTGCTCTCCCTGTCCCTCGCTCACCCTGTCTCTCGCTCTGTCTGTCGCTCGCTCTGTCTGTCGCTCGCTCTGTCTCTCGCTCGCTCTGTCTCTCGCTCGCTCCCTCTCTCGCTTGCTCGTTCTCGCTGTGGATCTCCTTGTCGATGTAGCTCTCTCGCTATGTCGCTCGCACTCTCTCTGTCACTCTCCCTCTCTCTCTGTCGTTCACCCTCTCTCCCTGTCGCTCACCCTTCTCTCTGTTGCTCACACTCTCTCTGTCAGTCGCCCTCTCTCTCTGTTGCTCGCCCTGTCTCTCTGTCGCTCGCTCTCCTTGTTGCTCATTCTCCCTGTTGCTCATTCTCCCTGTCGCTCACTTACCCTGTTGCTCGCTCTCTCTTTCGTTCGCTCTCTCTTTCGCTCGCTCTCTCTTTCGCTCGCTCTCCCTGTTGCTCACTCTCCCTGTCGCTCACTCTGTCTGTCACTCGCTCTCCCTGTCGCTCGCTCTCCCTGTCGCACGCTCTCCCTGTCGCTTGCTCTCACTGTCGCTCGCTCTCTCCGTCGCTTGCTCTGTCTGTCGCTCGCTCTGTGTGTTGCTCGCTCTGTCTGTCGCTCACTTTGTCTGTCGTTCGCTCTGTCTGTTGCTCGCTCTATCTGTCGCTCGCTCCCTCTCTCGCTTGCTCCCTCTCTTGCTCTCGCTTTCGATCTCCTTGCTTGTGTTGGTCTCTCACTCTGTCGCTCACCCTTTCTCTGTCGCTCACCCTCTCTCTCTGTTGCTCACCCTCTCTCCCTGTCACTCGCCCTTTCTCTCTGTCGCTCGTGCTCTCTCTGTCGCTCGCCCTCTCCCTCTGTCGCTCACCCTCTCTCTCTGTCGTTCTCTCTCTCTCCCTGTCGCTCGCCCTCTCTCTCTGTCGCTCATGCTCTCCCTGTCGCTCTCTCTCTGTTGCTCGCTCTCTCTCTCTGTCGCTCACGCTCTCTCTTTTGCTCACCCTCTCTCCCTGTCTCTCGCCCTCTCTCTCTGTCGCTCACCCTCTCTCTGTCTGACGCCCTCTCTCCCTGTTACTCGCCCTCTCTCCCTGTCGCTCGCCCTCTCTCCCTGTCGCTCACCCTCTCACTCTGTTGCTCGCCCTCTCTCTGTCACTCGCCCTATCTCTCTTTTGCTCGACCTCTGTCCCTGTCACTCGCCCTTTCTCTCTGTCGCTCGTGCTCTCTCTGTCGCTCGCCCTCTCTCTCTGTCGCTCGCCCTCTCTCACTGTCAGTCGCCCGCTCTCTCCATCGACCTCCCTGTCACTGTCGCTCTATCTCTGTCACTTGAGCTCTGTCTCTGTCACTTGCTCTTGCTGTCACTTACTCGCCCTGTCGCTCACTCTCTCTGTTGCTCGCTCTACATGCCGCTCGCTCTCCCGGCCATTCGCTCTCCCTGCCGCTCGCTCTCCCTGCCGCTCGCTCTCCCTGCTGCTCACTCTCCCTGCCACTTGCTCTGTCTGCCGCTCGCTCTGTCCGCCGCTCGCTCTGTCCGCCGTTCACTCTGTCCGCCGCTCAATCTGTCTGCTGCTCACTCTGTCTGTCGCTAACTCGATCTGTCGCTCGCTCGGTCTGTCGCTCGCTCTGTCTGTCGTTTGCTCACTCTGTTGTTCGCTGTCTCTGTAGCTGGCTCTCTGTTGCTCTCTCTCACTCTGCCACTCTCTCTCTCGCTTTCTCTCAGTTGCTCGCTCTCTCCCTCTGTCTCTCGCTCTCTCCCTCTGTAGCTCGCTCTCTCCCTCTGCTGCTCGCTCTCACCCTCTGTCGCTCGCTCTCCCCCTCTGTCGCTCGCTCGCTCCCTCTCTAGCTCAGTCTCTCCCTCTGCTGGTCGCTCTCTCCCTTTTTCGCTCGCTCTCTCCTTCTTTCACTCACTCTCTCCCTCTGTCGCTCGCTCTCTCCCTCTGTCGCTCGCGCTCTCCCTCTGTAGGTCGCTCTCTCCCTCTTTTGCTCGCACTCTCTCCCTGTCATTCGCTCTCTCTCTGTCATTCTCTGTCTCTCCCTGTCGCTCTCTCTCGCTCTCTCTCGCTCTCTTGCTCTCTCTCGCTCTCTCTCGCTCCCTGTTGCTCTTGCTCTCTCTGTCTCTGTCACTTTCTCTGTCTGTTGCTTTGTCTCCCTCTCTCGCTCTCTCTCTGTTTCTCCCTCTCTCACTGTCCCGCAGTCACTCTCTCTCTGTCTCTCGATCTCTCTGTCGCTCGCTCTCTCTGTCGCTCACTCTCTCTGCCGCTCGCTCTCCCTGTGGCTCGCTCTCCCTGTGGCTCGCTCTCCCTGTCGCTCGCACTCCCTGTCGCTCGCTTTCCTGCCTGTTGCTCACTCTCCCTGTCGCTCGCTCTCCCTGTCGCTCGCTCGGTCTGCCGCTCGCTATGTCTGCCGCTGGCTCTATCTGTCGTTCGCTCTGTCTGTCGCTCCCTCTCCCTGTCGCTCGCACTGTCTGTCACTCGCTCCGTCTGTTGCTCGCTCTCTCTCATTCTTGCTTATGCTCTCTCTCTGTTGCTCGCTCTCCCTGTCGCTCATTCTCCCTGTCGTTCACTTTCCCTGTTGCTCACTCTCTCTTTCGCTCACTCTCCCTGTCGCTCATTCTCCCTGTTGCTCACTTTCCCTGTCGCTCAATCTCTCTTTCGCTCGTTCTCCCTGTCGCTCGCTCTCCCTGTCACTCGCTCTACCTGTCACTCGCTTTCCCTGTCCCTCACTTTCCCTGTCGCTTGCTTTTCCTGTTGCTCGCTTTCCCTGTCACTCGCTCTCTCTGTCACTCTCCTTTTCTCTCTGTTGCTCGCCTTCTCTTTTGCTCGCCCTCTCTCTCTGTCGCTCATGCTCTCTCTCTGTCGCTCGCACTCTCTTTGTTGCTCGCTCTCTTTCTCTGTTGCTCGCCCTCTCTCTCTGTTGATCGCCCTCTCTCCATGTCACTCACCCTCTCTCCCTGTTGCTCACCCTCTCTCCCTTTCACTCACCCTCTCTCCCTGTCTCTCACTCTTTCCTGTCGCTCGCTCTCCCTGTTGCTCGCACTCCCTGTCGCTCGCTCTCCATGTCGCTCGCTCTCCCTTTTGCTCGCTGTCCCTGTCCCTCGCTTTCCCTGTTGCTCGCTTTCCCTGTCGCTCGCTTTCCCTGTTCCTCGCTTTCCCTGTCGCTCACTCTCCCTCTCCCTCGCTTTCCCTGTCGCTCACTTTCCCATTTGCTCCCTTTCCCTGTTGCTCGCTTTCCCTGTCGCTCGCTTTCCCTGTCACTCGCTTTCCCTGTCCCTGGCTTTCCCTGTTGCTCGCTTTCCCTGTCCCTGGCTTTCCCTGTCCCTCGCTCTCCCTGTCCCTCGCTTTCCCTGTACCTCGCTCTCAATGTCCCTCGCTCTCCCTGTCACTCGCTCTGTCTGTCACTCACTCTGTCTGTCGCTCGCTCCCTCTCTCACTCGCTCCCTCTCTCGCTCGCTCATTCTCGCTGTCGATCTCCTTGTCGATGTTGCTCTATCTCTGTCACTTGGGCTCTGTCTCTGTCACTTGCTCTCGCTGTCACTTACTGTCCCTGTTGCTCACCCTCTTGCTCTGTTGCTTGCCCTCTCTCTGTCGCTCGCCCTCTCTCTCTGTCGCTTGACCTCCCTGCTGCATGCTCTCCCTGCCGCTCACTCTCCCTGCCACTTTCTCCGTCTGCCGCTCGCTCTGTCCGCCGCTCACTCTGTCCGCCGTTCGCTCTGTCCGCCACTCAATCTGTCTGCTGCTCGCTCTGTCTGTCGCTCACTCGGTCTGTCGCTCGCTCGGTCTGTTGCTCGCTCTATCTGTTGCTCGATCACTCTGTCGCTCGCTGTTTCTGTCGCTCGCTCTCTGTTGCTCTCTCTTGCTCTGCCACTCTCTCTCTCGCTGTCTCTCAGTTGCTCGCTCTCTCCCTCTGTCGCTCGCCCTCTCCCTCTGTCGCTCGCTCTCTCCCTCTGTTGCTCACTCTCTCCCTCTGTCGCTCGCTCTCTCTGTTTGTCACTCACTCTCCGTGTCGCTCGCTCTCCCTGTCGCTCGCTCGGTCTGCTGCTCGCTATGTCTGCCGTTGGCTCTATCGGTCGTTCGCTCTGTCTGTCGCTCACTCTGTCTGTCGCTCGCTCTCCGTGTCACTCCCTATCCCTGTCGCTCGCTCTCCCTGTCGCTCACTCTCCCTGTCGCTCACTCTCCCTGTCGCTCGCTCTGTCTGTCGCACTCTCCCTCTGTCGCTCACTCTCTCCCTCTGTCGCTCGCTCTCTCCCTCTCCAGCTCACTCTCTCCCTCTGCTGGTCGCTCTCTCCCTCTTTCGCTCGCTCTCTCCCTCTGTCACTCGCTCTCTCCCTCTGTCGCTCGCTCTCTCCCTCTGTAGGTCGCTCTCTCCCTGTGTTGCTCGCACTCTCTCCCTGTCATTCGCTCTCTCTCTGTCATTCTCTGTCTTTCCCTGTCACTCTCTCTCACTCTCTCTTGCTCTCTCTTGCTCTCTCTCACTCCCTGTTGCTCTCGCTCTCTCTGTCTCTGTCACTTTCTCTGTCTGTTGCTTTGTCTCCCTCTCTCGCTCTCTCTCTGTTTCTCCTCTCTCTCTGTCCCACAGTCACTCTCTCTCTGTCGCTCGCTCTCTCTGTCGCTCACTCTCTCTGCCGCTCGCTCTCCCTGTGGCTCGCTCTCCCTGTGGCTCGCTCTCCCTGTGGCTCGCTCTCCCTGTCGCTCGCACTCCCTGTCGCTCGCTCTCTCTGTCTGTTGCTCACTCTCCCTGTCGCTCGCTGTCCCTGTCACTCGCTCGGTCTGCTGCTCGTTATGTCTGCCGTTGGCTCTATCTGCCGTTCGCTCTGTCTGTCGCTCACTCTGTCTGTCGCTCGTTCTCCCTGTCGCTCCCTATCCCTGTCGCTCGCTCTCCCTGTCGCTCGCTCTCCCTGTCGCTCACTCTCCATGTCGCTCGCTCTGTCTGTCGCTCGCTCCGTCTGTTGCTCGCTCTCTCTCATTCTTGCTTATGCTCTCTCTCTTTCGCTCACTCTCCCTGTCGCTCGCTCTCCCTGTCGCTCACTTTCCCTGTCGCTCACTCTGTCTTTCGCTCGCTCTCCCTGTCGCTCGGTCTCACTGTCGCTCGCTATCCGTGTCGCTCGCTCTCCCTGTTGTTCACTTTCCCTGTTGCTCGCTCTCCCCTGTTACTCGCTCTCCCTGTCCCTCACTTTCCCTGTCACGTGCTTTTCCTGTTGCCCGCTTTCCCTGTCGCTCGCTCTCTCTGTCACGCTCCTTTTCTCTCTGTTGCTCGCCTTCTCTGTTGCTCACCTTCTCTCTCTGTCACTCGCCCTCTCTCTCTGTCGCTCGTGCTCTCTTTGTTGCTCGCTCTGTTTCTCTGTTGCTCACCCTCTCTCCCTTTCACTCACCCTCTCTCTCTGTCTTTCACTCTCCCTGTCACTCACTCTCCCTGTCGCTCGCTCTCCCTGTCGCTCGCTCGGTCTGCTGCTCGCTATGTCTGCCGTTGGCTCTATCTGTCGTTCGCTCTGTCTGTCGCTCACTCTGTCTGTCGCTCGCTCTCCCTGTCGCTCCCTATCCCTGTCGCTCGCTCTCCCTGTCGCTCACTCTCCCTGTCGCTCACTCTCCCTGTCGCTCGCTCTGTCTGTCGCACTCTCCCTCTGTCGCTCACTCTCTCCCTCTGTCGCTCGCTCTCTCCCTCTCCAGCTCACTCTCTCCCTCTGCTGGTCGCTCTCTCCCTCTTTCGCTCGCTCTCTCCCTCTGTCGCTCGCTCTCTCCCTCTGTAGGTCGCTCTCTCCCTCTGTTGCTCGCACTCTCTCCCTGTCATTCGCTCTCTCTCTGTCATTCTCTGTCTTTCCCTGTCACTATCTCTCACTCTCTCTTGCTCTCTCTTGCTCTCTCTCACTCCCTGTTGCTCTCGCTCTCTCTGTCTCTGTCACTTTCTCTGTCTGTTGCTTTGTCTCCCTCTCTCGCTCTCTCTCTGTTTCTCCTCTCTCTCTGTCCCACAGTCACTCTCTCTCTGTCGCTCGCTCTCTCTGTCGCTCGCTCTCCCTGTGGCTCGCTCTCCCTGTGGCTCGCTCTCCCTGTGGCTCGCTCTCCCTGTAGCTCGCTCTCCCTGTCGCTCGCACTCCCTGTCGCTCACTCTCTCTGTCTGTTGCTCACTCTCCCTGTTGCTCGCTCTCCCTGTCGCTCGCTCGGTCTGCTGCTCGCTATGTCTGCCGTTGGCTCTATCTGTCGTTTGCTCTGTCTGTCGCTCACTCTGTCTGTCGCTCGTTCTCCCTGTCACTCCCTATCCCTGTCGCTCGCTCTCCCTGTCGCTCGCTCTCCCTGTCGCTCGCTCTCCCTGTCGCTCACTCTCCCTGTCGCTCGCTCTGTCTGTTGCTCGCTCCGTCTGTTGCTTGCTCTCTCTCATTCTTGCTTATGCTCTCTCTCTTTCGCTCACTCTCCCTGTCGCTCGCTCTCACTGTCGCTCGCTATCCCTGTCGCTTGCTCTCCCTGTTGTTCACTTTCCCTGTTGCTCGCTCTCCCTGTCACTCGCTCTCCCTGTCCCTCACTTTCCCTGTCACGTGCTTTTCCTGTTGCCCGCTTTCTCTGTCACTCGCTCTCTCTGTCACTCTCCTTTTCTCTCTGTTGCTCGCCTTCTCTGTTGCTCACCTTCTCTCTCTGTCACTCGCCCTCTCTCTCTGTCGCTCGTGCTCTCTTTGTTGCTCGCTCTGTTTCTCTGTTGCTCACCCTCTCTCCCTTTCACTCACCCTCTCTCCCTGTCTTTCACTCTCCCTGTCGCTCGCTCTCCCTTTCGCTCGCTCTCCCTGTCGCTCGCACTCCCTGTCGCTCCCTCTCCCTGTCGCTCGCTCTCCCTGTCGCTCACTCTGTCTGTCGCTCGCTCTGTCTGTCGCTTGCTCTGTCTGTCGCTCGCTCCCTCTCTCACTCGCTCCGTCTCTCGCTCGCTCGTTCTCGCTGTCGATCTCTTTGTCAATGTAGCTCTCTCGCTCTGTTGCTCGCCCTCTGTCTGTTGCTCACTCTCTCTCTCTCTGTCGTTCACCCTCACTCTCAGTCGCTCGCCCTCTCTCCCTGTTGCTCGCCCTCTCTCTCTGTCACTTGCCCTCTCTCTCTGTTGCTTGCCCTCTCTCTCTGTCACTCATTCTCCCAGTCGCTCACTTACCCTGTTGCTTGCTCTCTCTTTCGCTCGCTCTCTCTTTCTCTCGCTCTCCCTGTGGCTCGCTCTCCCTGTGGCTCGCTCTCCCTGTGGCTCGCTCTCCCTGTCGCTCGCACTCCCTGTCGTTCGCTCTGTGAGTCGCTCACTCTATCTGTCACTCTCTCCCTCTCTCGCTCGCTCCCTCTCTCGTTCTCACTGTCGATCTCCTTGTTGATGTAGCTCTCTCGCTCTGTCACTTGCCCTCTCTCTGTTGCTCACCCTCTCTCTCTTCGCTCACCCTCTCTCCCTGTCACTCGCCCTTTCTCTCTGATGCTCGTGCTCTCTCTGTCGCTCGCTCTCTCTCCCTGACGCTCACCCTCTCTCTCTGTCGCTTGCGCTCTCTCTGTCGCTCGCCCTCTCTCCCTGTCGCTCTCTCTCTCTGTTGCTCACTCTCTCTCTCTGTCGCTCACCCTCTCTCTCTGTCGCTCATCCTCTCTCTGTCGCTCGCCCTCTCTCCCTGTTGCTCGCCCACTCTCCCTGGCACTCGCCCTCTCTTCCTGTCACTCGACCCCTCTCCCTCAGTGTCACTCTCGCACTCTTTCCCTGTTGCTCTCACGGTCTCTCTCTCTGTTGCTCATGCACACTCCCTGTCGCTCGTTCTCTCTGTCGCTCGCTCTCCCTGTTGCTCATGCACTCTCCCTGTCACTCGCTCTCCCTGTCACTCGCTCTACCTGTCTCTTGCTCTCCCTGTCTCTCGCTCTCCCTGTCGATCCCTTTGTCGCTCTCGCTCTCTCTGTCGTTCATGCTCTCTCTGTCACTCTCCCTCTCTCTCTGTTGCTCGTCCTCTCTGTTGCTCACCCTCTCTCTCTGTCGCTCACCCTCTCTCTCTGTCGCTCGCCCTCTCTCTCTCTCACTCACCCTCTCTCTCTGTCGCTCACCCTCTCTCTCTGTTGCTCGCCCTCTCTCTCTGTCGATCGCCCTCTCTCCATGTCGCTCACCCTCTCTCCCTGTGGCTCACCCTCTCTCCCTGTCACTCACCCTCTCTAGCTTTCTCTTGCTCTCCCTGTTGCTCGCTCTCCCTTTCACTCGCTGCCCCTGTCCCTCGCTTTCCTTGTCCCTCGCTTTCCCTGTTGCTCGCTTTCCCTGTCGCTCGCTTTCCCTGTTCCTCCCTTTCCCTGTCGCTCACTCTCCCTCTCCCTCGCTTTCCCTGTTGCTCGCTTTCCCATTTGCTCCCTTTCCCTGTCGCTCACTTTCCCTTTCCCTCGCTTTCTCTGTCGCTCGCTTTCCCTGTCGCTCGCTTTCCCTGTCCCTCTCTCTCCCTGTCCCTCGCTTTCCGTGTCCCTCGCTCTCAATGTCCCTCGCAATCCCTGTCGCTCGCTCTGTCTGTCGCTGGCTCTGTCTGTCGCTCGCTCCCTCTCTCACTCGCTCCCTCTCTCGCTCGCTCGTTCTCGCTGTCGATCTCCTTGTCGATGTAGCTCTCTCGCACTGTCGCTTGCCCTCTCTCTCTGTCGCTCACCCTCTCTCTCTTTCATTCACCCTCTCTCCCAGTCACTAGCCCTTTCTCTCTGTCGCTCAAGCTCTCTCTGTCACTCGCCCTCACTGTCTGTCGCTCGCCCTCTCTCCCTGTTGCTCGCCCTCTCTCTCTGTCACTTGCCCTCTCTCTCTGTCACTCGCCCTCTCTCTCTGTCACTCGCCCTCTCTCCCTGTCGCTCATCCTCTTTCCCTGTCGCTTGCCCTCTCTACCTGTTGCTCGCCCCCTCTCTCTGTCGCTCACCCTCTCTCTCTGTCGCTCTCGTGCTCTTTCCCTTTCGCTCTCGTGCTCTTTCCCTGTTGTTCTCATGCTCTCTCTCTCTGTCGCTCATACACTCTCCCTGTCGCTCGTTCTCTCTGTCGCTCGCTCTCCCCGTCATTCATGCACTCTCACTGTCACTCGCTCTCCCTGTTGCTTGCTCTCCCTGTAACTCGCTCTCCCTGTCGCTCGCTCTACCTGTCGCTCGCTCTCTCTGTCTCTCGCTCTCACTGTCGATCCTTCTGTCGCTCTCGCTCTCTCTGTCATTCATGTCCTCCCTGTCACTCTCCCTCTCTGTTGCTCGCCCTCTCTGTTGCTCGCCCTCTCTCTCTGTTGCTCACCATCTCTCTCTGTCCCTTGCCCTCTCTCTCTGTCACTCACCCTCTCTCTCTGTCGCTCACCCTCTCTCTCTGTCACTCAACCTCTCTCTCTGTCGCTCATGCTCTCTCTGTTGCTCGCCCTTTCTCTCTGTCGCTCACCATCTCTCTCTGTCCCTCGCCCTCTCTCTCTGTCACTCACCCTCTCTCTCTGTCGCTCACCCTCTCTCTCCGTCACTCACCCTCTCTCTCTGTCGCTCACGCTCTCTCTGTTGCTCGCCCTTTCTCTCTGTCGCTCACAATCTCTCTCTGTCCCTCGCCCTGTCTCTCTGTCACTCACCCTCTCTCTCTGTCACTCACCCTCTCTCTCTGTCACTCACCCTCTCTCTCTGTCGCTCACGCTCTCTCTGTTGCTCGCCCTTTCTCTCTGTCGATCGCCCTCTCTCCATGTCGCACACCCTCTCTCCATGTCGCTCACACTCTCTCCCTGTCGCTTACCCTCTCTCCGGGTCACTCACCCTCTCTCCCTTTCACTCACTGTCCCTGTCCCTCGCTTTCCCTGTTGCTCACTTTCGCTGTCGCTCGCTTTCCCTGTCCCTCGCTTTCCCTGTCACTCAATCTCCCTCTCAGTTGCTATCCCTGTCACTTGCTTTCCCTGTTGCTCGCTTTCCCTGTCGCTCGATTTCCCTGTCCCTCGCTTTCCCTGTCGCTCGCTTTCCCTGTCCCTGGCTTTCCCTGTCGCTCGCCCTCCCAGTCCCTCGCTTTCCCTGTCCCTTGCTATCCCTGTCCCTCGCTCTCCCTGTCGCTCGCTCTGACTGTCGCTCACTCTGTCTGTCACTTGCTCTGTCTCTTGCTCGCTCTGTCTCTCGCTCGCTCCCTCTTTTGCTCGCTCGTTCTCGCTGTGGATCTCCTTGTCGATGTAACTCTGTCGCTCTGTCGCTCACCCTCTCTCTGTCACTTGCCCTCTCTCTCCGTCGTTCACCTTCTCTCCCTGTCACTAGCCCTTTCTCTCTGTCGCTCGTACTCTGCCTGTCGCTCGTTCTATCTGTCGCTCGCTCTGTCTGTCGATCGCTCTGTCGATTGCTCTGTCTGTCGCTCACTCCCTCTCTCGCTCACTCCCTCTCTCGCTCGCTCGTTCTTGCTCTCGATCTCCTTGTCGATGTAGCTCTCTCGCTCTGTCGCACGTCCTCACTCTGTCTCTTGCGCTCTCTCTGTCACTCGCCCTTTCTCTCTGTCGCTCGCGCTCTCTCTGTCACTCACCCTCTCTCCCTGTTGCTCGCCCTCTTTCTCTGTCGCTCACGCTCTCTTTGTCACTTGCCCTCTCTCTCTGTTGCTCACCCTCTCTCTCTGTCGTTCATTCCCCCTATCGCTCACTTACCCTGTTGCTCGCTCTCTTTTTCGCTCGCTCTCACTGTCGCTTGCTCTGTCTGTCACTCGCTCAGTCTGTCGCTCGCTCTGTCTGTCGCTCGCTGTGTCTGTCACTCGCTCTGTTTGTTGCTCGCTCTGTCTGTCGCTCGCTCTGTGTGTCGCTCGCTCTGTCTGTTGCTCGAGCTCTCTCTTTCGCTCACCCTCTCTCCCTGTCGCTCACCCTCTCTCTCTGTTGCTCCGCCCTCTCTCTGTCTGTCGCCCTCTCTCCCTGTTGCTCGCCCTCTCTCCCTGTTGCTCACCCTCTCTCTCTGTCGCTCACTCTCCCTGTCGCTCACTTACCCTTTTGCTCACTCTCTCTTTCACTCGCTCTCTCTTTCGCTCGCTCTCCCTGTCGCACGCTCTCCCTGTCACTCGCTCTCACTGTCGCTCACTCTGTCTGTCGCTTGCTCTGTCTGTCGCTCGCGCTGTCTGTCACTCGCTCGGTGTGTTGCTCGCTCTGTCTGTCGCTCTCTCTATCTGTCGCTCGCTCCCTCTTTCGCTTGCTCCTTCTCTTGCTCTCGCTGTCGATCTCCTTGTTGATGTAGGTCCCTCGCTCTGTCGATCACCCTCTCTCTGTCGCTCGCCCTCTCTCTCTGTCGCTCACCTTCTCTCCCTGTCACTAGCCCTTTCTCTCTGTCGCTTGTGCTCTCTCTGTCACTCACCCTCTCTCTGTCGCTCGCCCTCTCTCTCCGTCGTTCACCCTCTCTCCCTGTCACTCGCCCTTTCTCTCTGTTGCTCATGCTCTCTCTGTCAGTCGCCCTCTCTCTCTGTCGCTCGCCCTCTCTCCCTGTTGCTCGCCCTCTCTCCCTGTTGCTTGCCCTCTCTCTCTGTCACTCGCGCTCTCTCTGTCTCTTGCCCTCTCTCTCTGTTGCTCGCCCTCTCTCTCTGTCACTCACTCTCCCTGTCGCTCACTTACCCTTTTGCTTGCTCTCTCTTTCGCTCGCTCTCCCTGTCGCTCGCTCTGTCTGTCAATCGCTCTCCCTGTCGCTCGCTCTCCTTGTCGCTCGCTCTCCCTGTCGCACGCTCTCCCTGTCACTCGCTCTCACTGTCGCTCACTCTGTCTGTCGCTTGCTCTGTCTGTCACTCGCGCTGTCTGTCACTCGCTCGGTGTGTTGCTCGCTCTGTCTGTCGCTCGCTCTATCTGTCGCTCGCTCCCTCTTTCGCTTGCTCCCTCTCTTGCTCTCGCTGTCGATCTCCTTGTTGATGTAAGTCTCTCGCTCTGTCTATCGCCCTCTCTCTGTTGCTCGCCCTCTCTCTCTGTTGTTCACCTTCTCTCCCTGTCACTAGCCCTTTCTCTCTGTCGCTCGTGCTCTCTCTCTCTGTCGCTCACGCTCTCCCTGTCACTCTCTCTCTCTGTTGCTCCCTTTCTCTCTGTCGCTCGCGCTCTCTCTTTCGCTCGCCCTCTCTCCCTGTCGTTCACCCTCTCTCTCTGTCGCTCGCCCTCTCTCTGTCGCTCACCCTCTCTCTGTCTGACGCACTCTCTCCCTGTTGCTCGCCCTCTCTTCCTGTCGCTCACTCTCTCTCTGTCGCTCTCGTACTCTTTCCCTTTTGCTCTCGTGCTCTCTCTCTGTCGCTCATGCACTCTCCCTGTCCTCGCTCTCTCTGTCGCTCGCTCTCCCTGTCGCTCATGCACTCTCCCTGTCGCTCGCTCTCCCTGTCGCTCACGCTCTCCCTGTCGCTTTCTCTCTCTGTTGCTCGCTCTCCTTCTCTGTCGCTCGCGCTCTCTCTTTCGCTCACCCTCTCTCCCTGTCATTCACCCTCTCTCTCTGTCGCTCGCCCTCTCTCTGTCGCTCGCCCTCTCTCCCTGTTGTTCACCCTCTCTCCCTGTTACTCACCCTCTCTCCCTGTCGCTCACCCTCTCTCTCTGTCGCTCGCCCACTCTCTGTCACTCGCCCTCTCTACCTGTCGCTCGCCCTCTCTACCTGTCGCTCACCTTCTCTCTCTATCGCTCTCGTACTCTTTCCCTTTTGCTCTCGTGCTCTCTCTCTGTCGCTCATGCACTCTCCCTGTCCTCGCTCTCTCTGTCGCTCGCTCTCTCTGTCACTCATGCACTTTCCCTGTCGCTCGCTCTCCCTGTCGCTCACTCTCCCTGTCTCTCACTTTCCCTGTCGCTCGCTTTCCCTGTTGCTTGCTTTCCCTGTCCATTGCTTTCACTGTTGCTCGCTTTCCCTGTCCCTCGCTTTCCCTGTCTCTCGCTTTCCCTGTCCCTCGCTCTCCCTGTCCCTCGCTTTCCCTGTCGCTCGCTCTGTCTGTTGCTCGCTCTGTCTGTTGCTTGCTCTGTCTGTCACTCGCTCTGTCTGTCGCTCGTTCTATCTGTTGCTCGCTCTGTCTGTCGCTCGCTCTGTCTGTCGCTCGCTCTGTCTGTCGCTCGCTCTGTCTGTCGCTCGGGCTGTCTGTCACTCGCTCGGTGTGTTGCTCGCTCTGTCTGTTGCTCGCTCTATCTGTCGCTCGCTCCCTCTTTCGCTTGCTCCCTCTCTTGCTCTCGCTGTCGATCTCCTTGTTGATATAGGTCTCTCGTTCTGTCGATCGCCCTCTCTCTGTCACTTGCCCTCTCTTTCTGTCGCTCACCTTCTCTCCCTGTCACTTGCCCTTTCTCTCTGTCGCTCGTGCTCTCTCTGTCGCTCGCCCTCTCTCTCTCTGTCGCTCACGCTCTCCCTGTCGCTTTCTCTCTCTGTTGCTCGCTCTCTCTCTGTCGCTCGCGCTCTCTATTTCGCTCGCCCCCTCTCCCTGTCATTCACCCTCTCTCTCTGTCGCTCGCCCTCTCTCTGTCGCTCGACCTCTCTCCCTGTTTTTCGCCCACTCTCCCTGTTGCTCACCCTCTCTCCCTGTCGCTCACCCTCTCTCTATGTCGCTCGCCCACTCTCTGTCACTCGCCCTCTCTACCTGTCGCTCGCCCTCTCTACCTGTCGCTCCCTGTTGCTCGCCCTCTTTCTTTGTCGCTCGCGCTCTCTTTGTCACTTGCCCTCTCTGTTGCTCGCCCTCTCTCTCTGTCGCTCATTCTCCCTATCGCTCACTTACCCTGTTGCTCGCTCTCTCTTTCGCTCGCTCTCACTGTCTGTCGCTCTGTCTCTCGCTCGCTCTGTCTGTCGCTCGCTCTGTCTGTCGCTCGCTCTGTTTGTTGCTCGCTCTGTCTGTCGCTCGCTCTGTCTGTCACTCGCTCTGTCTGTCGCTCGGTCTGTCTGTCGATCGCTCTGTCTGTCACTCGCTCCCTCTCTCGCTCGCTCCCTCACTCGCTCGCTCGTTCTCGCTCTTGATCTCCTTTTCGATGTAGCTCTCTCGTTCTGTCGCTCGCCCTCTCTACCTGTCGCTCGCCCACTCTCTCTGTCGCTCACCCTCTCTCTCTGTCGCTCTCGTGCTCTTTCCCTGTTGCTCTCGTGCTCTTTCCCTGTTGTTCTCATGCTCTCTCTCTCTGTCGCTCATACACTCTCCCTGTCGCTCGTTCTCTCTGTCGCTCGCTCTCCCTGTCATTCATGCACTCTCGCTGTCACTAGCTCTCCCTGTTGCTTGCTCTCCCTGTCACTCGCTCTCCCTGTCGCTCGCTCTCCCTGTCGCTCGCTCTACCTGTCGCTCGCTCTCTCTGTCTCTCGCTCTCACTGTCGATCCCTCTGTCGCTCTCGCTCTCTCTGTCATTCATGTCCTCCCTGTCACTCTCCCTCTCTGTTGCTCGCCCTCTCTGTTGCTCGCCCTCTCTCTCTGTCGCTCACCATCTCTCTCTGTCCCTCGCCCTCTCTCTCTGTCACTCACCCTCTCTCTCTGTCGCTCACCCTCTCTCTCTGTCACTCACCCTCTCTCTGTCGCTCACGCTCTCTCTGTTGCTCGCCCTTTCTCTCTGTCGCTCACCATCTCTCTCTGTCCCTCGCCCTCTCTCTCTGTCACTCACCCGCTCTCTCTGTCGCTCACCCTCTCTCTGTCACTCACCCTCTCTCTCTGTCGCTCACGCTCTCTCTGTTGCTCACCCTTTCTCTCTGTTGATCACCCTCTCTCCATGTCGCACACCCTCTCTCCATGACGCTCACACTCTCTCCCTGTCGCTCACCCTCTCTCCGGGTCACTCACCCTCTCTCCCTTTCACTCACTGTCCCTGTCCCTCGCTTTCCTTGTTGCTCACTTTCGCTGTCACTCGCTTTCCCTGTCCCTCACTTTCCCTGTCACTCACTCTCCCTCTCAGTCGCTATCCCTGTCACTCGCTTTCCCTGTTGCTCGCTTTCCCTGTCGCTCGATTTCCCTGTCCCTCGCTTTCCCTGTCGCTCGCTTTCCCTGTCCCTGGCTTTCCCTGTCCCTCGCCTTCCCTGTCCCTCGCTTTCCCTGTCCCTCGCTTTCCCTGTCCCTTGCTCTCCCTGTCCCTCGCTCTCCCTGTTGCTCGCTCTGACTGTCGCTCGCTCTGTCTGTCGCTCGCTCTGTCTCTTGCTCGCTCTGTCTCTCGCTCGCTCCCTCTTTTGCTCACTCGTTCTCGCTGTGGATCTCCTTGTCAATGTAACTCTGTCGCTCTGTCGCTCACCCTCTCTCTGTCGCTCGCCCTCTCTCTCCGTCGTTCACCCTCTCTCCCTGTCACTCGCCCTTTCTCTCTGTTGCTCATGCTCTCTCTGTCAGTCGCCCTCTCTCTCTGTCACTCGCCCTCTCTCCCTGTTGCTCGTCCTCTCTCCCTGTTGCTTGCCCTCTCTCTCTGTCACTCGCGCTCTCTCTGTCTCTTGCCCTCTCTCTCTGTTGCTCACCCTCTCTCTCTGTTACTCACTCTCCCTGTCGCTCAGTTACCCTTTTGCTCGCTCTCTCTTTCGCTCGCTCTCCCTGTCGCTCGCTCTCCTTGTCGCTCGCTCTCCCTGTCGCACGCTCTCCCTGTCGCTCGCTCTCCTTGTCGCTCGCTCTCCCTGTCGCACGCTCTCCCTGTCACTTGCTCTCACTGTCGCTCACTCTGTCTGTCGCTTGCTCTGTCTGTCACTCGCGCTGTCTGTCACTCGCTCGGTGTGTTGCTCGCTCTGTCTGTCGCTCGCTCTATCTGTCGCTCGCTCCCTCTTTCGCTTGCTCCCTCTCTTGCTCTCGCTGTCGATCTCCTTGTTGATGTAGGTCTGTCGCTCTGTCGATCGCCCTCTCTCTGTTGCTCGCCCTCTCTCTCTGTCGGTCACCTTCTCTCCGTCACTAGCCCTTTCTCTCTGTCGCTCGTGCTCTCTCTGTCGCTCGCCCTCTCTCTCTCTGTCGCTCACGCTCTCCCTGTCACTCTCTCTCTCTGTTGCTCACTCTCGCTCTGTCGCTCGCGCTCTCTCTTTCGCTCGCCCTCTCTCCCTGTCGTTCACCCTCTCTCTCTGTCGCTCGCCCTCTCTCTGTCGCTCGCCCTCTCTCTATCTGAAGCACTCTCTCCCTGTTGCTCGCCCTCTCTTCCTGTCGCTCACCTTCTCTCTCTATCGCTCTCGTACTCTTTCCCTTTTGCTCTCGTGCTCTCTCTCTGTCGCTCATGCACTCTCCCTGTCCTCGCTCTCTCTTTCACTCGCTCTCCCTGTCGCTCATGCACTCTCCCTGTCGCTCGCTCTCCCTGTCGCTCGCTCTCCCTGTCGCTCGCTTTCCCTGTTGCTTGCTTTCCCTGTCCCTCGCTTTCACTGTTGCTCGCTTTCACTGTCCCTCGCTTTCCCTGTCCCTCGCTCTGTCTGTCGCTCGCTCTGCCTGTCGCTCGCTCTGCCTGTCGCTCGCTCTGTCTGTCGCTCGTTCTATGTGTCGCTCGCTCTGTCTGTCGCTCACTCTGTCTGTCGCTCGCTCTGTCTGTCGCTCGTTCTGTCTGTCGCTCGCTCCCTCTCTCACTCGCTCGTTCTCGCTCTCGATCTCCTTGTCGATGTAGCTCTCTCGCTCTGTCGCTCGCCCTCACTCTGTCGCTTGCCCTCTCTCTCTGTCCTTCACCCTCTCTCTCCGTCACTCGCCCTTTCTCTCTGTCGCTCGCGCTCTCTCTGTCACTCGCCCTCTCTCCCTGTTGCTCGCCCTCTCTCTGTCGCTCATTCTCCCTATCGCTCACTTACCCTGTTGCTCGCTCTCCCTTTCGCTCGCTCTCACTGTCGCTCGCTCTGTCTGTCACTCGCTCTGTGTGTCGCTCGCTCTGTCTGTCACTCGCTCTGTCTGTCGCTGGCTCTGTCTGTCGCTGGCTCTGTCTGTCGCTCGCTCTGTGTGTCGCTCGCTCTGTCTGTCACTCGCTCTCTCTGTTGCTCGCTCTCTCTCTGTCGCTCGAGCTCTCTCTTTCATCACCCTCTCTCCCTGTCGCTCACCCTCTCTCTCTTATGCTCGCCCTCTCTCTGTCTATCGCCCTCTCTCCCTGTTGCTCGCCCTCTCTCTCCTTCGTTCACCCTCTCTCCCTGTCACTCGCCCTTTCTCTCTGTTGCTCATGCTGTCTCTGTCAGTCGCCCTCTCTCTCTGTTGCTCGCCCTCTCTCCCTGTTGCTTGCCCTCTCTCCCTTTTGCTCGCCCTCTCTCTCTGTCGCTCACGCTCTCTCTGTCTCTTGCCCTCTCTCTCTGTTGTTCGCTCTCTCTCTCTGTCGCTCACTCCCCCTGTCGCTCACTTACCCTTTTGCTCACTCTCTCTTTCACTCGCTCTCTCTTTCGCTCGCTCTCCCTGTCGCACGCTCTCCCTGTCACTCGCTCTCACTGTCGCTCACTCTGTCTGTCGCTTGCTCTGTCTGTCGCTCGCACTGTCTGTCACTTGCTCGGTGTGTTGCTCGCTCTGTCTGTCGCTCGCTCTATCTGTCGCTCTCTCCCTCTCTCGCTTGCTCCCTCTCTTGCTCTCGCTGTCGATCTCCTTGTTGATGTAGGTCTCTCTCTCTGTCTATCACCCTCTCTCTGTTGCTCGCCCTCTCTCTCTGTTGCTCACCTTCTCTCCCTGTCACTAGCCCTTTCTCTCTGTCGCTCGTGCTCTCTCTGTCGCTCGCCCTCTCTCTCTCTGTCGCTCATGCTCTCCCTGTCGCTCTCTCTCTCTGTTGCTCGCTCTCTCTCCGTCGCTCGCGCTCTCTCTTTCGTTAACTTTCTCTCCCTGTCGTTCATCCTCTCTCCCTCTCGCTCACCCTCTCTCTCTGTCGTTCGCCCACTCCCTGTCGCTCGCCCTCTCTCCCTGTCGCTCGCTCTCTGTCCCTGTCGCTCGCCCTCTCTACCTGTCCCTCGCCCTCTCTACCTGTCGCTCACCTTCTCTCTCTATCGCTCTCGTACTCTTTCCCTTTGGCTCTCGTGCTCTCTCTCTGTCGCTCATGCACTCTCCCTGTCCTCGCTCTCTCTGTCGCTCGCTCTCCCTGTCGCACATGCACTCTCCCTGTTGCTCGCTCTCCCTGTCGCTCGGTCTCCCTGTCGCTCACTTTCCCTGTCGCTCACATTCCCTGTTGCTTGCTTTCCCTGTCCCTCGTTTTCACTGTTGCTCGCTTTCCCTGTCCCTCGCTTTCCCTGTCCCTCGCTTTCCCTGCCCCTCGCTTTCCCTGTCGCTTGCTCTGTCTGTCGCTCACTCTGCCTGTCGCTCGCTCTGTCTGTCGCTCGCTCTGTCTATCGCTCGTTCTATCTATCGCTCGCTCTGTCTGTCGATCGCTCTGTCGCTCGCTCTGTCTGTCGCTCACTCCCTCTCTCGCTCACTCCCTCTCTCGCTCGCTCGTTCTCGCTCTCGATCTCCTTGTCGATGTAGCTCTCTCGCTCTGTCGCTCGCCCTCACTCTGTCTCTTGCGCTCTCTCTGTCACTCGCCCTTTCTCTCTGTCGCTCGCGCTCTCTCTGTCACTCGCCCTCTCTCCCTGTTGCTCGCTTTCTTTCTCTGTTGCTCGCTTTCTTTCTCTGTCGCTCGCGCTCTCTTTGTCGCTTGCCCTCTCTCTCTGTTGCTCGCCCTCTCTCTCTGTCGTTCATTCCCCCTATCGCTCACTTACCCTGTTGCTCGCTCTCTCTTTCGCTCGCTCTCACTGTCGCTTGCTCTGTCTGTCACTCGCTCTGTCTGTCGCTCGCTCTGTCTGTCGCTCGCTCTGTTTGTTGCTCGCTCTGTCTGTCGCTCGCTCTGTGTGTCGCTCGCTCTGTCGCTCGCTCTGTTGCTCGCTCTCACTCTCTGTCGCTCGAGCTCTCTCTTTCGCTCACCCTCTCTCCCTGTCGCTCACCCTCTCTCTGTGTTGCTCGCCCTCTCTCCCTGTTGCTCGCCCTCTCTCCCTGTTGCTCACCCTCTCTCTCTGTCGCTCACTCTCCCTGTCGCTCACTTACCCTTTTGCTCACTCTCTCTTTCACTCACTCTCTCTTACGCTCGCTCTCCCTGTCGCTCGCTCTCACTGTCGCTCACCCTGTCACTTGCTCTGTCTGTCACTCGCGCTGTCTGTCACTCGCTCGGTGTGTTGCTCGCTCTGTCTGTCGCTCTCTCTATCTGTCACTCGCTCCCTCTTTCGCTTGCTCCCTCTCTTGCTCTCGCTGTCGATCTCCTTGTTGATGTAGGTCTCTCGCTCTGTCAATCGCCCTCTCTCTGTCGCTCGCCCTCTCTCTCTGTCGCTCACCTTCTCTCCCTGTCACTAGCCCTTTCTCTCTGTCGCTCGTGCTCTCTCTGTCGCTCGCCCTCTCTCTCTCTGTCGCTCACGCTCTCCCTGTCGCTTTCTCTCTCTGTTGCTCGCTCTCTCTCTCTGTCGCTCGCGCTCTCTCTTTCGCTCGCCCTCTCTCCCTGTCATTCACCCTCTCTCTCTGTCGCTCGCCCTCTCTCTGTCGCTCGCCCTCTCTCCCTGTTGTTCGCCCTCTCTCCCTGTTAATCACCCTCTCTCCCTGTCGCTCACCCTCTCTCTCTGTTGCTCGCCCACTCTCTGTCACTCGCCCTCTCTACCTGTTGCTCGCCCTCTCTACCTGTCGCTCACCTTCTCTCTCTATCTCTCGTACTCTTTCCCTTTTGCTCTCGTGCTCTCTCTCTGTCGCTCATGCACTCTCCCTGTCCTCGCTCTCTCTGTCGCTCGCTCTCCCTGTCACTCATGCACTTTCCCAGTCGCTCGCTCTCCCTGTCGCTCGCTCTCCCTGTCTCTCACTTTCCCTGTCGCTCGCTTTCCCTGTTGATTGCTTTCCCTGTCCCTCGCTTTCGCTGTTGCTCGCTTTCCCTGTCCCTCACTTTCCCTGTCCCTCGCTCTCCCTGTCCCTCGCTTTCCCTGTCGCTCGCTCTGTCTGTTGCTCGCTCTGTCTGTCGCTTGCTCTGTCTGTCGCTCGTTCTATGTGTCGCTCGCTCTGTCTGTCGCTCGCTCTATCTGTCGCTCGCTCTGTCTGTCGCTCGCTCCCTCTCTCACTCGCTCCTTCTCTCGCTCGCTCATTCTCGCTCTCGATCTCCTTGTCGATGTAGCTCTCTTGCTCTGGCGCTCGCTCTCACTCTGTCGCTTGCCCTGTCTCTCTGTCATTCACCCTCTCTCTCTGTCACTCGCCCTTTCTCTCTGTCGCTCGCACTCTCTCTGTCACTCGCCCTCTCTCCCTGTTGCTCGCCCTCTCTCTCTGTCGCTCATTCTCCCTATCGCTCACTTACCCTGTTGCTCGCTCTCCCTTTCGCTCGCTCTCACTGTCGCTCGCTCTGTCTGTCGTTCGCTCTGTGTGTCGCTCGCTCTGTCTGTCACTCGCTCTGTCTGTCGCTCGCTCTGTCTGTCGCTGGCTCTGTCTGTCGCTCGCTCTGTGTGTCGCTCGCTCTGTCTGTCACTCGCTCTGTCTGTCGCTCGCTCTGTCTGTCGCTGACTCTGTCTGTCGCTCGCTCTGTGTGTCGCTCGCTCTGTCTGTCACTCGCTCTCTCTGTTGCTCGCTCTCTCTCTGTCGCTCGAGCTCTCTCTTTCGCTCACCCTCTCTCCCTGTCGCTCACCCTCTCTCTCTGTTGCTCGCCCTCTCTCTGTCTATCGCCCTCTCTCCCTGTTGCTCGCCCTCTCTCTCCGTCGTTCACCCTCTCTCCCTGTCACTCGCCCTTTCTCTCTGTTGCTCATGCTGTCTCTGTCAGTCGCCCTCTCTCTCTGTTGCTCGCCCTCTCTCCCTGTCGTTCACTCTCCCTGTCGCTCACTTACGTTTTGCTCACTCTCTCTTTCACTCGCTCTCTCTTTCGCTCGCTCTCACTGTCGCTCGCTCTGTCTGTCGCTCGCTCTCCCTGTCGCTCGCTCTCCCTGTCGCTCGCTCTCCCTGTCGCTCGCTTGGTCTGTCGCTCGCACTGTCTGTCACTCGCTCGGTGTGTTGCTCGCTCTGTCTGTCGCTCGCTCTATCTGTCGCTCGCTCCCTCTTTCGCTTGCTCCCTCTCTTGCTCTCGCTGTCAATCTCCTTGTTGATGTAGGTCTCTCGTTCTGTCGATCGCCCTCTCTCTGTCGCTCGCCCTCTCTCTCTGTCGCTCACCTTCTCTCCCTGTCACTAGCCCTTTCTCTCTGTCGCTCGTGCTCTCTCTGTCGCTCGCCCTCTCTCTCTCTGTCGCTCACGCTCTCCCTGTCACTTTCTCTCTCTGTTGCTCGCTCTCTCTCTGTCGCTCGCGTTCTCTCTTTCGCTCGCCCCCTTTCCCTGTCATTCACCCTCTCTCTCTGTCGCTTGCCCTCTCTCCCTGTTGCTCGCCCACTCTCCCTGTTGCTCACCCTCTCTCCCTGTCGCTCACGCTCTCTCTCTGTCGCTCGCCCACTCTCTGTCACTCGCCCTCTCCAACTGTCGCTCGCCCTCTCTACCTGTCGCTCACCTTCTCTCTCTATCGCTCTCGTACTCTTTCCCTTTTGCTCTCGTGCTCTCTCTCTGTCGCTCATGCACTCTCCCTGTCCTCGCTCTCTCTGTCGCTCGCTCTCCCTGTCTCTCAATTTCCCTGTTGCTCGCTTTCCCTGTTGCTTGCTTTCCCTGTCCATCGCTTTCGCTGTTGCTCGCTTTCCCTGTCCCTCGCTTTCCCTGTCCCTCGCTCTCCCTGTCCGTCGCTTTCCCTGTCGCTCGCTCTGTCTGTTGCTCGCTCTGTCTGTCGCTTGCTCTGTCTGTCGCTCGCTGTGTCTGTTGCTCGTTCTATTTGTTGCTCGCTCAGTCTGTCGCTCGCTCTGTCGCTCGCTCTGTCTGTCGCTTGCTCCCTCTCTCGCTTGCTCCCTCTCTCGCTCACTCATTCTTGCCTTCGATCTCCTTGTCAATGTAGCTCTTTCGCTCTGTCACTTGCCCTCACTCTGTCGCTTGCCCTCTCTCTCTGTCATTCACCCTCTCTCTCTGTCACTCGATCTTTCTCTCTGTCGCTCGCGCTCTCTCTGTCACTTGCCCTCTCTCCCTGTTGCTCGCCCTCTTTCTTTGTCGCTCGCGCTCTCTTTGTCACTTGCCCTCTCTGTTGCTCGCC
This sequence comes from Carcharodon carcharias, assembly GCF_017639515.1. Lineage (NCBI taxonomy): Eukaryota > Metazoa > Chordata > Chondrichthyes > Lamniformes > Lamnidae > Carcharodon > Carcharodon carcharias. The sequence goes on from NC_054469.1 coordinate 95,787,854, forward strand.
CTCTCTCTCTGTCGCTCATTCTCCCTATTGCTCACTTACCCTGTTGCTCGCTCTCTCTTTCGCTCGCTCTCACTGTCGCTCGCTCTGTCTGTCGCTCGCTCTGTCTGTTGCTCGCTCTGTCTGTCGCTCGCTCTGTCTGTCACTCACTCTGTCTGTCGCTCGGTCTGTCTTTCGATCGCTCTGTCTGTCACTCGCTCCCTCTCTCGCTCACTCCCTCACTCGCTCGCTCGTTCTCGCTCTTGATCTCCTTTTCGATGTAGCTCTCTCGTTCTGTCGCTCGCCCTCTCTCTGTCTCTTGCCCTCTCTCCCTGTTGCTCAGCCTCTCTCCCTGTTGCTCGCCCTCTCTCTCTGTCACTCACCTTCTCTCTCTATCGCTCTCGTGCTCTTTCCCTGTCTCTCGTGCTCTTTCCCTTTTGCTCTCGCACTCTCTTTCTGTCACTCATGTACTCTCCCTGTTGCTCGCTCTCTCTGTCGCTCGCTCTCCCTGTCGCTCATGCACTCTCCCTGTCACTCGCTCTCCCTGTATTTCGCTCTCCCTGTCACTCACCTTCCCTGTTGCTCGCTTTCCCTGTTGCTCACTTTCTCTGTCACTCGCTTTCCCTGTCCCTCGCTTTCCCTGTCCCTCGCTCTCCTGGTCCCTCGCTTTCCCTGTCCCTCGCTCTCCCTGTCCCACGCTCTCCCTGTCCCTCGCTCTCCCTGTCGCTCGCTCTGTCTGTCGCTCGCTCTGTCTGTCGCTCGTTCTGTCTGTCGCTCGCTCTGTCTGTCGTTCGCTCTGTCTCTCACTCGCTCCCTCTCTCGCTCCCTCCCTCTCTCACTCGCTCGTTCTCGGTCTCGATCTCCTTGTCGATGTAGCTCTCTCGCTCTGTCGCTCGCCCTCTCTCTGTCGCTTGCCCTCTCTCTCTGTTATTCACCCTCTCTGTCGCTTGCTGGTTCTCTCTGTCACTCGCGCTCTCTCTCTGTCGCTCGCCCTTCTCCCTGTCGCTCGACCTCTCTCTGTCGCTCGCCCTTTCTCCCTGTTGTTCACCCTCTCTCTCTGTCGTTCAACCTCTCTCTCTGTCGTTCACACTCTCTCTTGTTGCTCGCCCTCTCTCTGTCGCTCACCCTATCTCTGTCGCTCGCCCTCTCTCCCTGTCGCTCGCCCTCTCTCCCTGTCGCTCGCCCTCTCTCTCTGTCGCTCTCCCTCTCTACCTGTCGCTCACCTTCTCTCTCTATCACTCATGCATTCTCCCTGTCGCTCGTTCTCTCTGTCGATCATGCACTCTCCCTGTCGCTCACTCTCCCTGTCACTTGCTCTGCCTGTCACTCAATCTCCCTGTCACTCGCTTTCCCTGTCGCTCCCTCTGTCGCTCTCGCTCTCTCTGTCATTCATGCTCTCTCTGTCACTCTCCCTCTCTCTCTGTTGCTCGCCCTCTCTGTTGCTCGCCCTCTCTCTCTGTCGCTCATGCTCTCTCTGTCGCTCACCCTCTATCTCTGTCGCTCTCGCTCTTTCAGTCATTCATGCACTCTCTGTCACTCTCCCTCTCTCTCTCTTGCTCGCCCTCTCTGTTGCTCACCCTCTCTCTCTGTCGCTCGCGCTCTCTCTGTTGTTCGCTCTCTGTCTCTGTCGCTCGCCCTCTCTCTCTGTCGCTCGCCCTTTGTCCTTGTCGCTCGCCCTCTCTCCCTGTTGCTCTCCCACTCTCCCTCGCACTCACCCTCTCTCCCTGTCGCTCGCCCTCTCTCCCTGTTGCTTGCCCTCTCTCTCTGTCGCTCGCGCTCCCTCTGTCTCTTGCCCTCTCTCTCTGTTGCTCGCCCTCTCTCTCTGTCGCTCACTCTCCCTTTCGCTCACTTACCCTTTTGCTCACTCTCTCTTTCACTCGCTCTCTCTTTCGCTCATTCTCCCTGTCGCTCGCTCTGTCTGTCAATCGCTCTCCCTGTCGCTCACTCTCCATGTCGCTCGCTCTCCCTGTCGCACGCTCTCCCTGTCACTCGCTCTCACTGTCGCTCACTCTGTCTGTCGCTTGCTCTGTCTGTCGCTCGCGCTGTCTGTCACTCGCTCGGTGTGTTGCTCGCTCTGTCTGTCGCTCGCTCTATCTGTCGCTCGCTCCCTCTTTCGCTTGCTCCCTCTCTTGCTCTCGCTGTCGATCTCCTTGTTGATGTAGGTCTCTCGCTCTGTCGATCGCCCTCACTCTGTTGCTCGCCCTCTCTCTCTGTCGCTCACCTTCTCTCCCTGTCACTAGCCCTTTCTCTCTGTAGCTCGTGCTCTCTCTGTCGCTCGCTCTCTCTCTCTCTGTCGCTCACGCTCTCCCTGTCGCTCTCTCTCTGTTGCTCACTCTCTCTCTGTCGTTTGCGCTCTCTCTGTTGCTCGCCCTCTCTCTGTCGCTCGCCCTCTCTCTGTCTGACGCACTCTCTCCCTGTTGCTCGCCCTCTCTCCCTGTCGCTCACCCTCTCTGTCTGTCGCTCGCCCGCTCCCTGTCACTTGCCCTCTCTCCCTGTCGCTCGCTTTCTCTCCCTGTCGCTCGCCCTCTCTACCTGTCGCTCGCCCTCTCTACCTGTCGCTCACCTTCTCTCTCTGTCGCTCTCGTACTCTTTCCCTTTTGCTCTCGTGCTCTCTCTCTGTCGCTCATGCTCTCTCCCTGTCCTCGCTCTCTGTCGTTCACTTTCCCTGTCGTTCGCTTTCCCTGTTGCTTGCTTTCCCTGTCCCTCACTTTCACTGTTGCTCGCTTTCCCTGTCCTTCGCTTTCCCTGTCCCTCGCTTTCCCTGTCCCTCGCTCTCCCTGTCCCTCGCTTTCCCTGTCGCTCGCTCTGTCTGTTGCTCGCTCTGCCTGTCACTCGCTCTGTCGCTCGTTCTATGTGTTGCTCGCTCTGTCTGTCGCTTGCTGTGTCGCTCGCTCTGTCTGTCGCTCGCTCCCTCTCTCGCTCGCTCCCTCTCTCGCTCGCTCGTTCTCACTCTCGATCTCCTTGTCGATGTAGCTCTCTCACTCTGTCGCTTGCCCTCACTCTGTTGCTTGCCCTCTCTCTCTGTCATTCACCCTCTCTCTCTGTCACTCGACCTTTCTCTCTGTCGCTCGCGCTCTCTCTGTCACTCGCCCTCTCTCCCTGTTG